>NW_009258621.1:1465087-1537966 GCF_000687185.1 Egretta garzetta
TCCCTAAATATACTGTGATAGATCTTGTACAAAGACATCACAGGTAAACCGAAAATTAGATTTAATTGCGTGTATAAAATAATACAATGTTAGCACAGTATTTTAATTCTAGGGGAAAAAACAGCCTGAATGTAAAAGGAAACGTTATTTAAGCTGCTTTCAAATACATTTGCAAAGCGAATACCGCAAGGTAGCTGCGATTGGTGAAAACCGCCAGAAGTAATGCTCAGCCCCACAGCTCAGTCCCAAATAAGCGGGCTGGTCGGACGGACGCATCGCCCATGCTGTAAGGATCGCCCAGGAGCTCGAGCACTGCTCGTTCCTCAGTTCCGATTCACGTCAGTGACAAGGACATTTTCTTGCTCATACTCGGGACTGAGCAATGCTGAGCAAGTTCACTGTGAGCGAGACAGAGGGATCCACATAAGCAGTGACTTGAGGGCCAAAATGATGATTCAGAACAGAAGCTCTTAAAGCCAAAATGACCATCAGCAAGCCGAAAATAAGGATGGGCCCCACACAAATCACGCAACGAACTGCTCAGACTCTCAGCAGTCTGGAAGGTGAACGGGCAGCTGAGTCTCCTTAGAATTAGCAGTGGTGGCTATTACCCATTTCCATCCCTAGCAAAGATCTCAGCAGCCATAATTTGTCCTACTTTAGTTATCATTGACATTACTTTAAATCACACAAGGATTATACAGTCTCTTCCCCTGTATTGATCCAGTAGAGAAGATGCTATTCTTAACCACAGTACATCACAGAACAGCATTGCCAATGAGTTGTTAAGGCAGAACAGGGAGAGGTATACTCAGGTGCTCTCACAACAAAATATTCACAATAACCTTAAAATAAGCTGTTCTGTGAAAAGTGCCTTGCCCATTCCACCTCCCACCACAACCTAACTGTAACTCCTGATAACCTTAAAATAAGCTGTTCTGTGAAAAGTGGGACCAATATGTGAGGCCCTTGCCCGTTCCACCTCCCACCACAACCTAACTGTAACTCCTTCCTCCTGCAAAGCAGCATACCTGCCCCTTCATCACATAGCTCCAGATGCTTCAGACATCTCCAGGCTTCCATAAAACATTGATTGTAGCTCCCCCACCTACCCCTTGGTATCCTCAAGTTTATATACATTTCCTTAGGAAACCTGGCAGAAGGAAGCTTGGCATTTCAATAAGTAAACTGATCAGCATCATAATCAAAATAGAACAAAACTAATCATGTTTCACAGCGTCTCGGTATTGTACAGTACCTTTGAGACAAAGATACATTTTTGGACATTAAAACAAAAGCCATCTAAAACTGCTTACTGGGAAATATTATGGTCTTGGCTCCTGAGATTTGAGTCATTTTTCTTTGAGAACGTAGTATTGTGAGGGAGCAGCTTCAAGGATTTACAGCCCCTCCTGGGAAGCATCATCCTTGTGAAGATTTAAAACTTCAGGCAGCCCTCTTTAAAGCAGCGGTGTCAGCCAGGGTTAATCTAAATCACTTTCAACTCAGTAGTTATTGGAAATCTTTTCTGGGTAAGTGTAGCAATCAAATAAGCAAACAAAAAAAGACAGAATGATAATGCTGGCCTTGATTAACAGAGACGAGCGATCCTGCATACCAATTCTTTCTCTAGCTATCTGATTTTCCACCGGCATTGTGATAAGAGAAGAGAGGAAGGCCTTCCGCCTGCTGACGTGATGGAGTTAAGCAAACTGCACCTCTTGTCCTTGAGGGTGGGAGCCTGGGGAAGGGACAGCCCCGGCTGCGCTCTGCTCCCAAGCGGGAAGGAGCTGTGCTCCGGGTGCTGCACACAGGAGTAGAGGACTACTGGGATCCCCTATGAGGTACCCCCAGCCCGGCTGGTACAAAGATCAAAAGATATAAGGACATCCTTATAGCTATCAGCAATCATTACATGTGCTTAATTCTTCTGTTAAATGCATTTCAATCACACAGTTTTACAGCCTGATGCCACATCTCATTAATGTGTAAAACAATACCACTAACTGAAGTTGGGGGGGGAGGGGGCAGGGTCTGCTTTGACTTTGAAATCTCTGTAAATACCTCATTTAATTATTTTAAGACGAGACTGGAATGTTACCATCATCTAATCTCATCTCCTGAATAACACAGGCCAGAGGAGCTTATGCAGCATGCTTTCGGTTTTGCCAGGGGATGTTGCAAGACAGACGCCCCGCGTTGTCTTAAAGCTTTTAACACGAGGTAAGCAATTCCTCTAATTAATTTTTTTTTTTTTTTTGACTTTGAAATCTCTGTAAATACCTCATTTAATTATTTTAAGACGAGACTGGAATGTTACCATCATCTAATCTCATCTCCTGAATAACACAGGCCAGAGGAGCTTATGCAGCATGCTTTCGGTTTTGCCAGGGGATGTTGCCAAGACAGACCCCCGCGTTGTCTTAAAGCTTTTAACACGAGGTAAGCAATTCCTCTAATTAATTTTTTTTTTTTTTTTAAATCAGCATCACTACACTAAACTTGAAATGCCAATAAAATCTAATCGACTTAAATCTGCTTTTACAGATGGAGTGATTCTTTCCAGGACTATAAACCAATGTTACTACAGCGGCAGAAGTCGATGTCCCTCTTTCCTATTTGAACATGAGGGATGCTTTTATTTCTTCAGCAGAAGCACCTGCCAGCTCCCTTGCTCCTCTCCGAACTGAATCAGAGCTACTGCAAGAAGGAAGACGTAGTTTAGTTATGGTATGAAAAGTCAATACTATGGGAAAGCTAAGAGCAGATCAAGAAGTATATTCTCCGGGTCTGCAAGTTAAGATCTATCAAGTGCTAAACCAATTCTTAGTTTGTGGATTAAACTGTACAAAAATACTTAAGCACGAGCCAAGCCAAAGTGAAATACAGAAGATTTAGCTTGTAATTACTGCATGTGTTATTTGCACAGCTACATTTTACGGGCAAAATACAAGCACGGGCTGTGGTGCTGGATTGCACGTGTTTCACGACGCTTTACAGCCTCCATCAACTCTATCTTGGCATCTCCCCAGATGTGGGCCCTCCGACCCAGCTGTGATCAAAGACAAACTGACTCATGACTTCAGGAACCAAGTTTGCTCATTTAAAAAGAAGAAGGGTGTGCAGGGGAGAGGGGGGACCTGGCCATTGCAATGGCAAACACCCCGAGCGAGTGGCTCCATCCGCAAGACTGCCCAGGGACTGTTGCCCTTCGGTCTTCCCTCCCCAGCTCTGAAGGGGAATTTCACAAATTGCAAAGCAAAAGCTGGCTGAACTATAAATAAAATACAAAATATGTGGAGAGAAGGGATAAGAGGGTTGGAATAACAAGTTATTTTCAGTCACTAGGGATGACCGGGCATAACTGACTCACCACTCTTTACTCTACCATTCCCAAACTATATTTATCAAATCCAGATAACAAAAATGCCGTGTTTCTTCCCCTGCCTGCACATCTGCTCGCTCCCAGCCTCCCATCTACACATCTGCTCTACATATACATATGGGATTTGGGATTCATGGGTACGAAACATGTTAGGAAGGAGAAAATGTTGTTTCTCAGCTTATAGTACACTACTACTTATTCATAGAGAAAGATGGCATTTCATATAGCAGACAGACACTGACACACTGGTATGCAACTCTCCCAACTCCACTAAGCTCTAACATGAATTGCCTGGCAAAGAGCCCACAAATTCAGACGAGAATCATGATCATGCTCGAAATAAGGATAATTTACTATACTGCAGTGAAACTTTTAAAAAGCATTGTGTGTACTCTACCTTGTCGCGATGAGATGTCTTTTTAGACAGGCAAATGTACATAAATTAGGAAATAGCTGGTTTCTTTAAACTTTTATAAAGAAAGCTAAACTAAGTCATCCAAATATTTCCAGAAAGCTCAGTAGTCACGACAATTAAGCAAAACAAAACAAAAAAATATATCAAATATCCTTAAAATAAATCACACACAAAGCACATATAAGCAGCTCAAGCTTATTCTTTTCTTTTAATATAACAGACTATCCACCTAATTCCTCTGTTTCTTGTTGGGCACTTGAAATCACTGGGGATCTGAGAAAGGAGGAAGCCACCCATGCACATGTCTTTGCTCTCTGCCTGGATGAACAATCTCTCTCTGCTGCAGATGGAGGTCAGCATCTATCTGTACAAGAGAAAACGCGTCCCTATTCAAGGTAACCCAGTCCTGCCAGAATTCAGCTGTTGCATCTGCAATTTCCGCTGCCTCACCAAGTTAACAGTAAAGCAAACCACTCTGGAACAGCTTAGATACACAACTGCCATACCAATGATGCTCAGCATTGCAGGGTATTACGGCTAGGTAAACAACACAGCTGGCTTAAAACCTGGAATTGTTGGAAAAGTGCTGCATTTTTAAAGACATAAGGAGTAGCAGTGCGTATGCCATGCTGCAGCACAAAAGCATATGTTAAGTAAAATATGAGCATTAAAGGAGCTACCTTTCCCAACCTCCCTGTTCATTCTATTAAATGTTATTTATTTCCCCCCAATTATTCAAAAAACATTGCTTATATTATTTTCAAATACATCCTTTTTTTTTTTTTTTTAATCGTTTTAGGATTTTTCAAAGATGTAGGGTAGGAATTTTCTCATCATTTTCTCATTGTTTTTAATAATTCTCAAATTGTTTTAGATAGAGCAACATTAGAACCCAGCCAACCTACAGATTGACCACGCAACTTATTTTGAGTCTTGTCTTTTGTGAAAGTCACTATAAAGCTAACATGAGACACTGCGAGGAGTCGAGAAAAATAATTCACCACAGATATTCAGAAGGAAGCAGTTGTGGCAATTTTCACTCAGTAATTAACGGATCAAAGTGCATCCTATCTCCTCAGAAATGGCATGGACTTTTCTCTTTCCATCCGCACTTAGTTCAGGCCAATGGAAGGATGATGCAATGGACAGTGTAACACCATCCAACACTGTACTGCAACAGGAGCAGTAAGTAAATAAATGATGGCTATTAAAGAAAAGAGATGTTATTCTTGGCTTCTAGTACATTACACCCATTCTTTTCTATAATTCAGATACAAAGTCCAACTTCCTTTCCTCCCCTTACTCTATCTTCCTCCCCTTTTTTAATGGCTACAGACAAATAACCTCCTGTTAATTCAGTGCACTTTCCTATCTGTTCTTATCACTACCCAAAGTCAACCGCTAGAGAGTACTCTTTAGCTGCTTAGTGACCTGACACTTTTTTATAATCCTGCCCTCTTCAAACTGTCCCAGGCATCACTCATGGATAGTGCTGCCTTCAGCAGCCCCAGGAAGAGCAATCTGGAATTAGGGGTCAACCTGGATTCCTTGCAAGACAAAAGACGGGCTAGATGATGTATCCAGTACCCTTATATTTGGGATACACAAGAAGCAGCTGAAAATGCATTCAAACTTTTGAGAGATTCGTTCTCTATTACAAATAGTGCCCATACCAAACCAAAAAACTAGATGAAAATGTACCCTGCACCAAAAATAGAGTATGAGCTAGATGTTTGAAAAAACACCTGCTAGCAGCCACCTCAAATATTTGGATGGAGTGCTTCCGCAGGCGTCCTGAGCCAATCTCTTGCATTTCATGCCTGGCCGGTTTGTGCTATTGCCATTCTTGGTCACAGTGGTTTGTTTTCATTTCTGTATACAAAGCAAGAGGAATGCAGAACAGCACTAGCAGCCTGACAAGAAGGCATAATTTCAGGGCACAGAAAATTGCGAGGCTTATAACTTCTCTTTGATGGATATATATACTAAAGCCACATCATGCTTTTGCTCCACCTTGTTTTAAATCCAGGACAAGGATTTTGCTCTGAAAACATTTTGTACTCTACTGTTAGAAGAACTTCTCTCAGGAACATCTGTTTTATTATCTGAATTTGCAGCTGAAGCATATTTACATAGAAACGAGCTCATCTATACATCTCACTGAGTGAAATCAGTTTGGGGCAGAGAAGCACTTGGGCTTCAATTAAGCAGCAAAGCCCTCGCCGTGAATTAGTCAACAAAACAGAGCCCCTAACACACTTTCATCTTCCTTTCTTTACTGCAACCCTCTAGAAGTAACTAAACCCTTTGATACTCAACTCTAACACTACCAATTCAATTTCCATGGGTTTTTTCCCCTCCGCTGACCACCCACAAAAACCATGGAGCCCCCACGACACGAGGGCATACAGCACCGCACGTAACAGGCGTTTAGACCCATGTCTGCCTGCGCCGAGATATGAACTTATTGTTTCCAGTCCCCTGGTGCTAAAACAGTTTCCACCAGACCATGATACACACAAGTGGACAAATCTTATTAAATTTAATCAGCCCAGTACTTGGGGGAGCCATCTTAATCAGAAAGGGATTTAATGAAAAGCCGCAACTCCGATGAATACTCTTTAATTACGACTGACTAATATTTATCCACAAAGAGGAATTTGTTTCAGGATTAGTCTGAGACCTGGAAGAAGCCAAAGACATCAATTTAATAATGGAATGCCTAATTAGAGTATAATGGAAACCTAATTGTGATATACTGCTTTGTAGCGCACATGATTTATTTAGAACAATTGCTTTTCACTGGGCTCATTAGGGAAAGTTAAACAAAACACAATAGTAAAAAAGAAGAGGGAAAAACAGACACACTGGAACTTCCAAGATGATTATAATCAGCTGATGAAAGACAGTGACATATTTGTCAGATACAGCACTGCCATCCCTCCACAGGCTGTGGTTACAATTTCTAAAAAGGATAATGATTATATAGTTCCTTTCCTCCCTAACGACACGGGATCAGACCCAAACCCTACTGCAGCTACTTGGGGGAGCTCCTCTGGTGGAAAGCAGCCATAAAGTTGAAGGGTCTGATGGTCTTGGGATCCTCCTCATGCAGAGAAACCTCCCACAACGCACGTACCCTCCTAACCACGACAGGAGAAGAGCAGCGAGGGCAGAGCAACCAGCACGAACCCCCTCCAGCCCTGCCTACCTGCAGCCTGCTGGCATGGCTGCTCTCAATCAGGACGCACTTTAAGAAGGCATGGCCCTACGGGTACCCGTGGCACACAGCTGAATGTCTCCTCTTTTTCTTTCAAATGTCCTCCTGTTTGCATCCTGATGGCACTGGGGTGGTGGTGGTCCCCCCCCCCAGTAAAACAGGTTAGCTGCTATCCCCCTCGTTCACTCAAACCAAGGCAAAGGACACGCACTGCTTATCCCGCATCGCACTTCTACAGCGTCAATGCAAACAGCGCTGTGCTGAGTCTCTATTTTCTTTCCTTCGCTGGTAAAGTACTAGGAAAAATGAAGCATGGGAAGGAGCTGCTCCTGCACCCTGTGGTGCCCTGCAGAAAACAAGCACGGGGAGGTCCAGGAGCTTCCTCTGACAGTGGCTTGTGGAACTGCCGATCAATGTCTTTAACTCCAGCTCCGTTATGTTTAATTGGTGATGTGAGAAAGGCTGCACCAACAGAACCTCTCACGATGGTGCCATGGAAAGAGAAAGGGATGCTATAGACCATAGGCTATGTGAAAACACTGCATCATGGCCTTGCAGATGAATGCAGTCATTTTAAATGCACAGCAGAAAAAAGATCTGTCTCTAGAAAGAATATGATTTGCTTATGGTTTTGTTCCAACTACTGCTGTTCATAGGGATGCTTAGAAAAATTACACTAAAGTCAATTGAATGAAAATGAGCAAAGACTGCTGAGAGCGCCTGAACAGTTATTCCTGTGCCCAGATGGAAGCTGAATTCTGGGCATCCATCTTCCTGTACTTCAACATGTGTGATGCTGTCCGTCTGCCAGCCTGAGAAGCAAAAACTGAATACCTACCTCAAGGACAGCAAAAGAGCAGGCCAGTGGTTCATCTTCAGATCGGGTCTCAGTATGGCAAAAGCAAGGCTGAGAGAGACCACTTATACCAGTACGCAATGGCTCTGCTCAAGGCAAATGGGAACGGGTTTAGGCTCATCATCTATGCATTGTATCTTCATGTTTAAGCTGTTTTTTTATACAGATCAGAAGGCAATCCCATGCTGGCAGCTGAAGTCACAGACGAGAAAATGTTGTAAATCCTTGTTGTACAGGCCTCCTTGAACAGAAGTCTAAAATTGGTTTCCTGAAAGTATTTGCTATAAACTTCCATTCTGAATGCCGGCGGAACATTTAACTGCGTTGGCACTGCATGCTAGAAAGCTCTGAGAGCAGTCATTACTAATGTTTTTAACATTGCTTTTTGACACAAATATGAATATGTACATAACTAAACCACAATGAATAAAATCAAATTAGGCCGCTCAATTTATTTCATAGGAATTACAGAAACAAATGGCCTCCAAGTTAAAAAGTCCATTGTTGTCAGCACACAATTGTTTTCCTTAAATATTTTAACTCGGGAAAAATGAAACCCCCTAAATTTCACATGGTGCATTGAGAGGACAATGCTTAATTAAGGGGAGAAACTATTTCTCATAGCAGAAAAACCTTTTGAGCTGTGTTTTCCATAAATAAACTCTGCTGTATCTAACACAACGTCTCCGCGCGCTGCTCCCCCCAGGCTTATCACTGAAAGCACAAAAGGCATCGTGTAGTCCTTGCTCCACAGCTTCCTCCGCTGTGAGACCCTGAGGTGTACAGGGACAGCAAAGAGAGATTGGAGATACACACATCAGTAGCGCATCCCAAAAAACTCAAGTGTTCCTCGGTAGTACCTTGATATTTTCCCTCAAGTGCTTGTGTACATGACACGGTTCGCTACACTCAGCATCCAGCTTTGCTAGTCTCAACATTTTGTCTCAATGGCCATGAAGAAGCCAGACACCATCTCCACAGACTTAGGGTGAAACTGCTATTCTCACTCGTGTTTGGCCTATGGACACAAAACAACTGTTGAGAGCTTCAGCCAGGAGGGAAAGGACAAGAGCCCTCCTGGCCACCAGTAAACGCACCAACACCTCTGCTTTGGAGAAATGAGAATCAGGGAACAGTCCTGGCCCAGGGCTGGTGGAATTAGAGCTTAAAGCTCTGATCTGCCTGCCCACAGGAAAACTTTGCCATGGTACAGAACAATGTCTTCACCAGCCAGAGGCAATTGGATGTCTCCTGTTTTCCATCCCAGTGGGAAGGAAAAAGGCTGTCGACAAAGAAGTCGCCACTGATTCACGTGGCAGATCAACAACGCCAGTGAGAAAGGCCAAGTTTATCTGAAGAGCATGATCTCTCCTCTGAGGAACAGCTTAAGTTAGACTTTTCAAGAGCTGGAGAACGATGAACTGCCAGTTGGTCTTTCGCAAATAAATGATGGGGCGATGAAAAAAACAGTGTGGCTTGGCTGAGTTCAAAGACAGTTTAGCTCTAAGAGGTAGTTCTGGTAAAAACCTTTCTCTCTGTGGGCAAACAAGCAAAGGAGAACTTCAAGCAGCTTTGCTATACTTTTTGAAACATGGAAAACATGACGAATGCTGAACCCCAAAGTCTACCACTCCTCTCAGTATGCTTTCTGCCTAAGCAAACACAAACTAACTCTCACCAACTCTTCCATTTGCTGTGTTTCTGAGAGCATTAAAACCAAGTAAACAAACCAAACAATAAGCAATTATAGCATGAATATCTCTGGAACTACACATAATTAGTGAGTGAGGCAAAAGAAATGCAAACCAAAAAGCAAGATCTCTTATGTTTATTCTTCCAAACCCACGTCAACCTACAGTCCTAAGTTCATTAAGTGACGACAGCAATGTTAACTATGTTGCTGTGTCGTAGAAGCGGCCTTTCAAATGTCAAGGCTGACAACAGAATTCATTCGGCAAACTGACAACTTCTGTTCAAATACTTGTAGTTACTCACATTTAAGTGGACTGCACACCAAAGTGACAAATTCTTCAACTTGTTTATAAGATGTATTGTATGCCAAATCAAAACACAGTGTTAGAAGAGTGAATATGCTGCTGCAATAATAGCTGATGTCTCCGAGAGGTTACAAAATGGAATATTTTTCTAGATCCATCTGTGATCTGAGAAGCTGTCATATTATCACTCCACTCTCACCAACTGCAGACGTGAATGAATAATTCTATACATAGAGTAAAACCCTGGCACACGTTGGCATTTTAAATCGACTGGTACATTGAGTTATGGCGCTGCCTGTGATGAAATAACATTGTAGGCAAGGGCCCCAAGATGGAAATGAATTGGCTAGTGTCCATCTGTCTGCACTGACTTTCAGAAAAGCTCCCTTGACACTAAGAGTGACAAAATAGGTATCAACATGGTTTTAGACTCATTAGTAAATTGTCTTGCCTAATCTGAAATAGGAAACTGATGGAGGTCTGGAAGGCTGTCTAACTTTACTGTATTCACGTCTTCAAAGCTATTTTGGCTGCTTCTCAGTTACAATTACAGGGCACATTTCTATTTTGCTTCCTGAGGTATACACCTGCAGGAGAGCCTGAGACGGCTGCATCTACACTGCTCTCCCAGCAGCCCCAGGGCAGGCATGAGGCCAAATGAACTACAAGGAACATCCTCCTGGGACTAGCTGCAGAGGGAAAAATTCACATATGTCAAGTGCTTAGGGAAAAAACCAAAAAAAACCCCAAACCAACTTTATTTGCTAGACTGGGACTTGCTGGTCTTTGTCACCTCCAGCCAGATGACCACCAGGCAGGGTATATATGTTAGCCAGGGTTCTTCACAGAAAGGCCTCAGTACCACCTGCCAGCAGGGGCTCAGTGGGATTTGTACAGAGCCTGAAGTGAAAGCATCTGCCAGGGTGGAGTGGGAAGACCTCTTTCTGAGTCTTGTCACCAGCCCAGACCCAAGTGTGTCATCAGAGCCACTCGGCTGAGCCAAGGCATTGCTGATCCAGGTAGCTCAATCAGCAATGGGTCCTGAGAAGTCCAGACCCTGTGCTTTGATTTTACCATCTGCAGCAGAAGTATGAATTACATCTATCTCCAGATAGCACAGGCATACTAAAACATAATTAGAGTTTATACAGCACTTTGAAAAATATACAACAGTCCTCAGACTCTTAAAAAAGAATTGTGTACAGTAAAGGGGGAAAAGACTAGATGAACAATTACCTTCTCTTGTCTTCCTGAAGACACACTTCTACTACCAATGGTTGAACTCAAACTATGACGTACAATTTTGAAGTATGCTATAAAACCAGAAACTTATCCCCTAAAGCAAGATGAAGATGACTAAACGCTGAGGAAGTACATACTGTCAAGGAAGGATTCTAAAATTGATGAAAAGTCCAACATTTTGTCCTGACATCAGCAGGACTTCAACTGAAAATGTTGATGCTGTAAGCTGATCTATGTAGCTGCTCCTGATTTACTACACACAACACTTTGCCTTCATGGTCTACTGTCTGAAATTATTAGCCAGCAACAATACCTGTCTCATTTTTGAATACTGAAAAAGGGAACAGCAGAGCAAAATACCACTAAATGCATGATGCCCTGAATTCCTGATTCTTAAGTATACATTCTCAAAGGGCTGTTTTAAGAAAATATTTACTTTTTGGTTGTTATGGTGACCATCTTTTCACAGCAGTTTATAAAAATAAGAATGGCTAAAAATAAAAATCCAAAGGAACCTAAGGCACTAAAAAAGGAATATGGCATGCAGATTTGTCTGCTTCGGAATAAATCTGCATATAGTGTCCTGCAGCAGCACGTTTTACAAAGGGAATTAAAGCCATGAAATTAACATTTTAATGAAGTAGAGAGACCATTGACGTCAGGACTACTCACTGATTGCTGCTTCCAGGTGGCCTAATGAGATGAAAATGAAGTTTATATCTTCAGCTAGTCTAAGCCAGGCTTGTTTTGTGACTGTGATTGAATTTAAATGAGAAGATACTGCTGTGTGCAAACATGTCTAGGCTGGTAAGTAGCCTTATCAAATCTAGGAATAATAAATGCTTGATTTTAAATATTTTATGTTAAGAAAAGGGATTTCAGTCTTCCCTTCACAATTCAATGTAAACGAAAGCGAAAGTTTTATCATTAATTGTATGGCATGCCCCAGTTTTTGTACTGGTTGCTCCAGGAATTCCCATATAAAATATTTACTGCAAGATGTGTTCATTTATCTATCAAGACGCAGAAAACATTCTGGATTACAAAGGTGAAGTAGGAAATCGTAAATCCAATATAGCCTGCGGATAACCCACAGTGTGATGTGGTGGCACCAGAGGCATGTCAGGCATTAAGGGACCATGATGGAAACGCAAGACCACCATATATTGTGAAACGCAATAAACAAGGAACTGCAGCACATCATAAATTTCATGTTCCTAAATGCCACTGAGAGAGCTGCATTTCATTTTCTGTCTTCGCTATACATAGTGAATAGACCTGTATAAATATTCTTCGTTATTTCTCATTAGAAGAATGAATCAATATTGGTTTTGCTCTAAATACCATATTTCTACCTAGAAAACGAGACAACCATAGCACTGGGGACATACCCTCAGCATTTCTGTGAATAAGTTTAGTATGTTTTAACTTTCTACCCCTTATTACAATATTAAAAAGGAAATAAAAACAAATCCAAAGCCAGACTCAGTTGGTAACACTATACATATTATTTAAGTCTAATTCTCACTTCATTCCTGGGTTCACACATCTGTGAAGTAGTCTTCAACGGTCCTAATTTCTCACCTCATAAGATGTCCTGACATGCAATCTGCTGCTGCTGTTATAACTGATCAGCACTAGAGACTGGAGCTGGATAAATACAGAAAATAAAGGGACTGAGCCTCCAACTCAGCTCTTCTCCTGAGTCTGTAACCTAGAGCTAAAGAACAGCAATGAGGGGATTTATTTTAGTCTCCTTATGCTATATTCTATATTTGTCTATTATAGCATATGTAGTTGTAAGTTCATAACAATATATAAGGTAGCCCATCAATAGCTCTCTGCTCTTTTTTAAATCTGAAAACTTCACAGGAAACCACTGCTATGGAAACCCCCTGTTTCTCTGCAAGATGGGGCTACTAATGTTTACTACTTTTAGCAGGCTGCTTGTAAGCCTTTTATAGACATCAACTTTCCAGGCAAGATGCATCTCTGGATGCAGTATCTATATTTGCAATCCTTTTTTCTTTCTTTCTTTTTTTTTTCCTTTTTGAGAGTGTGTCCTCGGAATGAGGGCTGTTGCACATGGATTAAATTTGAGGATTCAGTAACCAGGTTTAAAAAACATTGCCACTGGCATAGTAACAATAATGCCATGCTTGAAGCTACCCCTGACCCCTCCGCAGCATGGCCAAGTGATCTTCTTTGTTGTCAAGGTTGAGATTTCCAGAAATCTCCTTATGTTTGAGATCTCACCAGGTATGAGGCACAGAGATTGTTTGGAAGGACTTCATGAAACGTGCACCATGCCCTGCCACGGGAACTCACACGCAGGGAAAGCGACTGCTCAAAGCAGGAGGACCAGCTGGCAGACATGTCTCTGAGATGCTCTTGTATCGTTAGCAGAACGACCCATGTGCTCATGGGCAAATAAACAGGACTGCTCTCTGGCCCCTGGGACTACCTTCAATATGGAGCCTTCTGATCCAGTGCTCGTGCTGCTTGAATTGTTGGGACAACTGTCCTGGACAGAGGGCTAGATCTCAACGTGGCTGTTCAGTATGCTACCAAACCAGAAGCGTAGCCTGTTCAGTGTGACAGCAAACACCTTTCTCTCCAAAAAGAGGTTAAGTCCCTTTTATTCTTAGGATGCACGTGATAGAGCTAAACCAAACTAGTACTACCCCATCTCCGAAAGGAGTGATCTTGCTGTCTCCTGCCCCATACTGGATGCTCCCATTGCTCCCCCTGATCCTGCAGTGGGCCCTTTCAGCACACCGAGCTGGCAGAAGCTCACCCTGCCAAAGAGCCTGGTACTGGGGGTTCTAGGGGTGTCGGGGAATCCAAACCCCTGATTACTGAGGGAAGTGAGACAGGGGTATTCCCACTGCCAGCTGGCGGAGTTGGGAGCACTCGTCAGGCTGGGCTGGATGCTATACGCCCTGCGTGTTTTCATGTTAGAAACCTCTTCCTTCATTCACCGAAGAGGACAAGCGCTCCGTTTCCCCCACCCATCCAAGACGTGGGTGCAGGCTTGCCTTCTTATGGCAGAAGACCCAACCTGCAGCTCACAGCTGTTGTGTTGGTAAGATGCAAAAACAAGATTACACAGAACACAGCGTCCTCCTGTAATTCTTATGAATTCCGGGCCAAGGGTTGGAACATTTTTTCTTCATTATTCTACCGCTGCCTAGAGTAGCATTTTCCTCTATTAGTTGCTATTGCCTAGGACAGCATCTGGAACAAGTTAGGTAGGCAGAAGAGAGTAACAGACATGAGCTCAGTGTGTTCCCAAGACCTGATTTTCAGAGATACAACACACCTGCAGCTTTCAGCAAATTCATTACAGAGTTAAAGGGCTCAAAGCTATCTGAAAAAAATCAAGCCCATGCTGATTAAACCCACTCAGGAAGCATGCCACAGCTTTCTACACACCAGCTAAATGCTCCGGAGGCTCATGAACATTTGCTCCAAGTATGGATTGCAGTATTTCAGCCTGGGAGGTGACAAAGACATGAATAACCTCAGCGAGATCCACATCCGAGAAGGATGTTCACAAATTCCTGGCTAGCAACAGATGGAAAAAACAAAGGCATGGAACCACAGCTGTTCCTCTTCTGAAATGGTGAAGGACCCAAGAGGACCTCCAAGCTACAAACCCAAACAGAAGTGAGCGGCACACCCTCCCACCTCCCTCCAGACGTGTAGGCACTTACTCCTTTCCTGCAGATAAATGCCCTCTGCTATTCAGACCCAAACTTCTTCATCGCCAACAAAACACAAAAGCGTTTAGATTACGGAATAGGTGCGTGCCTCTCAAGCTTTATCACAAACAACTCCAAGCTAGGTGAGAAGAAAATAGTAATGTCGTACCCAAGTTGTGCTAAAACTGTGGTTTTCAACATTTTTTAATCCCTCCCCCAGTATCGCTATGCATTCATTTATCTAGAGCAGCAACAACTACAGGAGACCCCTGACATTAAAAACTTCCAGGGAGGAAGAAAACCACACTATGCGTCGCCCTGTGCTGTCAGTCGGTGCTCAGCTCTGACACCTTCGCACACAAAATGCTTCCTCTTGTCCACAGGAGATGCTCAGGAAATAGCACAGCACCTGGAGGGAAGGACAGAACCAAGACTGGGCTACGCTGCTGCCTCCAGGTGCATATTGCCCTAAATTCCCGGATATTTGAATTCTGCAGAGCTTATCTTTAAAAACAACAACAAAAAAAGAAAACCAAGTGGGATAGTTCTTTAGGTTTTTCATTCCTTTCAACAAGCAGAAAAAAATCCAGAACTGACTTCAATGTATAATTTTGGGTTTGGGGGGGGTTGTTTTTTTTCTTTTTTCCCAACCTGAGGTTCTGTGTTTCAGTACAGCAATTTCTACAAGGTGCTTCCTGCCTCCCATCAGTCACCCAGCTCTGTCATGATGATCTTAACTGATGGGGAATTAACAAAACATGTATCTTCCTTATTACAGTGCAAGGTGCTTAAAGCTACTTCGATGACATAGTAAGCCGATATTGTCTTTAGCTAACAGCACCATTTCACATTTCAGGCTTCCAGCGCTTTTCAGTTTTAAAATAATAATTTCTACTGAATGCTTAACACATACATTTGTAAACTGGCAGATCAAACAGCGCTAACACTTGATGCAATATAATTACTTCTGTTACAGAAAACGCTGTTGAAAACTAGTAAACACAGTTTTGAAAAAAATTAAAAATATCCCACGGTACGTCAAATATAGCACCTAAGACAAAACCCCTGCTTTGCCTAATCCTTCAGCCTTGCTTCCCTGACTTTAAACTGCTTTACTAAGGGCAAAGTGCTTGACCAAGAACAAATTGCAGAGACAGAAACAGTAACTCTGAATCCCACCTAGGGCTGTTCATAAGAAACCATGTGAGGCACTTACTTACTCAGTAATAAAACTCCGAGTAAATGTCCCCGCAAAGAACCTGGTTCAGCCAAAACCCCCAAAAAAACCCAAACCCCACCAAATCCAAAGAAACCCTCGCAATCAAAAGGACATGAAAACAACAGCCCTGAACGAGATGCAGGCACACTCTTCTATGACTTTTGCTACAGCTGTGAAACAGTATTTCTAAAAGGTGGGTAATGCATTTTCTCAAAACAAGGCTGTAGTTTGTGCACTTAATATTTGGAATTTACAGGTTTTTTAGGAGACAGGAGGATTATTTTCTTGGTACACAATGTGTACAAAAACCCATGCATGCTTAAACCTGTCTAATTATCTTTTCTGCTTTTATGAAACACATCTAGAATTTCCATCTTAAATTACACACAGGATTCTTTATTATAAATTATGTGACTCACCCATGTAAATGTAATGCCAAGAACTGCTTACTGTAGTTAAACTGCATGGCAGGCACATTACTGGCAACATCGCAGGTGAATTACCTCAGTCCCTCCCCTCCCACCCACCACCCTAATCTCCAACTTGCTAAAGCTCAAAGATGTTCCATGCTGCGTTTGGGGAATACTCCCACCATGTGCAAAACGAGCAAGAGTCTGTATGAAGGCATTTTCCTTTCAGGAAGGATTCGTATCTTTCTGCATGTTTATCGTGTATTGACTGTGTTCGGCAGATATGAATCAAACATTTTGGTCCTGGTTGGGACCTGCAGAAGGTTGTTATAATGCAATCCATCACAACAACTTTCAGGTTTATGGATGAATCTCAAAACAACCCAGTGGGTTCCAGGTAGGCTTTTACTAGGACAGAGGACATGATTTACCTTGAAAAGCACCCAGGCTGGTTGCTGAAAAGCTCAGTTCAGATTTTTTAAATAGTTTCTGTGGTGGTTCACTGCCTACTTCTGAAAATTAGCTTCTAAATCCACTTTTTTTCCTGTTGCCTAACTGAAATAATCAACAGTTTAAGGATGCCTTATTCAAACAGAACTTGAGTTTGTACTTTTCCATTTCTTAAGTGGAAACACAATCACACAACTAAATGGTATGTTCACTTCTTGTTTCATGCACTGAATTGCAATCAAGTGTTAACCTCATACATCTAGAGAGGAAATCAACCAAGGCTGCACAAAAGTTATTTTTATATTCCACTCCAAAACAGAAAGGAAAGGGGCTATTTGGAAAAAAAAAATGCAGCCATTCTGCAATGAAGATGATTGAGTGGCATTTGGTTAGGTCAAAGTCTTCATTCCTTAATCACATTATAGCACTAAATGCCCTATGTGTGAAAAAGACCCCAACCCAGCCACCACAGAAGATGATGTCTGATTTTGTTTTAGAGAGAAAAGCACTGACAAATACAACCTACTCTGGCATTCTGGCAATATTTTTTTCCATATAACAAAACCTATTAAATTAGAGCCTAAAACAGAATGCAACTGGAGTTTTTAAAAATTTGCTATTAAAAGTATCAACTCCTGATCTGAAAACCTACTTATATACATATATGTAGCGATATCTGTATACCTAAGTCTTTTTTATATACATACAAGCTTTTTTATATACATACAAGCTTTTTTAAAAGCTTTTTATTCCTCTAGTTTTAGTGTAAAAAATGATTCAAGTTGGACAGAAAGTTACCAACAGCATTCTATTAAGTGTGCAAAATACATCTGGAGGAAAAATACAATAAAACAAAAAACCAAGCATTTTTTTTAGCTGACAGAGTAACTAATAAAAATATATTGTGTTTCAACATGTTTGAAAGAAAGAAGATGCCTGCAGAAGATGAATTACATAAAGGATGTTGTTTGGGTTTCATATAAATTGCTTTATTTTTATTTTCAGAAACCTAATGTACTAACAGTCCCGAAATCAGATGTGCATAGCTTGCCCTGTGTATTTGTGCAGTCCCTCGACCACAAATGAAATTGCTAGCTTACGATCTAAAATTTAAAGAAGCTCCTTTAACCTCTCGTACCTGTGTATTCATATGCACAGTCACCAGTGCCTTGAACAGTTTACAACCCCTCTGCTTATGCTTATTAATTTCCCCTGTGCCGGCTATATCTTTCATTTCTCCTTATTTCCTGCAATCCACAAACCATATTCTGTGCATGCAGAGGAAGCCATGAAGTGGCCAAATGCAATTGCTGAGACAGTAAATGAATAAAAGAAGCACCGCGTGATACAGCGGAGCATTATACATCATGTTCTTCTCTCCTGACATATATTATTTGATTTTCTCGGACATGCAATTATTGAATGAGGAATACAGATCCGATGTCACTTTTTGTTTGCACATGGGGTTGCTGTAATCGGACACAGGTCAGGTGAGTGCATACATATAAAGCCATTTTGGAAACTGTATCTGCGTACACCTACCTACAGAGTTTGCTGTAGCCCCCACCTATCCTTAGTGCTATAATTTTTAAAACGAGCAGTAAAGGTTATTTTGATAGATTTGGCTTAGCTCATGATTAAAAGTATTACCTCTAACGTTTACCAAAATTGACTCCTAAATCTTTGTTTTTAAAAATCTACCAGTGACGCCAGGAAAAACCTTACCTTTTTTTACAGCTCTGAAATGGAAAGACTTGAAAAAAAAATAATACTTTCTACGTTGCATCTCACAGAGCCTTAGTCCTCACTAAAAAGTGTTTATAGAACATTTCCAAGCTATTCTGTGTTGATATACAGACCCTGAATTTTATTAACAGAATTTAGCATGATCAAAGTCCCAGTAGGTTTATGCTGACATTGCTCTCCCTCCAGCTGGTCTTCTCCATCTGAAACATTCTCCAGTCCATAAACAGGAAAAACTACTAAAAAGAAGGCAGCATCATATGCTGCAAATGTGCAGCTGACAATATCAACAACTGTATGGGAAAAAACCCCAAACAACCCAAAAAGGAACATTTCATAACAAGATTTCAAAAAAGCCTTTAACAGTTAAACAACTTTTGGTCAAGAAGCTGAAGCTCATTACAAATATCCATATATAAAAGGATCAGATTGTCCAGATGCAGAAACAAAGATAATATAGAAAGACACATGTCACTCTGAAGATGGTGCTGCATGCAGAAATGCCCATTTTTACGTCTACTAAACACAACAGAGGGTGTGCAGGAGGTGGAATCCTTCTGCCAAATGGACAGAGGAGAAAAAGGATTTCAATATGGGATGTGTCCAGACATACAGGTCAGAGAGAAGAGAAAGGAGAAAAGGTCACATTCAAGCTTTAATAGGCAATAACATTTTCTAGAGGATATAATTCCAAAACTATTTGGCAAAACTTCAGGACATCCATCAGCACGAGCAAAATGAGGGTCAGTTGGCTATTCTGTGAAATATTGAGCATTTTATGAGTCATAAATTTAATAAAATGTGGATGTGCTAAATTTACCCCACTCCCAAGTCACACCCTTTTTTGGTAACCTCTGTCCATGATATTCTTCAATGCATCAATAATGGGAACCCTCCAAAAAAACTAAACTCAAAGGAATTAAGACTGAATAAAACCAGACAATACATGAATACTGAAGTCCCATTTAAGGTAACAAAAGAATAGAGTAAAAACTCCAGACGCGCACACACACACAAAAAAGCAGATACGTTGGTTTTGCTACAGGGCTGTAATTAGTGATGGGGCGAACCAACGTTTCACAAGGCTCCCATAGGTGCAGGATTGGGATCTCGTGAATAGTTTTGCTAGCCTCTGGTAGACATTTAGCAGCTATTTTACTTAAAATCTCAATTGCTAAGCTGAGCAATTTCCCCGCATACTTCGTACGTAATGCTGCAGGGCTGTAGAATGGGTCCCTCCAGCCTGTCTGCCCACGATGCCGCTGCCACAGCTCACAAAAGCAAGTTTTGCTAGATGCAGGTTCGTAACATGTACAAATCTATGCCTCTCTGTAGCAAACCAGTAATAATCTAGGCAGCACACAGCAGTGGACTCCAAGCATTTACTACTTTGGGTGGTTCCTAGTTGGCCTGGTTATTCCACAGTTTCTTTATTCCTTGCATCTCTCGCTGAAGCAGCTGCCGAAGGAGTCAGCAGATACTAGGTGCACTGACCATCGGATTTTGTCTAAGGAGTTACTTTCCTTTAAAAGACCCTCACCACTACTCTGCAATGCCTTCTCGAATCCCATCCTTTGCTTGGACTTCTGTATAAACTCTCAACCACAATTTCAGCAGACAGCGCTCTGTTTCCCAAATCCTCAGAGGGGGCACGGGAGACTTGCTCTTACCCCACCCCTTCGCGCTGTTCTGCCTGATGTCCCTTGTCTTTTTGTTTTGACTATAAGCTCTTTGGTTCAGCATTTAACATCACAGTGGAATAGAGGAAGAACTGCTGCCAGGCTGCGAGAGTTGGGCTTGTTCAGCCTGGAGAAGAGAAGGCTGTGAGGAGACCTAATTGCAGCCATTCAGTGCTTAAAGGGAGCCTATAGGAAAGATGGGGACAATCTTTTCCCAGAGAGGTGGTGGAGGCCCCATCCCTGGGAACATTCAAGGCCAGGTTGGATGGGGCTCTGAGCAACCTAGTCTGGTTAAAGATGTCCTGCTCACTGCAGGGGGGTTGGACTAGATGACCTCTAAAGGTCCCTTCCAACCCAAAACATTCTATGATTCTATGACATAAAAAAAACCAAAACACCTCAATGCCGACAAAAACCCCACAGTAATCCCTCCAAAACAAGCCAGACTTTTCATGAGTTACTAAGAAGTGGAGTGGGAAGACTCAGCCACAGTTTGCAGCAGGCCTCATAGCTAATCCTCCATTATGGTTTTAAATCACTCCTGGAAAAAGTCGGTAGTGGCAAAGGAGAATCTGTAGATCCCAATACTTTCACTATCTACAAATTAGCGTGAGTCATGAAGAAAAAGCTGGGTGGAATGGGAGAGTGGGGGAAGCAAGACCTAATTCAAGAAACCACCAAATACAAGCTTTAACTCAACCAAACACTTAGATGTTCCCTTTTCAGGAAAATGAGGGAGAGAAAAGAGGATGGGAAGGCTAAACAGAATTGAAACTGTCAAAAAGTCAGTTTTCCAAACCAATCTTTATATAAGAAACATGATCAAAACCTCTGTTTGGTGAATAGACCTGTAAAGACATTGTTTTAAGGAAACCCTTCACCGGCTGAGGCTTTGAATTTCAAGCTCCAGCCAAGGGGAGAAAGAAAAAAAAAAAAAAAAAAAAAAAAAAAAGAAAAGTGGCTCTTTTTTGGACATTCAGAGGAGAAAAAAAAGTTACCACTGTTTTACAAGGATGATTTAGCCTGTTTTTTGTTGTCTTTCAATGACAGATTTGAGGTTTTTATTCACTTATTACAATTGACTGTGTATTTCCTCAGGAGTTTCGATTCATCGGATGTTCTCAGAGAAGCTATAGCGGTCAGCACAAAATGAAGTGATTTCTTAAATTTCCAGAACAACAGTCACCACAGGTGAAAGACTTTGTATTACAGGGCCAAGTAATTACTCTTTAAATTGTAAAAACAACCTTCTGAAAATCCTTCTTAGTTAAAACTCTTGAGATGGTAGAGAAGAAAGGCACTTGGCTCCTAAGGCCATGCCTGCAGGTGGGTGGGCTTCCATCCTTTCGATGAAGTCGGCTGCACCCAGAGGTTCAGCTTTGATGGCTCCTTTTAAAGCGTTCAGGTGTTGAATTGCCATTAGGCAATCTCTTGCACAAACATCACCAAAACTGGCTGGTAAGGCTACCAAATAATCTCATTAAAGTACAAAAAGTTATTTTGTTTCTGTCTAGGGTTTTTGGTTATTTTTCTGGGGCGAGGAGGATATTTGACAATTTTAGAATGAACTTGTCTCACATGAGATACAACGTATCATAAAACATATCATGATTTTACCAAAATCATTACAACACGTGGACCACTGCTGGCTTATTATTTTCAAGTTAAGTAGTGTGAAACACAGGATAACAGCCACATTTAGTGGAACATTTAGCTTCTTTTGTTCTTACTCCTGTTGTTTAAAAAACAAAACAGGAACTAAATCATATAGCATCTGTAATATTTGTGTATGAAAGAGATACATAAAACGAAAACACGTGAAGAATCTCTATAAACACTGTAAATATCTTTTATCTTTTAGTATTACCAGCAGTCATTTTCAAAGAGAGACTAATCTGGAAACGGAGACTACCAGTATTTTACTGAATTTACTTTATACTAAGCACACTGCTTTTGTTAAGCTTTAAAAAAACCCACCCTCCCCCCAAAGCCTAAAAGATAATTAAACAGAAGAAAAATGTTTAACCATTCCTTGTTAAATATTTATAATGAATTGTATCAACAAGGCACAAGCAATTTAAAAAATAGCAATGTCCGACACCTAATGTTCAAGCTGACTTCTGATGAATTCATATTTTTCCCTCGATCAATACAAAACCCATTAAATTCTCAGCAACCTCTGCCCATATACAGGAGGAGACAGCAAACAGCAAATTTCAGGAGATGTTGGTCAACTGCAGGAAGAACGAACGCTATCCCAGAAAATGGCCAATGTGCCAGATTTACCAGTTTATTTTGTAGCCCAATGAATGCATGAGTGCAAGGAGGACGTTTTGCGGAGACCTGGACTCATTAGGTGCCCACCTCTCACAAAAGTCAAGAAGTTAAATACCCCGTGGTCTTTTCAGATGTACCAAACTAAGCCAGGTGCCTATTTATATCTGTGAGAATCAATTATTTTCTTTCATCAACTCATCTGATTGCCCTGCTGCTTTAGGTTAAGCCGCAGTACTTGAGCTGGCATTGCCATCAAAATAAAACAGCTTCATCCACCTCCCTCGCTCTCTGGCTTTGGCTCCTTCCCCCTCCGACCACTGCTATGACACAAGGATTTGCAGGCCAGATGGTGAATCATATCAAAAAAATCCTCCCGTTGAAAACCACTCCTTTTCCTGTATTTTTCCCCGGTGGCAGTTGCTGGTTTACACGCATATAAAACTACATGGTTGGTTACAAAGCTTTTGGGTAGAGTAATAATCCCCCTGTCCCCTCCACCCCACTTGTGCAACTTGTTGAGAAGCAAACCAACTTCAGGATCGCTTTTGGGTTTGTTTTTACTAAAGTTCCGCCGGGAAATAAAAACCTGAACTTCCAAGTGCAAACTTGAACATTCTAGTTAAAAGAAGTGCAAATACTTGACTGGATGCACAGCAGCAAAGTTGTAAGTATTTCAACAGAGCTGAAGTAACTGACCCCAGCTAAGGATCCAGCCTTGCAAGAGCAGGCGGGCAGAAAATCAGCAGATCCTCACTGAAGGCGGTGAGAGCTGCATTCATCTTGGAAGGCAGCAAAATAACTTTACCCATAAAGGGTAAGAAGTTATTAGTAACAAAATTCTTTGCATTCTTTTCACGAAAAGACGTTTCATATTGCAAGACTATATCCTAACAAACTAGCCTTAGATGGTTGGATTGAGTCTGCACAGAGCAATGCCAACATAACACACATTCTCCTGACCAAGCAAAAAATCAAAGTAGGACGAATTGTCCAGTCCAGATTGGGTTATTCGGTCTAAAAATAAAGTTCCTGAACACCAATTTTATGCTAGTATGAAACAACTCAGATAACAACAGCCAATTTCTTTTACTATAAAAGCAGGCTTAGTACCTCCACATTACAATTTCCCAGCTCTTTCATTACAAGACCCTACTGTAATCGCTATGTACGTCAAGTTTAAACCACTTGGACTGAAGTGGTTTATATTTCCAGGCTCTTTCAGCCTCAGATTCATTTTTTTAAAGGGAAGAAGGGGCACCACAATCTCAGCTAAAGCAATTCAGCTATATCAAAGACTGAGGCTATGGAAAAATGTTTTTGTTACTTAAAAAGTCACAAAAAGAAAAAAAATTCAGATGGTTTCTTCTTTGGAAAGGACTAGCATCCCAAAGCCTTGGAACTGGGACTTGGAAGTTTGGCAGGAGATGGTATTTGTGTCAGTAATATGCCTTTTGCCAACTTCCAAGAAAACATCCCAAATTTGGCCAACAACTATGAGCCTTTGAAGAATCTTAATTTTGCACATGCTCAGCAAACATTTTAGAGAGTTTACAGCTGAAATTTAAGAAGAATCTGTCCTTACTGAGTATTCCCAACTTCTAGCCTTCAGTTCACACACTGTTCCCTGCATGTAAAAGACCATGCAACGTCCCCTCACGGCTCCTGCATGTGACCACCCATGCGACATGGGGATGGAAGGGGTCCGATTCAAATGCAAAGGGGATAACTGTTTAGTAGCTCTGGAAGGGAATTTGGCAACCTAAGCAGAAACCCAGCCTGGGGAGGGGTGGCGGCAGTATCTGTTATGTGATCGGCTGTTGATTTAATGTTTAAAAACATTGTGGAATAACATAAAATAGATCAGTAGTAAAGAACATTAGGTTGTAAAGTTCAATACTCAGATGTAGGAAAATGCCAGACCTAAGGTTGCTTTTGCCTGTGTCATGGATATTATCTTTAGTTCTGTGATGATATACTACTTTGCCCCAGGACCTGAACTTGCAGTGAATCAGGGTTGTGTAACGACGGAGTGCAGGAGCTTTGCTTCATTTGCTGCAGGAGCAGAAAGGTCTGCAATGAACAAAGCAGAGGCAGGGGGGAGGAAACGGGACAAGTTCAACTCTTGGCAGCTGAGTCGCAAACAAATCTTCATGCTAAATAAAACCCAAGAGAACCGTATGCTATTTCTGCCTATTTCATAAACAGACTTTTAATTTCTCATCTTCTGGTTTGGCTGACTAGAAGTTTCTGGGGTCAGTTTTACAGTGCTGCTGAGCATCCCCAGCTGCAAGCTGCACGGAAAGCACTTAAGACCGAAAACTAAGCCCACAGGTGTCTAAAACCAGGCCATAGACCTGACCTTAACCTTGTTGCACTTCAGTTTCCCACGTGCACAAGATAAATACAGACACAGTGAAAATAAATTCCTTCAAGATCAGGAAACGGTCTCATCCTAGAGCCACAAGCAGCAGAGATGCTTATATGGAAATTCTGTTTTGAGAGAAGAACTTGAATAGGGCAGCATATAAGCCCTGGGGCCACACACTGAAGATGAGGAGAAAACAAAATATTTAAAAGTTGCTCATTCAGTGAGTGCTCAGTAAGGCAGAGGATATGTGTGTGGGGAGAATGGCATGCAGTCATTTAGCTAAAGACTAGATCAGCTCATATATACATGCAAGCAAGCCAAATTCAGATTCCACAAACAGCTTTGCAATGTTCACTGACTTCTGAGTGTCAGTTTTTCCAAGCATTATAATGTTTTTTCTCTCTCTAAAATTTTGCTTTCATTATTGGTTTCCTCCAAATAAAATTACCACTCCCCCAACAAGTGGAATAAAACAGTCCTTTGAGATTTAATGATACTGGATACTGAAAAGTGATAAAGAAATCTGGCCTCACCGTTGAAGAATACATGAGGCCTTCAAATACTCAGTTTTGCATCAGCTTTTAAATTCAAAGCCCAAACCTGATCTGTGAAGGAAGACTCAAATTTTGTAATGTCAATGACCAAGTCTTAGAGCTTTCCATTTATAAAAGCAGTGCTCATTAGCAATTATAACCTAATTCACTATGATTTTTCTGATACTGTTTGTTGGACACTTACAAAATAAAATTATTCCTTCATTTTAGACCTGAACTCTATGTGCAAGATGTAGATTTGGAAACAAGCCATTTTTTTGGAAAAAAATTAGGATTTTGTCATTTTGACTTGCAGCTCAAGTGTTAAAGCCTCAACTTTGCACATGTAAACTATTTGCAATATATTCTTACTGTGGGCATTATAATATGAACTCAGTTGATGCTTCTAATTTTTTTAAATTATCCCTAACATAAACATTTGTCCCCAGTCACTGCAAAGATACTCAAACCTGTGTAATACACAGCGCTGTGTAACACAGAGGTAAAATATTGCACCCTGCATGCCTCTGGCAGTAGGTTCACCATAGATTAAGGACTCCTATCTTAGAGGAAGGCAAGCAGTGGCTCAACTAATCAAATTCAACAGTAGATTAGAAAGAAGGAACAGGACTGAATTTGCGGTTCCAAGCTGAACCCTCTGTCACGACAAACAATTTGACAGGCACTGATCTAAATGCTTTGGGATTTGTATCTCAAAATTGAATAGCCATATGCTTACCTTCAAAACGTGCCAAAGGCATCTGTTCTTTAACAGTTTCTGAAGTTTGTTTACCAATGCATATTAACATACATTTAATAATTACTTTAACACCCTCCTCCCTCACCCTCAAAGACTAACAGCTCCGGGAGAATTTTAAAAGCTCTATACATAATCTAGGTCTGAAATTTTTATATATGCAGGGACACTTCTGAAATGAAGCAATACGAGCAGGATAAATAAAGCATACATAAAGAGTCAGGATTAGCCGATATTGCCCTCTCAAGCAATCGGCAGTGGAAGGCTGAAGATAAATGCACCTTCTTTTTCAGCTTTTTCCTTCTCACTCTGCCTCAGTTTTTCTTCTACACTCAGTCACTACAGGTGCATTTCCTATCTTGCAGATAAGAGCTGCCTCTGGGCTGAATTCACGCTGGAGCTGTTTCCCTGGGGAAGCTGCGTGGTGCAGCTAAGCCTGCCCCTCGAGCATCCTCACCTCTGACAGGCCAGCCCGCACCGATATTCTTACTCCCCTGGCAGGGAGCTCCCCTTTTCATTACCTCCACGAAGTTTTGGAAATAAGCTAGTCCTTACACAATCTTGGCATCAGCTATACCTACTTATCACACTGGTTCAACACTAGTCCCTTTAATCATTAAAAGCTGTAATGTAGACATGGCACCCACCAAAGAATTAAATTAGCTTTTAAAAGGCTAACTTGTCTGATTGTTTCTAGACAAGACAATACCTATGAAGACTACGTTTTTACTGTGAATAAAGCATACATTAAATACCTATCCAGGAGAAGGCAATTTAAGAAGAAAGGCTCTGTTTCAAGTGTGAATTTGCTGCTTTGTTCTATTCAGATGCAAACCAGTGTTGTTGCTTATTATATTGCCACTTCCAATGTTGGTTAATTTACATAAAAATTAACTAGACTCTTCTTTTGCATGCATCAAGTATTCATGGTCAGCTATCTATGTATATTTAATATGTTTCCATGTCATCATCCACTGCTAGATAATTAGTTCCTGGAATTCTTACTGTGTTTCAAACGGTGAAACATAAGAAGATCTTATTTAACATCAAGTTTCCATTCAACAAATGAGTAGCAATTTCCCACTCATCTTCACCTCTTCTGTGTTTTGATACTTTTTTCTGATGTTTTATACTTAAAGGGAATGCACATTTCAGTTACTGAAGAGACACCTCATATGCATCCAGTCTAACGAAGTTAAATGAGCATTCAATACAGACAGCTAAATGCTGGCTTTCTCTCACCTCCTTTATATTACCTTTTCTTCAAGTCATACCACCTATCCCAATATACTTACATACAAGACAGTTACGCAGAGGAAGCCTCACTGCAATGTAGAATAAACACATTAATATCTATTTGAAACACCAGGATTTTAAACATTCTCGTATATAAACACTACACAGTTTTTGTGTTGTACAACAGCACATCCAACCGCAGTACAGTACAGTCAGTATGAAATTTTCTACCAACTTCAACAAGTGACGGATTCTGCCAGAGATCTGAAGGCCAAAACAGACACTTAAAATTATCTTAACCTAACCTTGCACCAAAGGCCACAGAAATTCCTGCAGAGGAACTTCTACCTTGTGATGAAATAAAGACAGAACTGTTATATATATATAAAAAAAAAACCAAACGAAACCGTAAGATGTTTCTATTCTAACAGTACACTAAGACTGAGCAATACTGAGGTATTGCAATAGCTAAGGCACAGGTTTGATAGCCAATTCCCTCCCTGCTAAGAATCTTAAAGCAGTTTGCAGTTCTGGGATTAGATTCCATTCACATCTGTTACTCTTGGGCTAGACACTTTGGACCAGATTTCATCTTTGGTTAGCAAGACGACTACCTGCTGTTTGTTTGCTAGTAGAGGCTTATTCTTTCTTCCTTTCCAGACTTGGTGTTACAGTCATTTATTTCCAAGCCCAGACAAATATCCATGGAAAAGCTACAGCTGGACACCTTCCCCCAGGTCTCTGCACAGCATGCCGCTCAAGGTTCTGGTACAGACCTTTCTGTCCCTCACCGCATTGTACTCACACATCCTCTGGCAGCTTTACTCAACGTGGATCTGATAGATACAATCATTCCAGCACATAACCCACTCGAAGCAAATCCCTTTGAGGGCCACCAGCTGGCCGGCTGTCATCCAGAACGGGAGTTTGGCAGGGGGTACCCTATTATTCACGACTGTTTATAAAATGGAGAGCAGCAACACAAAGCTGCCTCTACTGTGTAACCTCCACCAGCCTCTGTTGGTAAACAAATGGAAACTGCTGAACTCAACCAACCTTACGCGTATTCTTGCTAATTGAGGTTCACGCAAAATGTCATATATGGGGTACGTTATTTATACTGAACAAAAAAAAGGAACCAAATTATCTCAATAATGTTGAGTTGGAAATGTCACTATCACAAGCGTCTGCCATGGGGCAAGAAATGTGATCCATTGTACACTGGAGTCAAAGATCATTGTACTGAACAACTGCCACGCATCAGCACAACTTGGCCTGCCGGGGCTGAAGGCAGACGGAACAGAAGTCCCGCAGAGGCTGCAGAAGGGTCCTTTTGACAAGTACTTGATGTGGAGTGACTTTGTTGAGGGAAGTTAGCAAAGCATCATGTTTTTCATGCTTGAGAGAGGGACCTATCCAAATTACGGCTTCTTTCAAGAGGAGAACAAGCTGAGCTTAATACACAGAAAGAACTAGTAATTAATTGCACCACAGTGAGTGCTGGAGCAAGGTGGTGGACAGTGCACCCAGAGCAGAAAGAAGAAATGTCCAAAAGACAAAATCAGGAAGGCTTGAATTTTCTTAATTCTCTTGGACTTCAGAGTTGACAGAGTTTCTCCCCTCTGTTCTCAGATGAAGACAAGGATGGAGTGACATGAGACAAGGAACCTTGAAGAATTAACTCTGTCTTCTGCAGAACTGGTGAGGCCACTTTTCCCTTTCAGGGCTATCTGAGGCACAGGCATCAGGACACGCAGAGGACAGAACCACAGTAATTCAGCGAAGAAGGATTTCATTTCAGGAAAGTGTATTTGGAGTGCTTGCCGCAGGGAGGTGTAGGAAGAGACCCTTCAAAAAAATGCTGATAGTGTTCTAACCAAGTATGTGGGAAAGAATAAGAATTTGTATGACCTTGAGCTATTGCATAATAGTGTGCACAGTAGTTCACCAAAAAAGACATTATTGGCTGATAAAGACGTAGCAGGGCATCAGGCTAAAACCTAAGCACATCATTCAGGATGGGGTACACCGGCAAAGGCAAGAAATTCCAAAGTTGCTGTAGGTTGCCAGATAGTCATCTCCATTTTAGCAGAATTGCACCGTCTGTTTTGAAGGCTGGACTAATTTGACCATTCTGACAAAACACAAGTGCTCTGTGATCCGCGGTGACAACAATTGTAAACTGCTTCCTTGTCTATCCATTCATTGTCATCAACCTGCATCAGATGGCTTTCAATTAATCTCTCTCAGCTCCAAGGTTCTACTGATAACCATCAGCTCCTCTGGCCCAGATTGCTTCAGTCTCATTTTACCTTGGTTGATAAATCAGAACATTTGTGATCTTCATTTTGCCCACAAATATACAAATATAGTAGTTACTGCTCTCTGGTTTTGACCAAAGTAGACTATTATGGAAAAACAACAGAAAGAATTATTTCTCATTTATGTCAGCATTTTGTTTCTCTTGTAACTTTAAGTAACTCTGGTTTATTCCTATTTAACCAGGCTCCCTAGTGTATTTATCTAGTTCTGAACATTCTCTTGTATAATAAACACTGCTGAAAATAACATCTTCTGAGTTACAGTCACAGCCCAAGAAAGATACTTTATCCCTACACTATACTAAAACCAGTTTCTGATATAGTCATATTCAGATATTCTCCAAAATTCACCAAACATTTTCAGACATGAAATTTGTTTCCTCAAAACCTTTTTTCCAATGAGTAAGAATACCTAGTTCTCCAAGTTCATTGTAATGCTAATGAAAACCTTTTTTCATACTGACTTAGTTGAAGGATATCCTGTCCTTCTGCTGCATTATTAATGCCACCAAACCACTGGAAAACTAAGTGCAAATGCCAATTCACTTAGTGCTATCATTCGGCTCTACAGAATTTTCCATTTTATCTACGGCGTGTGCTAAGTAGCAGACAAAATATATTTTACATGCAGTTCTCAATACCCTTTGTTTATCCTGTGACAAAAGCCTGACCAGTGTGTTGCTCATGTTCTTATTTGTTTAGAATTGGTTTCTTAGTGGGGTTTTTTTTCCAGAGAAAGATTTTTGTGAAGTGTCATACTTCTGGGATTAAAACTATGCTGGTATTCCTTTCCAAGATAACGGCTCTTGATTTTTGTCCACGCCAGATATACATAGCAAATTCCATGAAGGAAAAGGCAATATGACATTTCTGTTCCATAAAGTAGAGTACGATTTAGTAACAAAAGTCAACAAAGAAACATATCAGTTCAAAATTAGAAAAGAACTTCTGTGTTTTGTTTGGGGATATTGGGTGGGGTTTTTTGGGGTTTTTTTTTGTTTGTTTGTTTTGCTTTTTTAATCGAAAAAGACCAAAATCGGAGAGCTAGAAGATGCCTATTATGTAACCGTGTTCAAGTATCCTGTTTGGTACAGCACCATTTCCTAAAGTGTTCTCTGGATTACTCAGCTATAAACCACATTATTGTATTTATAAGATACAGATTGGAGAATCTGCTGTCAGTACATATCTTCAAACCCCTCTTTCTTCTTTCAGCTACCTCCACTACTCCTGTCCTTTCGTATTTGCCACAACTATTAAATGAAGAAAATAATTTAGGAATGTGTTTCTGGATAGCAAAATACTTGGGGAAAACAGTTAAGATAAAAACTGCAAAAGCATTTTTGAAAAATTTGAAAGCTTTTGAAAATGAAAGCAACATATCTGGAATTTATAACCAGACTCCCAAATTCCAGCTTTCTCATAGGAAGAAACCCAGTTCGCTTCCTCAGGTTCCCCCCTCTCAGGCTCTTCCAGAGAACAACGTAGATTATGGAACTTGCTTTATTCCTTCATAGCTTCTTGCATAACAGAACCACCTCAGAGCCCTGCCTGTAAAAGCTCTCGATTCTGACTTTTTGAAAGGAAAAAGCAGGAAATATATTCTTAAAAGTTTGTCATTCTAAGCAAAGGAAATAGCAGACTGGCAAAACACAACATTTGTCTCTCACTGAAAAGCATACACCTCAGGAGGGCTGCATTCAGTCTCACTTTTTGAAATCCCCATTTCTCAGCATTTAGTTACGCAATCTGAATGTTCAACAGTTTTCTTCTGTTCTACTTTGAAAAGATGCAGCGCCTGATGAGGCTATTTGAGTGGTAGGTCAAAACAGAGCATCCTGACAGTGGATCCTGGAATGTTTTCCAAGTGGCATGTACCTACTCAGTTGGGTTTCCCCTCTCGACCAACTACGGGGAAGTAATGGACCTCTAGCAAGAAGCCAGTGAAATCATTCTGAACAACACTCCTACACTGGCTTGGGAATGCCCCAGAATATTTTGCAGACTGCACAAGCTCACTTTGCACATATTCTGGGCTAGTTGAAAGCCACGTTGGCTTTCACAGTCAGGAGTTCCTGCTATAGTAATTCCCATACATGCAACTCAAATCCCAGGCTACAACAATTTAAAGGCAGTTCCATTACAATCTCCACCCCGGTCTCTTTGGACCAGACCTCATTGTGATGAACTTCTCTTGCCCCTGCTCCGGCTTGGGCTTATCCACAGCCTGCAGTCCTGTAAGGCTATACCCACTCCAAGTGGAGCCCTATCTACAAGCCACAGTCTCTCCAGAAGTATCCCTGCTGTGGCATGGACTTATCCACAGCTCCAGTGGCTGCGTGGTGCTTAGTTGCCAACCAGGTTAAACCACAACACTACCACAATCTCTTCCATTTGGGGGTAAAGCCCTAGTCTGGCCATGGTGCTTTCAGTCAACTCAGTGGGAGTGGCAGAGTAAAATCATTCTACTGTTAAAAACTCATGGGGGATATATCCTTGCTGCATAAATTCACAAAAGCTAAGTAAGATTTGTTTTCTCTAACTGTATTAACAAGGCTTTAGGATATGATGCTCATCCTTGACAGTTTGCCAAGCAAGACAGAATTCAGCCACCAAACCTCCTCTACATATACTCAGCTTAATATATATACAATATATCATACCTTACAAGAAAAAACCCACCATGTGAGTCATAGCCTCATTATATTCCATCAGCATTTGGCTGCTTGATTTTAATGAATTCTGTGCCGTCCGCTGCTATCCAAACGAGAAGATGTGAAAAAGAATATGCTGCTGGTTGATTACAACATGTGCCAGAATACAGAAAGGCACAAGACCAAAAGTCAAGAGAATTTATCCCTTCAAGGAGGAGAATAATCCTTTGAAAATGTTCTCTCCTAATGTACAACACTGCTGTTACAAATCAGAAATTATGTATATATTTTAAAATGGAGTGCATGCTTACGTGCGTGTCTCAGTGTGTAATGCCACCTGAATTCGTTAGCACCACAGGTAGCATAAATCCTGATGAATCTCCACAGCCTCTCAGTATGGTTTGGAATGTATTATTAACAGGTTTATTAAATATTTGCAATGCTGTGGACACGCGGAGTGCACCATTTGAGACAGATGCAGCTTAACTGCTACCCGCTTCAATAAAGCTCATATACCAGTGAGCTGGTTGTTTCAGACGTGCAAAAACAAACTACCTGCCTCAAAAAGACACAGTCCTAGCAGATAGTATGTGAAGAATGGGAAGGGAAGAAGGAGCCATATAGCTGCTGAGCATATGTTTCCTTTAATCCTCTGATCCATGCTACAAGAGCAGCAAAGCAAAGGGCTGATAGAAGCAGCCAAAGAGCTTTCAGGTCTTTTGGAAGGAATGCTTTTTTGGATAAGAGAAGGCAGAAGTAGGACTGGTTAAATCACAGTGGTGCTGCTGACAGGATGAACCTGGAGAGCACTTCAGAAAAGAATCCTTTTGAGGGATGATTTTTCAAAAGCATCCAAGCAGATTTAAAGAACGCTAATTCTTACAGGATTTTAAATGGGACTTATGTCCCTAAGGTCTGCCCTCTGTGTGTTTGGCTTCTCAACGTCAGTACCCATAGCAACTTCCAGGCAATGCAAACGTGCCATTGCTCACAAATTCCAAAGCGTCCAAAGCATTTTTGAAAATGTTTCCCTTCTGTTTATTTATTGTACTTGTTATGCTTTTCTCTTAATAGATGTCCTTATTGTCTGTGCGATGCCAGAAACCATCAGGACAGGCTGGCTCCTTTCAGAGCAGCGCAGTGCAGGACTGGGGATCGGAACAAGCCAGCCAGAAGGTTGCTCAGGTTGGAACTGTTTTATAATCACCAAGAGCACTCACTTTTATTGTTATACTGCAAGGTCAACAATGACTACCAACGCAAATGAAAATCACAGTTTGCATATGTCTAAATATAGATGATATGCATTTCAGAGATGCTTATTTTAAGATATGAGCGTTAGCTTTTAACAGTATGAAACAGGATTAGGGAGAGACACTACCATATTGAATGTATATTAAAAATTATTCTCTAGTTCTTAACTGGTAGCTGTTCCCCAGAAAAATTAATTTATAGGAAAACATCTTTGAACCATGTATCTGCAGTGTACTTCATTGTAACAGTTAACTTTACAGCACTTCGAGTAACTGGCATGGAACACATGCAGAAAAGGGAAGCCCTTCCTATATCTACCAATGTTTGGTGAGAACACCGAGAGCCACGACCTGATTTCCTGCCCTCCAGAATCCTGCAGTTCAGGAAGAGGTTGACAAAATAAGTCCCAAAGACTTCGATATTTCAGATTACATATAAGGTGATGAATGAGGTGAAGAGTTGAATTTATGCTGAAGTTTATGTTTTGATAAAAATCTATTTTAAAAAGCATTTATACGCTACCACAGTTTTTCCCAAGCTCCTCTGCCCTCTTATGTTTTTCGTTTTTCAGCATCAGTACCATAGCAACATCCAGGACTCATGAATGTGGCACCGCTCTCAACATCCCTGGAGCAGAGCCTTGCAAGTGATTGCCCAACTCAGGGATCTGAGTCAGCTTGGAAAAGTATGATGCCAGGGTAATTTTGGTACATCCTGAAAATAACGGCAGGGGACTGGGAGGAGGGCAAAGGGAAGAAGAGCTGAAACTGCAACAGCAGAAAGGAATGAAAGAAGCAAACTGCTTAAGGTTTAATGATATATAAGCAGCAAATCTTGCAAGTAGAGATAGTAATAAAACTTCCAATCTTACAGATTTGGGAGCTACATCTGAACAGCTTGAAGGTTCCAACGTTTCCAGCAACTGAAACAATACTCCACGGACCTTCTCCCCTGCCAGCAATTACTCATACAGAAAACTGATATCAGGAATACACAAAATACATTTGCAGCAACTTTAACACAGCTGGAAATGAAAACAGCTAGCATCTGCAGAAAGCAGAGGAGTGGGGAATCCATCAAATGTGAGTGAGAATCTCCTCTACAATGGGACTCTGAGTTGGGATTAGTCTGTTCAGCCTGTAGATGCTGCTATTTTTCTAGTAAAACATACCAGGAAACATAATCTCTTAGCTGAAACTAAAGCATGTTTAGGCTCCTCTCTACTCCAGACTGCTTGAAGCAATTATCTGCCTTACTAATAAACACAGCCGAGAAATGGGTATGCTGTGCAGAGCATCTGGTAAAGCCATGTGAAATAAATAACTATCAATACTATTCCTCTGTTTATAGCAATTAATTTCAATTTCAGCAATAATTAAAATACACTACCAATCCAACCAACATCACCTGCAAAATCATGGATCACTGGTTGACAAGAACGAGCAGTCATTAATAGACTTGAACTTTACCCGGGGCTCACTTACTGTGTCTTGCAGCCATGAGTCTTTAAAAACAACCACAAAGCTCAGTACTCTGACACAAAAACCCAAATCCCTATGAAAATTCTTACAGTATTCAGTATACTTCATTAGTATCAGGCACGTCACAAGGATGTAGTGAACAAGACCACAAAATAGACTGGTATTCCGTGCACCAAGGGTATTGCAAGACCCTGTGCTAGACTTACAATGCTGCTGCGAGTGACACTGCGGGAAAAACCAAACCAAATGGTTATTGCAATAAGATGACTGACCTTTCAAAATGCACACCCAGAGAGATACCAGCAGATATACCTTGTTACACACTCTCAGTCCACCGCCTAGCCAAAGCACATGAACAACCAGAAAAAACTTTTTTAAAAAGATTTTGAAGAGGAGATAAACATAATAACAACAACAACAATAAATAATAATAATTTTAAAAAGCAGGAACATCTTTTCAATTCCGAAAAAAAGAATTCTAGTTTTTCCTGAGCAATCATTTTCCTGAACTCATCTGTGGCTAAGCGTCGTTTCTACATATGCAATCTGATGAGCTAACATCGTTCCAGGACTCCAGTTGAAGCAATTAAAAAAGTCCACATTCGCCAAACATTACCACATTGTTACCACAGATACTGTGTATTCTGAGTTAAGGGAAAACAGTGGAAACCTCTAATACCACTGTGGGGTAACAGCTGGCAAATAATAACTTTTTAATATGGTTACCACAGCGACTATTAATAACCCGCAAGGAGGTAAATGGAAAATGATACACTGCATGGTATACCTGCTTGTCACAAGCCATGACTCACACCTAGGAGAGTGTAAGGAGATTATTTCAGCAGATGGATCTTGATAGGACGAAGAACATAAAACCTGCAGTATTTCCGATGAGTTCCATAGATGTGTGGGTGACACAAACAGCAACACGTCAACCTGCAAACACTACGGGTGGTAGCGATTCTTACATGGATCCACCATGAACCCTCCAGTGAAAGGCTGCGCTCCCTTCTCAAAAGCAATGGAGGATGGAAAGAGGAAAGGATGGGGGCTGAGAGAAGAAAGTGGTTTGGAAAAAACAAAACTTTCCCAGGATGGCTGGAATGATGGACTGTTTGCCACAGAGGTGGGGCAAGTAGTACAAATACCACTCCAGAAGGACATGAAAGAACAGACAGCAAAGAGAAACTTCAATGTGCACCAAAAGCCAAAAAGTATCTAACAGAAAGCTGGTGCTCATTCTGAGAAGTGCGTCAAAGGCAACACATGCAGATGTCTGCAAGATATGGTAATCATCAACGGTTAACACGATTCTGGAAAAAGTCAGGCTGCCCTTTCCCATGTTCCAGATTACAGAGACAACTGTCAGCGTTTGCAATAAAGCACAACAGCCCGCACCCGATTTTCTGCATTGCTGAATTCCAGAGACATGCCTAGTGATAAATGTGTGTTTTTGAACAAGGTCTTTGGGGTTTTTTTAATTAACTAATTTGCTATGAATTTTCTACCAACACAAAATAAAGGCATAAAAGGCATGCAAGCTTCAATTTGCATACTGGTATTTCTATATCAAAGGCTATGCTATTTAATGCACAGGATCCAATTCTCATAAAAGCACAAGTTCAATTATAATGGCAACCAGTGAAGCTTTAATACTGCATTTTCAGCTAAAAATTTGCTCAAAGCTCTTTCACAATAGCTCTGTAATTTCTAAGTATCAGTCTACTTAGTAACGTGACTCTGGGAGGCACACATGCACAGAGGAAAAAAAACAGTTGTGAAGGAAAAATGTCCTTGCATTGAGGAATTAGGTTTAGTATTGCTACTTAATCTTTGCAAATCCAAAGGACATACGGGTGAAATTAGTTGATTGAGTACCTAAAGTTAATGCTCATGTGGCCACTTATATTTTCCTATTTCAAAAACAGACTGGTTTTGGTTTCCACATGCACCGAGCAACCAGCACAAACAGGCAAGAGCTGCTCTGTGAGATGGCAGTGCCGATCAGCGTGCAAGCTCTGGCCTTGCCAAAACCCACAGAGATTTTGGCAGTGGCCCAGCGTATCATTCTGGGAGTCAGAAATCTCTTCAGTCACAAGGAGGGAGGCTAGCTTGCATTAAAACAACAGATCGAACCCTTACTGTCATTTGGCCTTTCTACGTCCTGTACCTCCGCTACACAGAAGGTAAATTATGCACCCACCTGGAAACTGCTGAAGTCCTGCTTAGGAGGTTCAGCTTGAGCACAGAAAACCTCTGAAGGTAGCTCAGCAGATGATTCTGTGATCAAGACCTGCACGCCTCACCCAGTATTTATGTGATGAGGGAAGAAACTTTGTGTATCAAAATGAAAGCAGTATATTTAATACGTACATCCATTAATTCATACACGCACACCCCCACCACAGCCTGAGCATTTCAATGAACAGGGCTATTACAGACCTGGATTTTACACCTGCATCAATTTTCCCTCAAAAAAATCCTCAACACACTTTAGGGGCAAAACTATCAATTTTGAACCAATCACGGAAACAGGATGAGAAGCACAGTTTCTTTCCATCAGTAAGGACATGAAACAAAGGCAAGCATGTTAAATCTCTATCTTTTTTTATTTTAGGATGCTGCAGTTGGCAGCTGTTATCTGCAATATTTTTTCAGTTGGCTAAATATGAAGCAGAAATAAATTTGAAGCTGAAATACTATAATAAGGCAAATAATTCTGACTCTTCATCATACTGTAAAACCAGTAAAATATAAACCCCATAATAGGAACATCCAGTCCAATGTGTCCAAATATTAAAGACTGTTGATGGATATAGAGGAAGTGTCAAAAAGAGGTCAGTTAAAATTTAATGTTGGCAGAAATGATTGTCTGCAAAAGTATGAATAATCTTCTAATGATGCTTTAAAACCTCAGCTCTGTCTTAGCACTTACTGTTTATTTAGTCCTGAGAAAATACTTAAAAGCCATGCAGCAATTTTAAGAAAACATTTGTAAACAACTATTTTCTCTTGACAGACTATTTGGCTACAATTACAGATATTATGCCAGGATAATATATGTAATTCAATGAATCCAGACAATATTGAATCAAATCAACTAGTATTATTTTCCATCTCTTTGAAACTGAACATTCAAGCCATCTGAACTTTCAATGTCATTTAGCACTTCTGAAAAAACTGCGTAAAATACAACCAGGCCTGAAAACCTATACTTAATTTCTGAGTAACCTCCTGACCTTTCATAAAAGGATCTGACAAACTAGATCTTCAAGAGCACTATATAAACCATAAATGTTTTTAATTAACATTGTTGAAGACATGCTTATATAATAGCCTTATTTAAATTCCTGCACATTTCTGTCATTTTCAAATTCCCACATTTTGTAAAGAAAGATGATTTGCCTTAACCCAAGTTCTGCCAGCAATGACTCCATACATAACATCTATTCAAAGTTTCAGGCTTTAAAAAAGGATTAAATATGATTTTAGGAGATCATTAGAGAGAGGTATATGATGATGAATTAAAAAAACAAAAAGTCATGACCAATCTTCATTTTGGTGCCTAGAGTTCATTTCCTGTTGCTCACTCACATGTTCCGACTCCGTCTTTCCAAAAATGCTCACCTTCATTCACCAGAGAAATACAGCATAAAGCCCTGGTAATTTTTCACCAGGTGCTGATTGAAACCAGGATTTGTAACAGCTGAGGCAAGACAAGTGATATACTTGACCAAGTGAACAGAATTATAAAGAAGCACATCAACTATTCTATTTCTCTTTGCGTTCCACCAGTAGCCAACTAACCAGATGTGATAGTACTTGGGATTGCAGCGGTCACTTTGGTCAACAGAGGTTTGGTCTTCCATAGGGTAATTCCTCTGGCTGCCACGATAAGTGATCAAAGCGATGAGATATATTTCAGCACTGAGAAAATGCATAATTAATTGAGGTCATACACTTCTAGTATTTTGATAGACTAAAGTGTTTGCAGAAGTAAAATTTAAAGCATTCCAGGAAAAATGGCCAGTGCTATTTTGAGAAACATGCATCAGTAAAGATTAATGAAGAATCTCACAAACCTGCTTTAATCTGTTGCAGAGACTGTCACAATTGACTAGAAATTCAATAATTGTTCCCAAGAAGGATGATCTTCTTGCAGGGGTGAAAAATGCATGTATTTTGTTAATCTATATTTAGCCTAAGTATATTTAATACTTTTCCATCTTTATTAGTCCTTACTGAAATTTTTGTTCCCCTCTTGTTCACTTCCACATCTTCAGATAACACTCTACACTGCGTATCAGGTAGCAAGCTGACCTTATCCAGCTACCGTGCGGTCCTTCCCTTTTTGTGTTCTCATGTCTATGCTGTATTTTCTCTTGCCATGTACAAACAATGACATTACATTAAACTATCCTCTTTAAAATTATTATTGAGCCAAAGGAACACATTTCTCCAAAAATCAATGCTGAATCAAATTTATGTCTTTCTCTTGTCTAAAAACCAGCAACAACTGCAGTCCTTATTCTCCTGAGTATATTATTAATTATACATCTAAAGTATGTTCATAGTCTGTGTTTACTCTTGGGTGATTCTAAGGTTTGTATGAATGAGAAAACAGTAATGTGATCATTTAGAAGTGAAGTAATATTTTCACTGTCTTGGCACCTGAGCATAATGGAAAGAAAAAACAATTAGCTTTTACCTGGGTTTTTGTTTAGAAGAGTCAGCCTAGGGGGTAAGAGCTATCGCCCAGGAAGAGCTAGAATGTGGAAAAAAAGTTAAGAGACTCAAAAGCCAAGGAGATGTATTGCCTAAACAATTTTTATTGCTTTTTTGGTGGTGGTTATATAGATTTTTTTTTTTTTCTTAGCTCCCACAACCTCAGCAATGACTTAGAAACCATCATAGCAGTATCTACGGGCAAAAGAGATCAAATAGGTGAAATAATGACCATATAAGAGCAAGAAAGCAGCCAGAAGAATTTGAGTGTTGGTCATCACTGGCAAAAATCCATTCCCGTTGTTCAGAAATTTTTGCCACCTATGGAAAGCAAAGTTCTGATAACTGCTCAGATTATGCTGTCAGGGTGCAGATAGTGCTTCCTCTAGGAAGAAACTCTCCTGCAGAGATACAAGCAACATTTACTGATTCTTCATTTCCTATTCAGAAGGGTCGCTAATAGTTATTTCTAGATAGTAACAGGTAATTCTTTCACGCTACAGCTTGTGATGCATATTAATCAGGGTTCTTGCCAAATTAAATTAGTTTTTTCAACATTTGAAAAGCAGTTAAACTTCTAATGACATTTTCCCCCTCTCTTCATCAACCTATTTTTGGAGCAAAATAATGTACTCAGTCCTGAAGTAAAGACACTTGAGCCAAAGGAAAGGAAAACAGCCACAAGCCAAAATGTATTCACAGGAGAGCTATAGGGCAATAAGGTTGTCATTTATGCACAAAAATACTTTCAAAGACGTAAACATGATGTTAAAATCCCCACCGCTCCCTCCTCCATGTTAAAGTCACACACAGTGATTTGTGCTTGAGGTTATGAGCTGGAAAAAAGGAAACAAGTCTATTTTTATTATTGCTACCATTGCAGCATTAGGACAGTCCACAAACAGGGACCCAGTGGTAACAATCCTGTTTTTTTTTTCTATTACTCCTAGTATCAGAAATTAGAATTGTAAAAAAAGGCATTCTAATAGTATAAATAATAAGTCAAACCAAAGCTACACGATAACGCTAGGTACCAACTGTGCCATCAGTATCTGAAAATCTACCCGGACACCTACATTTTACAGAGAGAGAGAGAGAGAGAGAGAGAGAGAGAGAGAGAGAGAGACATATAATATACTGAAGTTTTTTTAAGTCAATCAAGTACAGTTAGGTTAATCATAAGAATAAAACTTTTCAACACAAATAGTCCATATTTGGCACACTTGTGAAGAATCAAAAACCATTTAAGTAGAATCATAGAATGATTAAGATTGGAAAAGACCTCTAAGATCATCAAGTCCAACCATCAACCCAACACCACCATGCCTACTAAACCATGTCCCCATGTGTCACGTCTACATGTTTTTTGAACACCTCCAGGGATGGAGACTGCACCACCTCTCTGAGCAGCCTGTTCCACTCTCTCAGGAAAGAAATTTTTCCTCATATTGAATCCAAACCTCCCCTGAAGGAACTTGAGGCCATTTCCCCTTGTCCTTTCTCTTGTTACCTGGGAGAAGAGACCAACACTCCCCTCACTACAGCCTCCTGTCAGGCAGTTGTAGAGGTTAATAAGGTCTCCCCTCAGCCTCCTCTTCTCTAGGCTGAACAACCCCAGCTCCCTCAGCCGCTCCTCATCAGCCTTGTGCTCCAGACCCCTCACCAGCTTTGTTGCTCTCTTCTGGACACGTTCCAGCAATGCAGCATCTTTCCTGTAGTGAGGAGCCCAAAACTGAACACAGTATTTCAGGTGCGGCCTCACCAGTGCGGAGTACATGGGCATGATCACTTCCCTGTTCCTGCTGGCCACACTCTTCCTGATACAAGGCAGGAAGTAATAACTTAGTATTTTAAAATGCTAGTTGAACTACATTCTTACACATAATTTACTACATAATAGCATACAGTCATTATATATATAGCTTATAATGCCTACCAATGTATCAAATACCTAGTAAATTCAATGCTAAAGGGAAATCAATATTTCATGCAATATTTGCCTGCCTTAAATAAAAATAGTACTTAAAAGCATTTGAAAGACTGGACAAAAAAAAAAAAAAATCTAGGAATGCTTTTCGTTTTTCCCCAGCTTTGTACTATATAAAATCAGGCAATCGGCCTCAAATACTGTCCTTTTTATAGCCCAATACCCCAATTTGCATAGATCTCATACAGCAATACGAGAGAAAACAATTTTTATAAAATTAGAAAATGACTGTATAACCACAAAGCTCATTTCTGCAGGAAATACAGAGTTAATTTTTTTTAACTGAAAATTTATTGCAGGCTAGAAATATTATTATGCACTAGGTTAACCTAGTGCTGAAAAGTTTTAAGTAAAACAAGCTTTTGAAATTGCATATGTGGGAATTTTTTTTTTTTTACTACAGCAAATTGATTAATAAACATTTAAGATAGATGAAAATCTAAGATGTCCACCACTGAATATCCAATAAAAACAGGGTCAAATAGATACATGGTCCAGCTAGGATCTCCCAGCTGGACAAAATATCAAAGTATTTATAGTGATTTTAGGGTATCTGCTTAGTAGGAATCAGGCAAGATGGAAGCCAGCTCTTTTCCTAAAATCCAAACAAGGATTCCAGCAAGGGAAAAAAAAAAAAACCTCTTAACAGCAGGCCCTTATTCTTTTTAATAATCTCAAACTTCTTCCTTTGGCAGTCAGAATAATCAGCATGTGTTAAAGATCTAGAATCGCTTTTCCCTGAAGAACTAGCCTATAAATAAGTCTCTTCATATCTACTATATGTTTATTTTCTTCAACCATACGTTCATATATCCTACGGACATTCACGCATCTGTATTTGAATTGCTGCCACATCAGTATCTTTTAATGGTTACACCCTTATGGCCTCAAATCTCGTCAAAATGCACATTCCCAAAACAACCCCCAGACACCTCGATCTAACAAGCAATCATATCTTTATACTCTGTCCTCCTGATAATAGGGACTCAATCTCTACCCCCAGATTAATACAGGGATGGAAGACCATTTCTAGGTAAAAAGCAAGTATCATGTGTTTGCCTACCCACCACTCTGCCAAGCAGCACAACTCTTTATTTTACGCAGCTTCTCCGAGTCACCATGCCCTGAAAAAGTTGGCAGCACCGGGCAGCTGCCTTGCTGCATCCACATGCTCCTGTGCATTCCCTTTGTCCATTTAACATAGCAACTTGTTGTCTCAGCGCACAGAGTTAAAACAAGAAGCTTTTCAGAGAGGGCAGTGTTATACATGTCTGTGTGTTTGATGTCAACCACCCAGCTAGGGTTAAGGACAATAAGGCTGAACTTCCTTGGCATCTTTTTCACTACTTTTCTGAGGTAGACTGCTAAACAAGCTAAAATATTAAAAAAGAAAAGTGAAAATGTTGTTTTCACCCACTGCATATCTGCTGATGATATTACTATCTGTTATCAAATCTCTCCATATTATGATAATTTTAAGAAGGGTTGCAAACAAGGGCTTTTTTTGTGATGAGGATACATAAAAGTTTTCTGAAATTACCTCAAGCAGTTTTGTGAACATCAGCTCTACAGCATGGATGAGAATCGTTGTCTTAAAGGAAAAAAAGAAGATATAAACACAGAGCAGGATTACCTTCCCTTAGACGCTCAACCACAAAAGTGAATCCAGTAGTTCGCGGATGTAAGACGTACTCGTATTTTTGAAGTCCGCTCTTTTCAGCGAATTCATTACTACGGGCTTTGGTATTGGCTGAAGGACAGAATAAAAAGCACCATTTTTTATTAGTGTGCATGTAGACCAAGAATTAAATATCATTATTATACAACAGGAACAGTACAACAGCAGTTCACACGGTATGAATGCACGACAGCTTTTCAGGTGGAGGCAGACTGCAAGTGGTGTGCTTCCAGTCGGCTACAGTATGGAAAAGCAATGTGGATTGCAAGAAAAGCCTTTTTACCCTCTCACTTCATTTCAGAAAATAATCAGCAAATCTCTCATATTTATCAGTCTGAAATCTATAAATTAAAAGTCTGTTGATAGCTCTCTGTACACTTCAATACCCATTTCACAGTAAAATGTGTTAAGTGGCTCTATTTGGTTTTTTTTTAAACTCAAAAGGCACACTGTATAGTACTGTAGGTTTGATATTATGTACTGAAATACCTTGCAGTCAATGTTTAACCATGTTAAACTTATTTCAGAAAGAAAACATTAAATTGAGGAAAACAGTTGATCTAGTACATTAAAATGGTGTTTTACATCTTCCTTCCAAACTTGACACGTTTTATTCACCAACCTGTGCTGCACAGACGTACCCTGTTTTAGTTTTTTGACCAACCGCCTCAGTGTCGCAACACACGCTCGCTACTGTAGGCAGAGCACACGCAAGGCATCTGGGAAGCAGCGCTGGCTAAGCCCCGTGACAAATATGTTTCAAACCTCTGGCAAAAAGAAGTCTCTCATGAGAAAACTGAGCAAAGGCTTTTCAGAGCCAATTGCTAACAGAGCCTGCTAAGCAAGAAAGATGCAGACGCTAAAGTGAAAACTTCTGAAGACAGGCAGAGAGGAAGCAATTTGTCCTCCAGTGATGTGCTGGAGGCTCTTCCAAGAAGCCTCAGCCTTTGCTGCCTACACTTACTCCTCCGTTGTGAGTACTGCTCTGCCTCCCCGGGCCCAAAAGGCAATGGACACATGCAATGTTCCCTTGGCAACATGGGAAAAAAAAAAAAAAAAAATCAATTTCATCAACTAACTTATTAAATAACCTGTATTTATATAGTTTTACAGGTGTTTTAAAATCCCAGCAGCAGATCTAAGGAACAAAATCATTGTCCAAGCAATGTATCATCTTTTTCAAGCAGAAACAGCTCTTTTTTTAAGCGTCCACAGTTAACCTTAACAGACATGGGAGATAAAGTAATGAAAAACGTATGCTGCTTAATAATTTAACAGAATTGATACTTGTAAGTCCTCTCCCTTACAAGCATCATAATTTTTCCTGTAAAGAAACACTAGCACAAGTGGACAAATCAGCAAAACAGTAGCATGAGGTGTCTTTTTTGCCGTAATGCAACTTTCCCGCATCTTTCTTTTTTTCCTAAATTACATAAGCTCTTTGTTCATCAAAAAAGGTGGGCGTTCCTCCTAAAGGATCACTTACCTATTAATAAATGCTATAGCATACCAGCATACTGAGTATTTTTTCCCTGTGACCTATTGTTTCCATGCATAACAGAACTGCTTTTCATACATGCAGCCCTTAAGATGTAGTGCACAGATTTCCTGACCATGTGATTTGGAGGAAAGGAACACTGTTGCACAGTAGCCAAGCAAGTGATTCATCAAAGAGAATTCAAAGTTTTAATTCCTGCCAAATTGCCAAAATGTACAAATACTTGAAAACATTACATCTTCCAAAAGTGTTGCTAAAATTACAGAATGTGTGAAATACTAAAATTACACTTGGCTATGTAACTTAAATTTATCTTTCCTTGGACATATGCATTATTTCTTTAAACACGTGACCAGATGATCTTTTTTTGTCTGCTCGACTACTACCCCATTCAGTGTTGAAAACAGACTATTCTGAACAAGCAAAGGGAACTTGCCTTTAGGATCCCTACCTCTGCAACAGCAAAACTTGCAAAGTGAGTCGTGGGCAAGATTTGGAATGGCAGAAAAGGCAAGAGTAATCTAGGCATTATTAAATGCTCCCATGAAAAGGCAGCTTCTACGTCTTAGACATGACTGTATTGCACTATTAGCTCAACAACTTAAACTTTTTATTTTTTAAGAAATTACATTGATCACCAAGAGTGTTCCTATAAATAGTATACAAGTCAAGAGTTCCTTTCCAGATTCTGTGGCAATGCAAGTAAAATGCTTTAAATTAATTTATCACAAAGTTTTAAGCTAATATATTGTTTCTTCCAAAGGACAGATGAAGCATCATCTTAATTTTCTGCATATCCAAGTTTGGGTTTCACATTGGAACATTTGCAATCTGCAAATCAAGTCAATCAAAGCTCTGAGACACAAGTGCCATAAGTGCCTACATAAAGCTAATCAGTCTGAAAAAAAAATATCTAAGCCTTAAGCATCTCAAACTGCACATAGTTAATAAGGACTCAGAAAAACCTCTCCGTATGTCTGCTCACTTGCACTTTGTTTCAGAGGAAGCATGCAAATGAATTCTTTGGTGTTTGCAAAGCACTCCTACTTGCACCACAGGAAAACCAAGGAATAAATGGGCAGGGTTTTCTTCCGAGCAAGACCTAACTGATAACCACAAAAAAGGTTTGGGACCTCCACTGCCCATTGCCTTGAAGTAATCATCTTCAAACCTCCTCTTAGTGCACCTCCCTGCACTTGGAAAGAACTCGCTGTAAACATCTGCAAAACATCTTCCAATTTTCCCTTTACAACAATGCCTTTCTAAAAACGTGTGAACAGCTGGATATTGGCACGCTGGCCAACACTATTCAGCTATTTCCTGATATTTCTATCCCTGTCTTGCCCCTGGACTGTAAGTTTTATATAACTGAGATTGTTCCCTTCCCCTTTTGCATGACCCTAGTGTAATGGGATTTTAGAACTAGAATAACGCTCCCAGCTAATACAGTGATCATTGCCATCTGGAAAAATCATCTCCTTCTTCCCTTCCTAACAACTATCAAGCCACAGGTCTTTGTGCATTAAACAATATTTATTATAGCAAGTCCGGAAGGTCAAAGGGTTTTGATGTTATCCTGAAAGCAAGGGTAGGATATGCTTCCACTCTAACAAAAAGTAAGAGTAGTGCCCTTCCTCCCCTCCTGCTACTCTTAGCATTTGAAGAAAACAGTTTCTTACTCTCCTATCACTTACAAACAAATGCACTGACTGCCATCTTATCCGATGCAAGCGCCTTGTTGCCCATCGCTGTTTGTGATCCCTGTGCGAGACACCTGTGCCTAAACCTTTGGGGGGAAATTCAGAGCAAGTCTCCTGGCTCAGCACTGGATTCCACAAGAGGCAGAAAACGTGATGTTCCTCATTATATGAAACCTAGAGGTTAGAAAACTGATCCAGGAAATTAGAAACCCATTTTTATATCCTCTCCAACCTAAGGGAATTCGCACAACAAACACCTCTTTAAAATTCCTTAATCAATAGACCAGGCTACACTGTCAGCACTGCAAAACTTATGCAGATGCCTCACCATTCTGCTGTCCAGATTATAACATTCTTAGGTGAAAGAATAAAAGAAGTGAAAGATGCCTTTATAAGCCTGATAGTGAAAACACAAGAAGGAAACATACGTTCTCTTCTTTGCTTCCAACCAACGCAAACTGCATGAGGCAGGGACTGGAAATGAACTTGGTTTAGGTTTCCCCAATCCCAAAAGGTCACTCACATCATTTGGCTATGGGTAATGTCCCCTCTTGCTCACTCTCTCTGAAAAAGATGAGTAAGCGTTGCTTTCTAGAAACAAGTATTTTCTTTCTTACACTGTCCTTAAGCCAAAGTAAATCTACCCCCAGACTTCTCGCTCATCATTCCCCTATTAGGCGTATTTTGCATTTTTAACTCCTTGCTTCTATTTGCTCCTATGATAAAAAAAGAATAAGTAGAATAATCTATTTTTATGGAAAGCAGCCAGCTTGTTAACAGAGGGTGATGTGGGACCTTCCCTCACCCAGAACTGCTTCATGCTCCGTCTCCTCTGGTGTCACACTGACTTGCCTCTCCTCCCATCTCTCCTTCAGCTAATACATGCTGCCTCTCAGAGGGTATGTTCTTTGGGGCAGTGACAAGCACAAGAAGTCCAATTTATTTAAGTCTTTAGACACCACAGCAGCGCAATTGTCAAACTACACAAAAGAACAAGAATTTAAAGGTTCTGGCCGTAACCTCTTACATATTTTTTTTGCGCTCCTGTGCTGCCTTTGGTACATCATTTGATTACATTTTTTCTCATTTATCTCAAAATTATGTGGGCAAATCCCATTTATCACATTTTTAAATTATTGGAAAAGCTCAGAAAGTCAGCACTTCGTAGAAGCATCACACTTCAGAATTTCATTTAAAGTAACCGGAGGAAGAAATTATGTTACGACATTTTCTTCATTTTTGAGTTACAGATTTTTAAGAAGTTAAATTGCTTTTTCCCCTGAAAACCAGAAGATAGAAGAATAAATTCAAATTTCTTTAAACTCAAATTACATTTTTAATTTGTGAGCTAGTTTTGAATTAAAACAAAAATCTCTCCCATTTGACGTTGATGAAAGCCATAATGCAGTAACAAGCTGCATTCGTGTGAGTCTGAAGAGTTTTTGGAATTAAAACTCCAAGACTTGTACCCAACGAAAACCTAAGGCTGTACTCCCCATGAAAGATGTATGCAGTCTTAGCTCCTATCAAACAAACAAGCTCAAATGCTTTTACAGATTCAAGATTGTCCAGGCTGACGTGTTTTGCTGGATGTCACCCAAAAGAATTACAAACTTCCCTCATCATCCTACTGGAAAGCTGATTCTGACAACTTTAATACAACTATTTCTGATCAACTCTCAACTACTTTTTTTTTTTTTTTTGCTAGTACTAGTGCACTGCAATTTGAACATTACGTACTACCTTTTCCTTTAATTTGACTCATGATAAAAGCATGCATGTATTTCTATGACTTCAGCTACTCTCAAATGATACCGGTACCAGATAGTAAAAGAAGAAGCGAGTACTCCAGAAATTTCCCTTTTAAAAAAACCCTGATTTATCTCTCTAATAGAGGTTTGCATAGAAAGCATAAAAGGTACATTAGCTCATAGTTGATATTTTAAGAAAAAGTTAAGCAATTGTCCATGTTTGTGCTATTTTCTAACTATTCCATGTTAAATCTACCTCTACCAGTACTTCTGAACAATATTTTCTACATTACCAAAGTACATCATATTTACTAGAAAAAGAGAAAAATCCAACTGCAGTTCATTGTTACCTTCCATAGAGAATATCATATGTGTTCCACATCACAACATTCCTGCCAAAATAAATCTGGGCTTTCCTACTTGTTTTTTGTCTGTTCCTCAAGGAAGAAAGGTCTGTGCAATCACAGAGTTCCCCTTAACTTTTGAAGCTATTGCCACCTGCAAACAAAGTTTGTCAGAGACAAGAGGTTCAAAGATAATTAAGCTCCACAGGATTTTCAGAAAAACCAATGGCTGAGTAAAGGGGAACCTCCAAGAGTAGAGATCTTCATAATGGGAAAAGTCAGGGCAGGCTCCATGGGTACATAGGCTGTCAGGGCTTTCAGCCCAGCATGCAGTGGTCCACTGGTTAACACAAGTATTGATGAGGATGAGCCACAGCAGATGATGCCTCTTGCCGAGACAGCAAGAGATTTGTGGAGGAAATGTCACACAGAAGGAAACACAAGGAAAAAGGTGAAGTTGGAGTGAAGAGGAGACCATGTATAGGGATGCAGACACAAATCCATAGGAAATGAGGCTTTAACAGGCACAGAGCAATACAGCAACACTTTTTGTTATTGCTTTCTGAAGAAGTGCTACAAAGAGTCTTGTAAAGAACACCAAGAAAAACAAAAGAACAAGCAAAATGGTGGGTTGGATTCCAGCTTTCCAGAAGCACTAGACTTATGGTTCTTTGTTTTCTTCGGGGGCTTCAGAAAGTCTGGCTACATGGCTATCTGCTGAGGGCTTCTTTTTAAGCAATTACAATAAAATACCTTTGATGTACTTAGCTTTAACCTTGAAGTACTCCAGAGTGAAAAGATGACCAACCTATCAGAAATAAGTATATAATTATTACCTCAGACCCTATACATCCAGTTTGCAAGTACATCATTCAGGGTTCGTGACATTACTATTTCTAAAATTTATTTACGTAGCACCTGCCACTGCAAAGTACTTCACCAACCTGAAATCAGGCAGTGGCCCATGTATAAATACAGTCGTACTTCACATTTCTTTGAAATCTTTCATTCTCGAATACCTGAAAACATTATATAATTTCTTATAAAGAAGAGTAAATCTATCATTGTCATGCAGCCGCCAAGAGGATAAAAAAAAATGATAGCTGCACAGCAACTCTGCTTTTCAGCGAAGTACACATAGAATGCTATTTTTCATTTTAAGGACCAGAAGAATTTTGTTTTCAAAAGTAATCAGTGGCTTTGGAATTTGGTGAGAAAACAAAAGCCATCGCCTCTATTTTTGCAAAACGTTCCCTAGGATATTGAGCGACCATTCAGAACAAAACTGTAGTTTATTTCTTATTCTAAAAGATGGAACATGAGGTTGCAATAGGTCCTAATATGTCAATAACAAGTTTTCTGAAAATCGTTTTTTTTCAGAATGTTACACAAAATACATTGTTACGTTCTATCATTGTCATATGGCATAAACTTATTGCTTTGTCGGGATTAGCTTGCCAAGGGATTTTGCCCTGTCTCCTACAACATGCTAAAATGTAAGAGCCAATGTTTCCTGTGAAGCCGATTAGATAGGGACAGCTATTTACTTTCACAGAAAAAGCCCTGGGGTTTTCCCTGTCTCTATACATCTTATTATGCACAAACAGAATATCAAGGTGGCATTCATTACTGATGGCAAGTTAGATCGGCAACCACGGGACAGCTTAATCTGTCAGAAGCCAGCACGGCTGCCCAAGGAAGCAGTCCCCTAGCGTCCGCCCTGCCCATCGCTCCCCTCCTTCCCACCCCACTGCCTCCTCCCCGGGCTACTCAGCAACCCAGGGGAAACGATCACCACCCATCTGCTGTGGCTTAAACCGACTTCCGAAGAATGGCACAGTTAGTGTGGGTATCCATTTGACACTGCAAAGTTAAAGCGTACGTGTTACACACGTATGAGGAAGGAAAACCAGAACAACAGAAATGCCTTAAAAAAAAAAAAAACCTGTCAAAAATCTGTCTTCAGAAATCCAATTAGAGAATTTCTTAATATTAAGTGAAGAATCTTGGCTGCATGTTGGATGGTTGGTATCATCAGTGGATGGTACCAACACCATATACTTAAATTTAGTCCTAGTCATTGATATCTGTTACAACAGCAGAGAAAAAACATGTTTCCTTAAGCAACTCCACATTCAGGCAGGAGCATCCCCACCACCGCCTTTGGGACTCCACAACACAGTGTTAACACAGCACAACTGTCTCAGTCCTCAGTAATTCTTCTTAAAACTACAGTACAAAACTTCCTCAGTTCTTTAAACTCTGTTGTCTCCTAGGAATGTTGGGAGGGATTAGAAGGTATACATAATTTATGGAGTAGATTACAATCAATCCAATTCTTTCAATCATCTTGAGACGGAAACACCTGTTCAGAAAGAGTGAGCAACCCAAGGAGGAGTCTCCCGACTCCATGAATAAGATTAAGATTTCGTCTCGCAATTCAGAGCTAGGAGGGGAGAGCTGCTAATGAACTAAAAGAAAAAGAAAAAAAAACACTAAAGTGAGATAATTTCCATCCTTCTTCCTAATTTTAGATATAAAATAAGTAATTCAAAAAGAGATATCATGTGAAACAGTTCAAGAATGTACAACAAATTTATCTTCTTTTCGGAAAGCTGATCAAGTGATGACAATTCCCTACAGTGTGATAGCATCTGAATACTGTACATATCCATTTTTAAGGATATTGGGAATACAGAAGAAAATATAGCAGTATATGTTAGTTATTTTATACTGTGTCTAGTATTTACTGATCTGGCATTGCAATAAAATATCATTTGAGAATATCTGCAAGGAAAGTATAGTAAAAAATCTTTTAGATAAGCTAAAAGGTAGAAGTTTAATTGCAATTGATTTTCTATTTAAAGATGATGCTTATCAAATCATGCTGCAGGCATGAACCACCACAGAACATCTATACAATGTTTTCTTTTATTAGTAATTGAGTTGTCTTCAACACCGGCAAGAAATCTAGAAGAATCACTAGTGCTCCTCTTCAATCACTCTTCCATAGGTCTGAAATGATTTTGCACTGTTTGCCCCAGTAATATGGGAAATGGAAACATGCAAGTGATTTATTCCAGGTCTTAAAACCTACTTTTGCTAACAGAATGTATGTACAGTACTGACCAATATAAAACCATCAGATGCTTTGAAATGTAAGTTATTTCAGGAAGACTGGCAAAGCCTCTCAGTGGAACTTGATTTATGCCTCGCAAAATAATCAGCACACATGATCCTTAACTATAATTTCTACTGTCCAGAAGAACCCAGTCTTGCTCATGCCTTGAACTTTTTTTTTAACTATTTCCATAAACAAAGAATTTCCATGCTGAACATTCCACGAGATGACGACAAATGCAGCCTACCTGTGAGATCAGTTCCTTCCGGAAAGATGAGGAGTTGTAGTGGTTCCCGAATGTCACAGAAATAATCCAGCATTTTTTCAAAGTGACTTTTGTCATCTTCCCACTTTCTCTGAATAAAAACGAAGGCAGCAACCTGCATCGCCCAGCCTAAGGTTAAAAAAATACACCTTTAGTAACATTTCACACTGATACTTCCACAGTGTCTGTTATTCCAAAATATTTTGTAAATTGTGTTAGACACAACATTTTACGTACTGCTCACCTGTCCTCACCTCTGATTGAGAGGACTTAGTTAGGCGTTTTGGATAGGAAGCAAAAGAATGCATAATCTAAATAAATAAATATAACTAAATTTGGAACAGTTACAGTTTTGCAAAACTCAAGATACCAGAGTTAGAAAAGCTTTCCAGAAAGCAAGAAGAGCATCAAGGCTGTCACGAGGTGAAGTATTTAAAACCATGGCCCTCACTGTAATACCCTTAATCAGTGCAACACAGATTTGCTCAAGGGAAGGCACTGCCCCTACGGACAAGCACCTCAGCGATGCACTGCAGGGTATAAGCAAGCTGCATTACATAGAGATAGTGATCCTTAGTAGTGCATGTTAACCACGTGCATTGTGCAGAAAATACCTATTGCTTTGAGGCCTTTATTATGTACGCTTTCTTATCATTTTCATTACTAATAAAAGAAAATACAAAGTTGCTCTTTACACTTGATTATAGAAAAATTTGATGTATGTCCATTTGTTTGCATTGTATACAGAAGACAACTGTGAAGATTTACAGCCTTACATCAAACTGACAATGTAAGGCAGTTAAATAAATGAAATTACTGCTGAGCCTGCAGCTCTGGGTCACATTATTGGCTTCTTTGGCACAATGTAGTATACAATATATCACATAATATTAGAAGTTCTGTGTGCTAGTTCAGACAGCAGGACGAAAAAACAGAGCTCCACATGCCTGTCACATGCCCTGTGATGCTCCTTTCTTAAACAGGGCTCAGAGGAGCATGACACTGCCTTACCACTGTACTTGGCTGGCTGGTGTCTCATCAGAAAGCCTGCAGATATGATATTCTACATCAAAGAGAAAACATCACAGCTTCCCGTTCTCCTCTTTGCCCCCCACAGTTCTCAAAAGTCTGGTTTTCCTTTGCTGGTGACTTACAGCATGCTATTCTTGCACTTTATTTCAGCTCCTCTTTACAGGGATTCCTTTCTATGCCGTTCGTGGCAGTATCTTACAAGGAACATATGCTAGAAAGTCACTTATTAAAGTCACCAACTTAAAAATCAACTTCCTAACTCAGTCAGCCTGCATAATGTATTAACCAAGCTGCATAACCTCTTCTGTATTAGATAGGAACGTTAATCATATTGTTAAAGATGTGTAACCTGTACCATGGGGTGGATACTTTTTCTTTTTAAATCAACTAAACAGATGGAGCATGCATAACTAACATGCCTTTTGCAGTCTGGACCTAATGAGTCTCAGATACTCAGATAATGAAAGATATCCAGATAACTGAATACTGGAAGTGGTTAGATGAATTAAGAAAAGAAATACTCAGAATGCAGTCTCAGCAAATCTTTTCAAATTTGCACACTGTACTTGTTAAAAACCCTCTGTAAACAAAACTAAACTTTGACCACAACAATTTCTGTGCATCTATGTGCATATCACATTCCCACATCTGCAGTGTCAAGAAGTATCAGGACAGCTTTATTAACAAAAAATATCCACATTTAAACAAATTATCTGCAGGAAAAAAATAAAGATCAATTTTAAAGCAACTGAAAAATAACTTACATAATTTAACTATGCTCTCTTCTGGCATTTAATCATCTCCGACTGCTATAATACATTTCACTACAATGGTGCACAACCGGTATTTTAAATTGAACTAATCCAGGCTTCTTTTTCACATTTGTCGTGGTGTTACATAAAGAGGACATCTTTTCATACCAAATGTTCCCAAATACCAAATGGTGCTAAAGCATTTGGTTGCTCTAGAAGATACATGGAAATGGTATGAAGCTGCATCAGGGAAAGTTCAGACTGGACATTAGGAAAACGTTCTTCCCCAAGAGAGTGGTCGGTCACTGGAACAGGCTCCCCACGGAAATGGTCATGGCACCAAGCCTGGCAGCATTGAAGGAGCGTCTGGATGACACCCTTAGTCATATGGTTTACTTTTAGGTAGTCCTGCAAGGAGCAGGGAGTTGGACTCGATGATCCTTATGGGTTCCTTCCAACTTGAGAAATTCTGTGATGCTATGATACCTCATCTGAAATCAAATTAATAAAAATGGACACAGCAAAGGAAAAAAGATCCCTAAGCAGAAACAGAGACGCCTCGTACCATACCATTCACAACTCTGAGAATGTAGATGCTCCATGGGACAGAGTGGAAAAATTCATAGAGATTAGGAAAGTTGTGCTGTGGTTTCTGTGTTTTGCAATCGCTCTCACTTCTCAGACCAGATCTTCTGGATATTTTATGTACCCCAGACACTGTGCCTAAATTAGTTTATGCAAAACCTGTACTGTGCTAAACCATTTTATGGTGTGGTATCACACATCAGGCCTAAACTATTCAGTCCTTGCGTTCTCATTGCAGCAAAGTCCACAGGTGGAAAGAGGGGAAACAAGAAGCAAAATAAATGCTCACTTGGGAAGCCTACTGATACTTTCCCAGGTCAGCAGCTCCTTAGGAAGAGTGATTTTGGTCCATAAAAGAGAGGGAGCATGGAAAAAACCTCACTGCCAGATCCCACCCTCTCCTCTACCTTTCTTCACACAGCACAAGGCTTTAAATTATATGGAAACTTGCATATAAACTCTTTCTAGCGATCATTCTTTAACAGCACTGTGAACATCAAATTACAAACACCTTTAGCTACTGAGAAAGCTGCTGCTTGGGTGACTCATATTTTACCTGACTAAGCTGCCTTAAAGCAGAGGATATAATGCAGTAGTTTCCCATTCCTGTCTTAAGTGGCAGTTCATATGGGCTATGAAAAATTAAACAGAGGCGGTAATGTAATGTCAGTAGGGTGTCGGGGAGGAGGAAGAAAGAAAGAGAGGGAAGGGAGTTGGGAAGCATCCAGTTTTTCAACAAACAACAGGTTTGATTTTCTAACCTTTCCAATAGATAATATCCAGTGTTCTGGAAGATTTTTTCTATCTTTAAGTGTATATCTAATTAGATAAAACAACCCTGATGCTCAAATAAGAACAGATTATCGAACAGTCAGATGATTAATAGTAAAGGGCCCAGGTTTTCCTCCCCACTTACCCCAGCACAGCACACTGCACCAAACTATTTTACCATCTATCAAAGCAGAACAATCTTCCACACTTGCTCAAGCTTTAAGGCCTCCAGTGAAAGGCAACGAAACCATGAATTATTGCCCTCAACCAAAATCTTGGTCCATGCACCGATGGGGAGAACACCTGCTGTTTACATGCCTCACCATCCCACCAGATTCAAGCAGGAGAGGGAACCCCGCACAGGCTTGCAGACACATGCCTTCGAACAAAGCACAGGCAGCTCTCACTTTCATTTCCATTCCAGTGTCTGCCTGTGTTGTACTGCTGGGAAAAAACAACACGTAACAAGTCCCAGGTGCAATGAGGGATCCACATGGGAGTGCACAGAGAAACAAGAGGAATTCAGTAAAGCAGTGGGCAAAATGAAAGGTTTTGCTAATCAGCAAGATTTATGATTAAGCAGCAGAAGGAAGTACCTTCTCATGTGCAGCCTGCGGTGAGACATGCTGTTCAGTTAATTATTGTTAAGTTTAGCTCAACATATTGTCCAAGAAAAGTAATTATATTTTGCTCTTTTGCACAATGTTTTTGGTCATCTGAAAGCTCCCAGGCAACAGGAATTCTCCTAGCAAAGGCAGCATTTACTTGACTGGGGGGAAAAAAAAAGGGTTTGTCCTTTGATTTGCAGATTCTTGAGAAATCATCAGTTATAAAAACACAGCAGAGAAACAGTGAAGCTAAAGAAACCATAACAGTGCAACTCCACTTCTTTGCTAAAACAGCCACCTTGTAACAGGCGACATTTCTAGTAACTAACATAGCCTGGAAAAGCATCCAAAAAGCATCATACTGCTTCAAAATTGCAAAATGGCAGTGCAAAAGACCAACTAGGTAGAGTAGCTAGCCACATTGACCTTTAAATCAACTTTTCACAGCTGAAAAAATAAAAACAGCAGCTTCAAATCTCAAGTAACACATACACGCTAATGATATGTATTCCACACTTCAGTAAGGCTTTATCAGAACATAATTCTACACAGAAAAAAAATTACACTTAAGCAAGAAGGAAAGCCTGTCATTGAACTAGAGAAATGTGCTGTACATAAGAATTTCCTACTGCCTTGGGGATAAAGCAAATTATAGCTTATGCAGGTTGAGAATTTGCAGCATTGTATTAGAAATGCTAGTTGCAAGCATAGAGCTTTTCAAATTCTAAGACCCTGCACTTTGTTTTCCCCACCCCAAAATCCTTTAAAAGAAAATAACACTTGAACCTGAAATTTTTTAAGTGTGTTTTCATTGCAAAGGTAATTTGGGACTAAGTAGATACTAGGGAGGGAGGTGGTAATGAGCAAAAGAAAGAGGCGAGTTGTGGAAAAAAAAAAAATCTTTGGTTTTCTATCACAATTTTATGTATACTTCCATAAATATCTCAGAAATTTGGTATCCCCAAAAATGTCTTGTCTCTGTAAGAGGAGTGTTATGGCCGATGTTGAAAGCAAAATTAAACACATCAAGAAAATGGACTATGTGTTTCCTCTAGCAATGTAACAGAACAGCTAATAATACTGACCCCTCCCCGAAAACAAATTCGATAACAAGGAGGAAAGTAGAAGGCCTAAGTATGGGATTTCGTTATTGTATTCATTCATCCTCCTTCTTTTCTTCCACTACATTATTCACTGGTTTTTCATAGCATTATCTTGGCCCAAAATAAAAGCGTTATTCAGCGCGCCTGTGTTCTGCAGGGGTCTGGTCCTGATCAGGGCTTTTGAGGCAACAGCGAACCAGACGTCTGGGCTTAGGAAGGGAAAGCACTCGGAAGCGTGTGATCCCGCTGTATACAAATAATTGGGGCCATTAACAGTTTATTATTCCAAGTGTTTTGCTGCATAAAATATCCACAAGGCAACAACCACGCAATTCTGAGGGCTCCTTATTTTAAAGACGGGTAGGTACTGAAAAGATGTTAGCATGCAGAAAATCATGGGGGAAGCCAGGGCTTAAAGTTACTACATGCATACAGCTAAGTTTTCGTCAGTACAGACTGCTGAACAGATTTCTGCAAATTCAGTTAGAATCAGCCACTTTACTGTTTTTTCTAGTTTTATACCCAATAACCCAAAGCAAATTCAAAATTAAAAGATTTTTTTTAAAAAAAAATTGATGTAATGGTTTGAGTGCACAAACTAGGAAAATAAAGAAATGCTTCTTGAAATAATCTTCTAGTGCACAGTCTCTGCTCCTGACAAGTTTTTTTTAAACCATGCTCATTTCCAAGAATGTAGTTAATAGGAGTATAATGAATTGAACAACTGTCACCTGATTTGGTGAATTCTTTGAGCAAATTACAAACTAGCTGAGAGATAAAATTCACACATACAGATTCACAGTAGCACTCCTGATTTTATAGTGAGACATCTGATTCAGTCTATTTAGTCATTTGATTCAATCTATTTGTAAGGTGTCTATTTAAACACTGGTATGCTTTTCACTATTGCCTTGCCCTGTCAGACTCTAAACATTACAGTAATCTACATCTATTTTTAAGTTATTCTTATGGTCACGTTCAGTTTATGTTCAGGCTATGTATTTCATACATGTATATACCACGTAGTCTGCTTTTTACTTGGACAGAATATCATCTCTTCCAATGTATGTGAAGCCTAAACCTTTTTTGCTTACTAAAACAACCTAAGTGAACAAACAGCAACGTTAGAAACACAGAATTTTAAGGTAACTGAAAAAAAAAGAAAAATATTCTGGTTTTTCTCTGATCAGTTTTACCTTTGATTTCCCCATCATTCTCATACATTTGTTTCAGTACCAAAATACTCTCAATTTTGTATTTAAGTCACATTCAAATATTAACACTTTCTGTATTTTCTTTGCCCTGCTTCACTCTCTTGCAGGAGAATACAGTATGTGCCAGTAGAAATCTCTGCTTTACTTATTGTTTATTTATAATACGATTAGAAGCTTCTTCAAACAATGTTTACAGTATGAGATTTACTTGTCAGGGCAATAACAATGCTGTCAAAAAGCTAGCCAGATACAATGGCCTATGCCTTAGCTGTGAAAATTTAACTGTGAAATCTTCTAGAAAGGAATATTCCATTGAATAATTGGTATCTCTCAGCCAATACACAGACAAAAAAGTGTGAAAGTATGTAAGGAAAAAAATCATTAAGTAGTAGCAGAATATATATGTATATAAAGCACCCAGACAGAGGTATACCATGCTCTTGGGAAAGTATTCTTTCAATATTCATTCCCTTAATCATGAATCAGAAAGATGCTATTTGGACAATTCATACTCAAGTATTCATTCTATTTCCTAAATTATGCCATTTTTGTAGAAGATGGACAATCAGATGATTAACTCTACCATTGTATTAATGCTACTTACAAAATCCTTGTGCTACAATGCTATAAATGCTGTTAAGGAACATTAAACCTACACAGTTACAATACCCATCTTAAAATAATGCTTCAAACTTGATTTGATGTACTGTGTAAAATCAGAATAACGTAACATTACTTAGAACTAAAGCAAACTAAAGCAAAGGCTTAAACTGCTAGGATGGCTGGAAAGCTGCTTTTTTGAACGCATTTTAAAAATACATCAATACAGTGAAACAGAGCATGAAAACCTAAGTATTAAAAAAGATGAGTCTTCCCCAGTACATCTCTAGGGAAAATCCCTGTGTCATTCCAGAACCTCCAAGGACAGAAAGGAAACAGTCTCTGGCTGTTAGATCACAGGGAACAAATAGGCCCCACCAAACAGTGCGAGACTCTCCCACGGACATGTCGTCTCTACCGCAAGTCAGAAATGGTGAGAGATTTTACACTTCAATACCTCTTCTGTAGGCCTGCATCCTCTTCAGATGCTCCATTCTCCTTATGGGAGGACTACAAAGGTAACTCAGCCTGATGAGCTGATCCGTACAGATGTTGCATAACCCACTGATAGTGGCAAAGGAACCTAAGTCAGGAAAACGTGACATCCTAATTCTGCTCTTATTTATTCTGTGAGCTTGGACAGAATAACCATTCTCTTCATCACTCGTCATTTATAAAGTGGGAAGAACAAGAAAGGTCAGCATCTGATCTCACTCTTTTGATGTGTGTTTTGGAAAGGTAAAGGGGGTGGAGAGAAACTGGAGTCCTTAATATATAGAAAGGATAAGGAAAGTTTGAATGGCAGACAGGCTAGTATTTTTTTTTTTCCATTGACAGAGTTGGGAGAATTTCTGCAGTATCTTCTGAAAATATTCCTATTGTGTCTTTCCTAGAAGAGCTGAGCTGGGAAACAGGCATCTAAGTCCTTTCTTCCCCACAAAAAACACATGTAGAGTTACAGGCAAAATAAGCTCCATTTTTGCTTCGAAGCATAATCCTTCCCTCACACTTAAAACTTCATCAAGAGTCTTGCGTATCTGTCTCACTGTGAACAACTGGTAGAATAACAAGCATGCTTTCCATTAGAGAGCATACTTTTCAACTTCCACTCTAAAAATCACGTAGGATAACAACTAAGGTAATTAAGTCTGGCAGCTCATAATTGAAATGCTCAAAGACAAAATGTCACAGCTCCTCAAAATTCTCATTTCGGTCTATTTTAACATAACAAAGATACTTGAGACATAAGCTATACTAGAAAGTTCAGTAGGTTACACTTCTAATTTTTTAAACCAATAAGCTCTATTGATAAGAATTTGAATGCAAATCCAGCTATAGCCTGCACAAAGGCGCTTTATGCTGAAGTGTTTATATCCCTACCTGCAGAAGTAGCTGTGGCAGCACAAACTCTTCCATGCCAATATAAATGCGCAGATTCCCCGCAGCGTGCTGCTTTAACTATACTCCAATTGAGTTAAGTGCTAACATTTTCTAGGCTTAGCGACACCAGTATTTTACTTCTGATACATCACAGCTGTCCGTGTGCATGCTCTTAGCCCATGGCAAAGGCAGAATAATTTGAGTTGTTTTGCCCTGCTTCATTGAAAACTAAGATGACTCAAATTACTTTGAATTTGCTGCAGGCAAGGCTAACATACATGGACAGCTATAATGGATCAACTGACATGCAGTAAAAGATTGGTGGGGCTAAGCCCAGTGCTGAAATAGAGCACAAGTCCATTTTTTTTTTTTTCCCCCTAGCACTTAACACAACAGGGGCCAAACCTAACTTGAGCCTTTGAGAGCTACAACACAAGTAACCTGGATGAATGAAAACCAACAACTACATGGCTCCTACATCTTGCAGTCTTTCAAGAGCAGTGTTAGCTACAGAATAACTTGAATACAGAGATGAAGACCTGGACAGAGTTACTCAGTTATCTCTGCTCCTAAGCACTCCAGGTTTGCCAGCTTTGCTCATTTCTCCTCTTTTTTCCTTCAACACCTTGTCCTTTCCTTACCTGTTCCTGCCCCAACCTGCCCCAGCTATAATTCCCTGCTCTAGCAGTCTCAGTGAGCCTTTTCAAAAATGGTAAGTCTTCAAGATACATCCATCAGAGGTGCCTGCAGCACCTGCCTACTTTTTATCTGTACACTGAATTACAGTGTTATTTATCTTGGAGCACAAGTCTCACCTCGAATACGGTGTTCAGTTTTGGGCCCCTCACTACAAGAAAGACATTGCATTGCTGGAGCGTGTCCAGAGGAGAGCAACAAAGCTGGTGAGGGGTCTGGAGCACAAGGCTGATGAGGAGCGGCTGAGGGAACTGGGGTTGTTCAGCCTGGAGAAGAGGAGGCTGAGGGGAGACCTTATCGCCCTCTACAACTGCCTGACAGGAGGGGGTAGTGAGGTGGGGGTTGGTCTCTTCTCCCAGGTAACAGGTAATAGGATGAAAGGAACTGGCCTCAAGTTGCACCAGGGCAGGTTTAGGTTGGACATTAGGAAAAATTTCTTCACCGAAAGGGTTATTAAGCATTGGAATGGGCTGCCCAGGGAGGTGGTTGAGTCCCCATCCCTGGAGGTATTTAAAAGGTGAGTAGATGAGGTGCTTAGGGACATGGTTTAGTGTTGGGATGGCAGGGTTAGGTTAACAGTTGGACTCGATGATCTTTAAGGTCTTTTCAAACCTAAACAATTCTATGATCTCTTCCATCTGCATTAAGCAAACCCAGGGTTAATATTATCACACGTAGCAGCCATGGACTGACACCAACCCCCTTTGGTTACCCTCTCTCATTTTTCTATCCATTTACCTGCGAGTAGTCAAGTTAAACCTAAAATTTAATTTATTTTTCATGTAGATGTTGAGGCACTTTTAACCACTAAAATCCAAATATTACTGCGATCTCAAACACATGCAAGTTGTCCATCATTAAAATAAATCTCTATTTCTAGTGAAGTCTTATTGGTTCATATGACAAGAGTTTTACAAATGAAACTATTAAGAAAAAAAAGAAAAGGATGCAACTGCTAGTCATTATCTGGTCATCTGACACTATTGTGCACATTCCTTGGTACCTACTCAAACAGTATGTATTCCACAGCACATGCTAAACACAACTGCATCATAACCTGTATCACTTCCAATGCTATTCCTTATTAATTGAGAATAGGTGAGACTATACATTGTACATATCTATTACAAGTACTGTAGAGAAGTCCTATCTTGCCAGACTACATGGGAAACTGTCAATGCCATTAGAAATTCTCCTTGAAAACTGACACTGCAGAATGTGTCAGTAATTTCTGATGATGTCAGATGAGAAACTGCAGCAACAGCTAAGAGCAGAGTAGTGCTCCCTCGAGACGCCAACTTTGGCAAGTTGTACTGAAATGCTGCAAGAATGTTTCTGAAATTGAGATTACTGAAATGTAATACCTCTTTCTGAAAACTTTACTGCACACAATTTATCAAGCCAAAGCTACGGTTCCAGGAAGAAAGGACCATCTGTTTTTCTTTGGGCTTCTTTTTTCAAGGCTCACCTTTAATCAAGTTTTTTCGTGCACTGGAATGCAAAGGATTAATAACTTAAGAACTAGATAAGCGACTCAATGCTTCTCCTTGAAATACTGACTCCTCTGATTTTAATTATAAATAACCAGAAAATAACTGCCTACTTGTAATACGGACTCATTAAATCTGATACCTTTACACTTTTAACCTACAAAGGAGGCGACAAGGACTCTGCATTCCAAGCTGAGCCCTTCACCTACCATATGTATATACCACTTGGACCAGTATAGTCTCTCATAGGCCTATTTTTACTCCCCAGCTGGGACAGTACTTGTAACAACAAAGATGCAATGCTTAATACTTGCAAGATTTTCAGCAACATGGAAATTAAAGGGTTGCATTACAACCCTTATCTTACACATATTTTGAAATTAAATGCTTGTTAAAAAAAAATCCTTTGAAAGATCAGAAAAAATTGCGCTGAAAGCAATATAGTATATTCATTCAAATGTTTCTCAAACTCAAATCATTACCTAATGGGACTTTTGCTTTATTAGATGTTACATTTATTTACTAATATATGAAAAGATGAAACTGAAAGACATGATGAAAGTAGCTGGTTTAATTCCACAAATACTGTACATTAAATGATTGACATCTAAAGTATCAACTATAGCTGCAAGGTACTGAAACTGTCCAATTGATTTCCAAGTTATTTCCTTGCCTTTACAAGCTCATAAAATAAACAAAACTTTTAGGTTTAATTTAACAAAAACAAAACCAAAATCTGACAAACACCTATTAGAAGTCTGTCACATAACACAGCAGGGCCATTAGAGAAAAGTAGGAGAAATTCTACTCTTACTGATGAGATTCAGGGTTGTCCACTTTGGACACACCACTCTACTGTATCACTGCCCCACCAAACTTCATACAGGTTCATGATGAAATCTTCTTCTGTCAATCTTAATTTCATCCAAGAGTCTCACTTTCCAGCTGTCCCCTAATTATGCGACTATACAGGATACTTTATTTTTGCAAATCTGCCACCCAAAACACACGCTGACTGAACACGGAGACCTGTATTTCAAAAGCCTCTTTTTAGATACACTATGGTAGAATAGAAGCTGAACATTTATGATTTTAGACTATCAAATTATGGCTTGAGTGAAGGATGTAGTTTAGCTGGATTCCTCTCCTGTGACTAATAACACATTAACAGTCTACTAAAAAAATAAGCTAAAATTCACAACATTGCAACCGAGGTACTCAAAGCCCGCATATTGTGGAGGGTGCTTAGGGATCTGGCATATAAATAGTGGTTTATAACACTACAGATCCAGGCACCCAATCTACTGCCAGAAATTGTCATCCTGTAACGCAAACAACAGGAGTACACATCTGCCTGTGCCACCTCTACCATCACAGCCCACGAAGTGGAGTATGAGCCCAGAATTTCATTAGTGGCTTAAGCTACTATGTCAGACTATGAACAAAGATGGCGTCGTGGTCTGCTAGCGTTGACCTGGCACAGCTCTATGTGCCTGAGCCTACTTATCAAATATATTGGATGTGCTCAGTTTATGCAGAGAACTGCGAATTGGGGGCGGGGAGGTGGGGAATCAACCTCTAAGCAACTCCCGACACCTCTTCAGGAACCAAATTTTTCCAAGCATAACATAGCATCCAAGCTCCTGGAGCTGACTTTCCAATTTTATTAAAGGCATTAACAAGCATGCATACAAATGTTTTGTTACAAAAAAAAAAAAAAAAAAAAAAAAAGCTACTTTTGAAGAGATAAACCTATGAATCTGCCAGACTATACTCCTGATTCCATCTTCCATCATCACTTTAAAAAGTTGCATTTGCAGCTGATTCCAAGATTTCAAAACATCTCTGCTGTATTATGAAGATAAAACATTTATCTAAATACATATTTTCTCATTTCCTGTAACGTTAAGAGAGATGTCTTTTGTCAAGCAAAATTGGCCTTCATGTTTGACTGTTAGGGGAAAAAGTACATTACCTAGTTGCAGCTCTTACTTAAGAGGGCTAAAGGCCCAGCAAGTGAATGCAATAACAGTGCAACAGCATGAGTTCCTCCATATGGAATTCTGCCAAAATTCTCTGTTCAGATAAATGGCCTGACAAAAGGGAGCCATAAATAAGGTTACTCTTTCGACATCATAAAGTTGATGCATATCCTGCCCAAGCTAGTTTTGTATAAAACAGCAAATAAATCTAAGAGATAAAATGCAAAGAGATGCTTTTATTTCAGATAAGTCTGCCTATTTATTCAGAAACCATTTGTGCAACAATTTTTGGCCCATCTGAAATGATTTCTCGAGTACGTGCAACTCAGATCCATTTCCAGCCTACATCACTATAACTACTGATTATTTCATACCCTGTACAGCATATTTTTTGCAACCCAGTTCAATTTAAAACTACAGTTATTGAAATGAACCATCAACTTTGCAATTGCCTACAGGACTTTTTCTTTAATTTTCTTTTTTTTTTTAATCTCCTCAATAGTATAAGTTGGGTAATGAAGAAGCCTGATGAGAGCATTTGCAATGTGGGGTGAAATAGCACTAAAACCAAAGTGCTGAAAGAGACTTTGAAAAGACTCATAAAATCTTTTTTCATCATTTTGAAAAATGCTTTCAGTATGTAAAGCAGGAATATTTTTACATATAAGCAACAGCAGCACATGTAGTATCTTTAAAAAGAAATACTTAAGCATATAGTCCAAGTGTCCTCCAGGAGATTTATAGTTTAATCACTCAATATGCCACATATTTTACACAAGTTTTTTAAAAATACTGAAATAGAATTTAAACCTAGGTCATTTAACAGGGTATGTACAGTGCTGTGCAGAATTTAAACACATTTTGCTTTCAAAGGGTTTAGTGACCTACCAAATCCCGGAATGCTTTTAAGACTGGATTTGAGACAGATTTTTTCAAGTCTGAGGTAGCTGTATCGCAGCAGGCAGTTCCACAGGAACATCCAGTCCATTCGTGTGCGATGGTTCATGATAATGACACTCCTTTCTCCAGGAACAAATCCGTCACCAGTGACAACCACCTTGGCACCAAACACCATCTCCAGCAAGGCCTAGAAATACAATCTCAATATTATGGCTTTACTCCCAGAAGAAAAGCATCAGCCCATTAGCAATAAAAATTAATTTGAATTATATCATTTCACTTATTCACTCACATTATCACTGGTAAACTAACTTCTGACTGTTTTCTAATAAAGCAGCCAGCTTTTCCACAGTAACAGTCAGCTGTGTAATGGAAGAGGAAACAACAATTAAATAGCACTTCTTACAACACTGAACTCTGTTTTCCCTGGTTTTCGCAGAATACTATTATGTAGGAATAGAAGCAGGGGAATCAGTATGGAAAATAACTTGGTAAGTAAAATCTCAGGAGAGACTGGCTGCACAAATAACTTATTGCTCAATATCGTCAGGGCTGGGAAGGCATCAGTAGATGCCTTACTTTCTGCTTGGGTCCAAATGGTCAACATGTTTGTGCTTGGCTTCTGCCTGCAAAAACGGCAAGAACCTAATGGCAGAAAGACCAGCTGAGGGAGAGAAATCCCAAACAAGCTTGAACAGAGGGCAGTGATGTGGACCTAGGTCTACACAGCTCTACAAGCGCTACCTTGAAGCCTGGGCCTCCACCCCACAGTTTGCAAAATGCATCAACCACCAAACGTTGGTACACAGTCATCTATGAAGTGCCATCCCAAAGCATAGAACAAGCCTCAAACTTGGAGGGACACAAACAAGAGGCCAGGCAAGCAGCTTTCTCCATTTTGCCTGAACAGTCAGTGATGCTCGAAGTTCGTGTTTCTTGCTTTACCCACTACGTGGCTCTGAAGGGTCAAGCTATAAAACAGGTTGGTGGTTTATCAAAAGAAAAAAGCAGGCAAGAGCTGGTTTCATAACCTGTATGGTTGTACCATGAACATACAACTAGACTAGTTGTATGTAACATCAGAGCCCAACGGCATGCTCTGGCCACGTTCACACCACTAAACTATCTCCATCTCCAAAACAAGGTGGCCACATACAAATTGCCTATTGGAAATGGTTTCTGACCCATGACCATTCCCAAATCCTACAAGAAAGAGTAAGGATGAGTGCCGGCTCGTTACAGCAAAAGACCAGGACCAGAAATTACTCAAAAATATGGATGACAATGCTAGTGCCTTGCAACCTTTTAATACCTAGTGGAAACACACTGGAAAGGTAAAGTCCCAAGAAACAAAGGTAGACCACAGATATTATCTAGAAACTTAAGGGCCTAAGGTTAGGGCCACTGGAAGGCCACTGTCCAACCCAGTAAGCCCAGAAAAAGAAACCACAAAACATGGCTGGATACCTACAGGAATAAACTTAACAATTGGCCTTAACATAAAAAATTGGAAGCGCTTCAGATTACTCCCTTACCTGGGGATTTAAACAGAACTCTAAGAAGTAAACCAACTTTCTGTTCTGTTCCTATTTCTGCCACCTCTGTGTCAGAGAACCTCAAAGAACACAAATTTCTCAGTTTAAGTCACCTGTAAAACTGGAATGACACAAACGGCTTGAGATCTCAGAATGAAGAGCATTATATGGGCCAAATATTAATACTGCTGGTAACTCAGCTCATTATAACTCTGGCAAAAGTGTTTGGTATCAAGAGTAACTACGGACCACTGCAAAAGAAGAACAGGTCATATAGCTCAAAATGGTAAACAGTTATCTTTTCAGAAAAGAGAGGGACAGACTTTGTTTGATAGTTTAATAAGAATCGTATTACATATTTAACATCTAGTTAAACATCATGATGAAGCGATGCCCTGTACTACATACCCTAATGCTAGCAGAAGCCAAACAGTTAAGACCCACTCACTGTCCCATCCTGCTCACTCTGCTAGAAAGGAAATATGTGGCGGAGGAGTGAGGAAGATGGAAGTTTCTTATATCTACGAGGTCAGGGTCAGAGCTTCCCTGTAGGAGTCCAACCGGCCCAACATTAGTTTATTGTTCACAGAGACAAATACAAGTACCTGCTTCTCCTGACTAAGAATGGAGTAGTGTAAGGACAGAGAACTAACGCAGGCAAGGTCTGAGCCTCAAAAAGGTTGGTGCAAAATCTTTTTCAGATCACTTTCCTGAACCTAAATCCCCATGATTCTTACAAGACAGAGTCCTTTCACAAAAATATTCAAATTGCTTTGGTTTAGGTCCAGTGTGGGCTGAAATCAAACTTCTAGACTGCAAAAGTTACCACAAACTAGTTGTAATAATCCAGAATTATAAAGCCCAGGTAGCTAATCAAGTAAGAGACCAGTATATTATTTTGGGGAGTTTGCAATTCTAGAAAAATTGGGACACAGGCAGAAAGGATTGATTTTGTGATGCTATCAGTACTCAGCTAAATTTCATCATGGCAAGAAATAACAATCCCTCTATTCCCTTTATTGGTAATTATTTCTTCCTCCTAATTTCATCACATTTAGTAACGATGAAAAGGACAAAAGTTTTAGAACATGAAACAGCTCACACCCCTTTAAAACACAAAAGACAGAAACAGAGAAGGCAGAAACTATTTGATAAGTAATAAAAATAAATCTTCCTTTGTGCCACAAGACACGTGTTTCTGCACGCCAATATAGCATTTTACTTCAGAAAACGTTAAACAAATCTTTAAAGGCCTCAAGGAACAAAGTCCCTTGGTTTTTAGAGAATGGATGAAGAGACAGATCCCATTCATACTCAGGAACAATTCAGGGAAGAGCTTTGTTATTGATTTCCAGACTCTTATAGTTATAAAGCTGATGCCGTGTAAGTGAGGAAAACTCATTTCTAGGGAAGTTCTTTTTCACCTGAAATAATTTGTCTCTAATTCAACTACAAGGACTAAATTCTAAGAGGATTAAGGAAGGGAACAGTGAAGGTCAGCAACAACGTACCAGACAGTGAATAATTTTCCTAATTAGATAGTTGGAGCACAGGCGAAAGGAAGAGTTTATAAGGCAACTCATTTAGGAAGTTTGTATTTTAAAAAATTCTCCTGCTTACTAGTGCTTCACCTACTCTTCTCTGGTCAGCATCTAACTGACACTGGATGGAGATAGCATGAAAACGCCGTTTCAAGAGTACAAGTAAGGCATAGCATTAGCTTACCTATAAACTGTGGAAGACGAGGGGGACTGTAGACAGGCACACAATCTGCAACACTGAACTAAAACCTAGATCTCCACAGATAGCAACTATGTTAAGGCCTGTTTTGACAAAAGGACAAACATTTTTAACAAAATAAAATTACAAGTGTTAGTGAGCAAAGTAAATTGTGGGATTATGAACTTTTGCCCAGAACTTGGCTCAAACTGCAACTTACCACTGGGAGCGTGAGCCAAGTGGCCACAATGCAATCGGTGATCCATCGATACCAGGCCGGTGAGATAAACATCAATGGTAGAAAAGGACCGAGCATGAATATACTTCCAAAAAAACTTCCCAAGAATAGTGCAAGTACAAAGTATATCCCTTTCCATGACACCATGGCTCTGAAAGAGAAAGTTGGCATTATGTTAGAGAGATAAACTGAAAGTAGTAACATAGCTCTTCAGGTCCATAGGTCCAGTTCAAGGTAGTATTTCTCCTTTTTTTTCCCCGTGGCTAACATGACACGATGACAGTATCAAGTCAGAATCATTTGGTTGGAAAAGACCTTTAAGATCAAGTCCAATCATACCTGTCTACTACTAAAGCCTGTCTCTAAGCACCTCATCTACCCATCTTTTAAATAGCTCCCAGGGATGGGGACTCGACCACTTCCCTGGGTAGTCCGTTTCAGCGCTTGATAACCCTTTCAGTGAAGAAATTTTTCCCAATATCTAACCTAAACCTCCCCGATGCAACTTGAGGCTGTTTCCTCTCATCCCATCGCTTGTTATTTGGGAGAAGAGACCAACCCCCACCTTGCTACAGCCTCCTTTCAGGCGGTTGTAGAGGGTGATAAGGTCTCCCCTCGGCCTCCTCTTCAATCAGTTCAGTAAATGCAACCAAAACGTTCTACCTCAGAAGCAACAGTAAGAGAATTTCTTTATAAACACGGTGATTTGTAAGGCACATTGGGATATTAAAGGGGTCATAAAAGTATTAGCTACATCATAAGTTCCTCCACTTATTACAATATGTAGTTCCACTCTAAAGTCTTCAGCAACCTATTTTTATTAGACAATGGTGCGAAGAGCCATATAACAGAACACCTGTTCTATCGAACCTTTCAGCCATGTGTTCTGTCATTGGCAAAGCACCAATGTTAGCATTTTCTGAAGATAAGGAACTTTGCTTTTCTGTTTCTCCATTTTTTTTCTTGCTAAACCCAGTGTTGCAGAAACTCATCTTCCCCATTTAACGAGGGTCTGCATGCGACCTCTTTCAGAAACCACTCAACCCTTGCGAGACTGATCAGCCATTTCAAACCCCAGTTCCCTTTTCATCACAGGCAGTGGCTGAAACCTCCCAGCTCACTCTCGCTTAGAGAATTTGTGACTTTTCGAAGTCTGTTGTACTTCAACTGCCCTTATCAGTTACTTTCCAACTTACTCCACCAAAAAGCCAATAGCCTTTGGTTTTTAAGACAGTAGTCTAGACTTGAAATATTTCAGTGTCTGTGCTATCATCTAGACTCCCTTATTATAAATTGAAATGTACAGTGCACGGAGCTTCTTAATGCATTACAGCAGAGCACTCAGCAATCCTCCAAGCATTTGTAATAGCTACAGGCTTTCACAATTTAGCAACTACTACCAGCTATGACAAAGCAAATGTGGAAATATCAATTCTCTAAATTAGGGCCTAAAAATAGACTGTTTTCATCTATTTAGGACTCAACCAATTGTTTCTAAAAATCAGAGGTTAAGTAGAAGTCACTTTTCAGTCACTTTACTGAATTCTTTTTTTGACAGGCTGGTTTAGAAATTATAAGAGCTCAGATAGACCGGACTTCAGGACAAGAAAAACAGGAAGCTGGTGTTTTTAATTTTAAATTGAGCAATGGAAAAGTAATCCATTAAGCCTTGTGTACTGTAACATACATGATTTATCTCAAGCATGGTTTGTGCAATGTCCACAGCACTTATATTTGTACAGCAAAGTATTCAACAGTCAAGAAACGACAACGCTTGTGTTGCTAGCACATGAATTTGCTTCTGCTACTTCATGTTGACAAGTAACAAGAAAGTAGCTCTATTTTGGGATACTTCTAGGTTTAAGCAGTTTCCTAAACATATTTGGAGGAAGGGCAAGAGAAGAAGCCATGCAAATTTGTTAATGTAAGAAGGATATAGGAAGCCGTGTGCAGCCGGACTTCGGCAGCGTAGCAAAAAAAGTAACACTAATTACAAATGTTTGCTGATAGCTATGTCAGAAAGAATTTAACACAAGGAAATTTGAATTCAAGCAAATGCACATTATTTGCATCCTGGAGTAGAGCCCCCTCTTTCTTGCCAAAAGCAGGAACTAAATAACCGGCTGCCCACAGATGCATACACTAAGCAGGATCAAATTTTGACATATCAAGGGATCCTTGAAGAGCACTGCCCTGAAGAACCAATGCTCCAACTGCCTTGTATTTGTTACTTGCAAACCTGTGTGGAGAAAGTCGTATATAAGGTAGCAGAAGACAAAACAAAAAGCCCAGGGAAGGACAGAAACAACAGAAATGGCAAGGAACAGCATTAATTGTAGCAGGACTAGAACAAAAAGGTCTTCTCCTGATATATCAAGATTTGAGACCTACTACAAAAGGCAGCAGAGAGGATTGAAATTCAACGTGCTTAATCTAATCAAGCATTTTTTTTGAGGAACACACACAGCAAAACAACTGGGAACATCTAGGGATAGCTTTCAGACACATAAAACCCACTAGCAGACACGGGAGAAGAGTTTGTTTAGCTTCAGACAGCTGCTTCGGTCCTCTCTGAGGCTGCTCAGAGCCACCGGTCATCGAGTCGGATGCAGTGACAGCCACCAGACAGACACCCTGGCTCCAAGTGGCTGCTGCACAACGCAGAGGCACACGTTCCAGTTCCAAATACTTGACTGCTGCTCACAGGTAACCACAGAGTTCATGACAGAAAACATCACTCCATCACTCTTCTAGACTCTTCGGAAAGCAATGTAGGTTACTTATTTACAGGCTGAGCTTTTCACAGTTTACTCTAGGCCTTCCCTCAAATTATAGCACAGAGCCAAATATTTAAGAAAAAAAAAAAAAATCTTTTCTGTATTTTATGTGAAAGACTGTCTTGTAAACTTTTTTCCTCCCTAGATGAAGGTATTGGAGCTATGGAAGAGACCCGAGGAAGTTCCGAAGTTTCTTTTCTTCAACCTGCACCCCAGCAATATTTTCTTTAACATTACAGTATATACATATGTAGGTTATACTGCATTCCACTGGGTTAAACACTGCGGTGTTTACTTCTAGACACAAAAGATACCATCTGTGCTTTTAATCAATGTCATTTATCTCTCTTGAAGCCACTTTTAAAGTGTGATACATACCACATTTTGCTTATTGCTTACACAGAACACATTATATATCTTTACACACATACGCGTGCATTTATCTAGAATAATGGATGGGCTTTGTCTCTGAATAACCTCCACCCCAATAAAGCATGTACCATGCAAACAGGTATGAGAACAGAAAAACAACTCCCTCTTAACAAATTTGAGCAAAACTGCAAAATGAGAAGCCTGCAATCACGTGAAGAACTTAGAGAGTAACCATCCAGCTGAGATGTAACCATCCAGCTGAGAGTAACCATCCAGCTGAGAGTAACCATCCAGCTGAGAGTAACCATCCAGCTGGCCTTCTGAGAACAGGGCTCAGCAAGCTCATTTTAGTAACAAGGCAAAATTGTCAACACACTCAACGCATTTGTTTTCGTTTGTGGGTTCACGTGGTGGAGTTACAGCCTGGACAATAGGTTACATGATTTAAAACACATCTGCCTACACGTGTCAGTTGAGAAACACTTACATGTACTCTCATTTTAGCCAACAGTCAAGGATGGGTATATTCATCCCAGAAGCTGCTGGGTGTGTTGGCTGCCAACAGCGTGTGCCCTGGGCTAAGTCAGCAAAAGCGCTGCCCTGGGTGGGCTTAGAGCAGGGAGGGCAGAGAGAAGGCTGAAGCCCAGGCGGGACTCGACACACTCGCCAGACCCGGAGCGCCGCTGAAGCTGTGCACCCTCTCTAACCCAACCAGTGCCACAGGCAGCCAGCTCCAGCACCTCCTTGGCTGGGAGCACAGCGCACACGTTTGGAAGTTGTACAGAGCCAGCACTGGTCATACAAATTAATTAGGCACAACTTTGTGTCATGCTGAAGCTTCAGGAGAGTTTGGGA
>NW_009258621.1:1538840-1551409 GCF_000687185.1 Egretta garzetta
CTGAACCTTCAGGAGAGTTTGGGAATTGCCCTGTCTCTGAAGCGGTACAGTTGTGTTCACACAGCGCTGCAACTCGCCTAACAAACCCTGTTTTGCCTATCTTTGCTTAGCTCTGCATCCTCACCTTTTTCCCTTCCTGACAGCAACCCCTCTCCCAGCCTCGCATTCCACATCTCCCACCCCAAGGCAGCAATACCCCATTCCCCCCCGCCCTGGCACTTGCAATACCAGCTTGTTTGGGCAGGTGAAGAGCAGCAGGCTCCAAGCGGCCATGCAGCCTGATGAAGAGGAAGGCCGTCATGGTGAGGCCCTGCACACTGGCATCAAACTTGCCTTGGCTCTACAAGGGTTGGCTGTACTCAGTTTACCATCGTGTCACTCACCTGAGGGATTTTTCCCAGACACCTACTACCAAAGACAACAGGGAATTGACTCTGTTATCATCCTCTTTCATCTCTCAGCCCCTTAAACACCTAGCTTAGAAACAAAATTATCTTTACAGACACAGGTCAGCCATCCCAAATCTAACACAGGTGTTCAACAAGAGAAGCAACAGCTACAAATCAATGCAAAATACACGCCTGCAACTTCAAAACACAATTAAAACCCAACCAAACAACCTCAGAGGCAAAGGAGTACTTAATGAGGACTTGTGAAATGAACTAAAACAAATGTGAAAAGTCTCAAAACAAAGAAAATAGGAGCTGATTCATGTCAGGAGATGAGACACCCAAGAAATGAATTAAAGGATTGGACAGGAAACCTGAGCAACAGAACCAAAGCATTTTCAAAGCACAGAAGCATTCCTTTACTGCTGCTGACAACTCTCTCTTCCTAAAGCAGCAATCACTCTCAGTGCTGGATTTGGCATGTATTGCGGGCCTTTATACATCTTAAAGCCACTTTACATTGGCTGGGTGGGTCAGAGCTGTGGGGAGGCAGTCAAAATTATTTTAAGATTCAGGCTGAAAGCTGCAAACAGTGAGGAAGACATCACCCTCTTACTGGGCTTGTAGTTCTTCATCTATTTGGTGGCAGAACTCCAAGTTATTGGGGTACTGTACTTCACATGTTCTCGTTGCCATAGCAGAAGGAAAACATGCTCTGTCTCCAGGTAACGGGAAATAGTAATTCTTAAAATACAATTTTTGTTTTACATTTCAGTTAATTTTAAAAATTCTTGGCTACAATAGGACAAATTACTTTCCAAAACAGTTGCATTTTTGTAAACGTCATCTTTATTAGAACATTTTCTTGAAATTATTTTAATATTCTATGCAAACAAAGTTTTTGCACAGTAACATAAAGCAGAGGCACCTTCCTGTGATCAGTTTTTGCCTTGTTTTGCTTATCATCTACATGCTTTTATTCAAGGTACAGCTGGAATGACAGACAAACCACAGCTTGTTATGATGATGATTTCAAGAGGTTTTACACAGCCTGTTCTCTACAACAAAACTAGTTTTTCTTCACAACTGCTTCTATAGCTTGTAAGTGGGCAAAGGATTCAAAATAAGTTTATCTGGTAAGAAACAAAAAAGCTCTAAAATTAAAGGTCTAGAAGTTTCACAGTAGTCAAGACTCACCACACGCTTCATGTTTCCTTAATAGTTCCTGGCTAATTCAAAGTTCTTGTACAAACAAGTTAATTCGTGTTCCAGGTTCAACATAAACTAGGATTTAACCTACAGTATGGAATTAAGCAATACCACCTGACAAACAGAGCCAGCTGCCTGATAACCAGAGAGATTTTTAAGCACTTGGTATTATGCAGTCAGCAAATCAGGTTTTATTACACCACTGAAAAAATAAAGAAATGCATTTTAGTGCCAATAAAATAACATTGTATTATTACCGGTCAGTATGTTTCCATTCAATCAGCACGGGCAATAAAACTGTTCATTAGTCTTCAAGAACTGAATGGGGAATACTAGACATTGGGTTTAATTCTTCTTTCAGTCAATTACCAGTGGGAAAGGTAAACGTTCTCTTCAATTAAAATCAAGCAGAAACTCACGCAGCCAACGATGCCTTTTCTCTAACAGTTCTGCAAAGAAAGCCAGCCGTTAACTGCAAACCGACTTCAGTTCTGCATTTCCTCAAAGCACAGCAAATGAAAGAGGCGAGCTGGAAATTCCAGCTCCCATATTCAATTCACCACTCTGAAACATAATTTCCCAGTCAGAAGATACAATTTTCACCGCAATTTTTAAAACTTTTCATCTGGGTGAAGTGAATTGGACTTCCAGGAGGTGGGCAAGAGGGGAAGCAAAGATTGCCAACTTCCTCGGTGTCCATTAAACAAGCCGTCAAACGAATGACCCAAACTTTTATTTGTTGACTAGTTTTTAAGGTTACTAAACAAAATCATCTAGGCAGGACAGCAGGCAGCTGGACAACCCTTCCCAGCTTGCGAGGCAAACAACACAGGGGTCTCAGCAACCACCAAGCAGGTAGCCAAGCAACAAAACATCAGCCAGGCAGACAAAGTTTCAGTGGAAAGGGCGCATCCTAACAGAAGGTTTCAAGTTCAACAAATCACCAGGCTTTTCTGTTTGAGCATTTTATGTTGGGGTTTTTTTTTTTCCCATAACAACATTTCAGGGGAAATTTTTACCAGCTCTTGCACTCAGCGCCAGAAACTAGTTTCTATGTAGTACCATATATTAAAAAGAAAATTGCTTACAGCAAGCTTTTGTAGAGTGACTCAATTGTATTTCCAGATCTACAACTTACCCCACCTCTTTGATCACAAAACTTCTCACTTGTGCCTCAGCTAAAAGAACTGCAGCAATAGCAGAGGTTATATAGGAAGCAATGGCAGGGAGAAGCTGAATTTTTAATTGCATAGATATCCACTCCTATCAGTAGCCCACAGGATACAGGCAAGAAGCTCCATTGGTCTCCACAGACCTCTATGAACTACATTTTATTTCTGATCCTTCTCTTGGGCACTTCAGTATCATAAGGAACATACAAATATGGCACAGATCACTATCACAGAAAAAACATGTGAAGAAACAGGCACTTGACCATTAAAACGACTTCCCTTTTATTCAGTTCTTGCATTTAAAAACCTTCAAGAGATCTAACAAGTGTATTATAAAACAATATTGGATAGGGCAATAAAAGATAATTATCATCACAAACCACATCCCTGGCCCCCTCTAAGAGTATAGCAGATATTAGCTTACACATGCACAAAATAAAAAGTACAATACTTCACAAGTAATTTCCGTAAATATTACCAATAAATTACTATTATTGCCGTATCTTACAATTTATTATCGCTCTTATTTGCTAAGACTTAATCTATTATAATTCAATAAAAAATTTAACAGAATATTTAATTTGCTCTTCCAAGTAATTGTGTCTTTCCAAATGCAAGAAACCTGGCTGAGATTCTTTGCAGTCCAGCCTGTCGATACTGTAAACAGATAACTCAGTCAGGTACAGGCATCAAATCAGTCTGTGCTTTTTCACTCTTGTTTACCTATACTCTTTCCACTGTTGCTCCAGACAACCATTAGACCAATAAAGCTTGAATGAGAGCATGAGCTAAGGTATTTTAAATCATTTGCCAGAGAATATCAAACAACAGCTACAGCTGCTTCCTGAAAAAAAAAAAAAAAAAAAAGATTTATGGAAAAGTAGCTTGCTTTTATTCCTTACTATATTCAGAAAATCTAGATGAACTGGAAGGTTTGAGCTGCTGTAGGAAGAACTGCACAAAAGCTTTTTCTACCAAAAGCTACCTCATTTTTTATTACATGTATTGCACAGACAAATAATTTTTAATTACTTCTTCATGGCTTTCGATGCATATAGCTGTTCTCTGCACTATCCTCCAAGTTAGTGTGGCCCCACAAGCCTGTATTAAACAGCAACCGATATAAGAAGAGCGCCCTGGCTGACAAGTCCTCAGAAATAGATTTGGCAGATGAAGAACAGCTGTTGTACTCCCCCCATGCCCTTCATCCCTGTCTTTAAATAAAACCAAATACCCCATAAATAAAACCAAACCCCATAACCTTGCAACAAACACAGAGCAGTGGTCATTTCTGGAGATTTATCAGGTGTATCAGGTAAAACCTGCAGGTCAGCTCTAGACCCATACTTAAAAAAAAGCTACTTGTGGTGGATAGCTGGCAAATCTTAAGTCCTCTGGTTCTAAAAGCCTGTAACAGCAAAAAGCTGACCAACTTTGATAAATAATAAATCCAAGTGAAAATTATGAAAAACAGATAAAAAGTTCTACTTTGTAATTGGAGATGTTACAAACAAACCAAAAAAAAAAAAAATCATTTCCCTCCCCACTTCCCGCGCCCACCCCACCCCCCGCATAACAGTGCCCCAACACTTTCGTTCACAGCCATTCTTAGAGAGGAAGAGCAGCATTCATACTTTTAGAAGTACCTATTTCACAATAAAATCCTCAGCCAGGGAACAGAAATCAAGGACTTCAAGCTGAAGGACAGTTACTCAAAACCAAAACTAATAGTGTGTTCAGTGGAGTATCAAAATCTCTGCCACTGGCGTTGAACCAAAATCACTCCCTGAGAACAGTGGAAGCTATTCAAGTTATTGATACGCACGGCAACAGATCCTGAACGTACAATTTAAAAAAAAAAAAATGAATTTCAAAGGTTCTAAAAACTGCTGTGTTCACCATTCCAAGATAAACTCTTTTCTCAGCCTACTTACAAAACAGTAACTCACAACTCCCTTCTATGTAAGGATGGCTTTTCTACCCCCCCATCAAGATAGAATTTTGTCATTGGGTTAACAACTCAACAGAAATACAGGACATGTGTATGAAGAAAATTCAAAGAGGCTGTTCAACAAGCTATAAAAAACACCGACCACCACTGGCATAGTAACAGCATGACAGAAAACTTATGCTAACTCATATTATTCTGAAGAGTGCAATTACGAAAATAAAAAGGGGGGATGGAAAAAGACTTTCAGAGGCCCGAAGCAAGGTATGCAACTTGGAGAAAGTTTCAGAGAGAGCTTTGTATTTGTGACCATCCTTAACGAAAACCTCTCTCAGTTTTAGAACAGACTATATTAACCCAAATAATTCCTCCTTTTCCAGTTATAACGTATGCTACAAATTAATTTGGTCCTGGATTGGTAATATTACAGCATGGGTTTGGTTTGGTCTTTTTTAAAATCAAAGCAGCTTTTTTTTTTTTTAAATATCTTTTATACTATGACAGCCATCACCTCTAAAACAATGGCAATTGCTAAACTACTTTATTCCTTTTCTTAGTAGCACATTACACGCTATAAAACTTCAGCAGGCCCCGCGCTAAAAGTCCCAGCAGCAAACTTACTGAAGCCAGTGAGTCTCCACCAAGAATCAACTGCAAAATCAGATTATGGACTTTATCTGCTCAGAATTGTTAAAGAGCTGAAAAGAAAATCTAGAGACTTATCTTCATTTCTCTACCATGTAAGTCATTCTGTCAAAACACTACTTATACGAGAGATGAACAGTGCCTACAGACAACTTTATGTCACTATTTTATTTTTTGTTAATAACAACAACGATAAACTGCTATTATCAGTTGCGTATAACTCTGCCAAGCCTTTGAGCCTGTGCAACTGCCTCAGGCTTTTTAAAATGTATCAAATATCAAAGAAAAAGACAAATATCAAAGAAAAAAAAACATTTGCAAATAACGTTAAAAATGTTCTAGCCACTTCATTGGAAAATTCCATACTTTAGAGAACTTGAAATTTTACACGCCTGCCTTTGTAACAGGAATACACAGCACTTTGAAGCATACTTACACATCAGCAAACATCACATGTTTATAACAACTTTAAAAGCCACATAAATTGTAGTTTTCTAGTGAGCTATGCTTACAGGCTGGCTGTTTTCCAAGGTAAGCATAGCAGAAACAATAGATCGGTTACCTGGCAGGCTTCAAAGCAAAGGAGGAAAAATGCAGAGTTCTGCAGAAAATTTACAAACATTTCAATCCCACTAGAAGCAGCAGAAACAGTTTATTTGCATTTGTTCCACTTCTGGACATGAAATCCTGTTCTCAATCTGTAATGTTTTGGTGAAGATAGAACACCCAAAGCAATATAGCCAAAACCCAGACATTGCCAAACTACTGTCCCACTACTAGCTAATACTAGTAGTTCTGCCTGAAGACCTTACAGTAAGAGATGAAGTTCTGCTGTGCTTTTTGGAGCTTTCTAGAGAAGGGTCTTCAAATCTAATTTGTATAGCTCACGAGCAGGATCAGTCAACAGCATAACTGGATATTTCTAAAAATCACATTACAAACCAGTGTTAAGAACTGCAGCTTTAACCCCGTCTTCAGATCTGTCAATTCTTTCTTTCCACCAGCTACAAAGGGAAGCTTCTCGTCTGACAGAACTCCAAAGGGACATCCTCAGGGCTTCACGTCAAGCCAGGTCTTCAAAGCCATTTCTAACAGAGTGCTGCATTTCACAGCGTAAACACTGCCTTCACCCATCTGCGTGGTGCTGTGCATAGATGCACGCTTTGCCTGGGAAGACGCACAGCTGAGTTAGATGATCTGTACTTGAGCTAATAAAGTCCGTGTCTCAGCAGGGATCCTCAGCCTGTGCACACAGGCAGGATGATGCAGATACATTGCTTCTGGTTCCAGGGCTACCGAATCTGATTTTATAAAACACACAACACTTCTCTTCAAACTTTAAGTGTTTTCAAAGCCAGAAAATGTTTTACCAATGTATAAGAAAGCAACTCATGTTTCTTGTTAAAGCCAAATGGCTTCAGTCCCTCAAAACACATAGGAAGATATGAGCGACCATTTGATTCTTACTTGTAAATTATTTTGCATTTAGATGCAAAGGACCCAGTGCTATTGACAAATGAGTAACAAAATGTTTTGCATGAACATTTAGCAAGGTCATTTTATCCTATAACAAATTACCAGTATAAGAAGCTAAATAAAGCAATTTAATGCTGGAGCAACCGGTGAAGTTATCTGCCCATGCTTATGCAATACTTCACTAAGCTGCCAGAAGACAAATGGAAAAAAATCAACATCTAAGACTAAGATTTTTAGCTTTGTATCATGTAAAATAGTAGCTCATTTGAAACAGAATCTCAGTTTCTAATAAAGTTTGCCAGAACTGAAAGGAGCTTATAAGAAAAAAAAAGAATTAAAAGTGGTTTAATAGTGTTGTATTTCCCATCACAAAAACCAAGTCGACGTTACAGTAAGAATGAGTTTCAAGTCAGCTGCAAATACGCTGGGCAGTTGCACATTCATTAGACAGACATGCTGAGGCAGACACATAGATGCTAGAAAATCCACAAATAAAGTATCCATGAAATAATTACAGAACAGCAAGTGACCCAGTCACAGAAATAACATGTTAGAGCTATTCAGGGACTACTACATTTTACACACGTGAGCAAAGCTCTGGCTTAACAAGAGCTATTAGGAAAAAGGGGAAGGAAGAAGGAAAGCTTCACCAGAATACCCTGACCCACACCAAAACTATCCTGTGGTAGATAAAGGAGATGGGTGACAAGGTAGACACAGTCTAGAGAAGGTTATTTATTGATATCCCCTCTCCCCCTTAAAAGAAATAATAATAAAAAAGGAATCCAAGAGGAAATGCAGTGACTCAATCTTTGCATCAGATAACTCATATCCAAAAAAGGAAGATATTATCCAGATTTGGCTGTGCAGATCATGCTACCAGAAATATCTAAATCAGGAATCTTCTCACAGCAGTTTCTGTAGTCATGGAACATGTTTAGTATCAGCTGTATCTAGACTTTTCTTGAGGGCCAGGCAGATTTAGGGTTAATGATCTAGCAATTCATTATAAGGATTTTTTTTCCTTCCCCCCCCCCTTGCTACAAGAATTTCTCTTCCAAGACAATCTAGCATTCTCTCAGTTATTTCCAAGTGTGAACACACCTTGGCATATGTTTCCCCTTTTACCGAATGCCCTGACCTTTCAGAAAAAAAATTATACAAACCCACAGAATTCCTGGAAAGAATCTGCTATTTTGGATTAGCATGCTAATATTACAGAAACAGAAGCTAGAAGAGCTTATCTTCACACTGTAAAATACGCTCATTAATAAATGAAGTACCTGGGCAACTGCCTATGGATATATGTGAGAAAGCACATACATCTTTCTAGTTGCATTTGCAGAAAAATTCCCAAATGCAGTCACAGCTCTTGAAAAGCCTTTTACGAGTTCACTGCAATGGGCATTGTGGTGGTGATATTTTTATTGGGGAAATTATAAATCATGGAGTTGTCAAAAACAGATGCTTATGACATTCCACTTCCCTCTCTTCCTCATCAGCTTGAGGCTTCTCCCTGTATCTTATGAAAGTAAACACAGTGCTGAAACTCTCAATACTCCCAAATAACCAAAGGCCAGTGTATCTTTACATACTGGGACACTGTGCATTCAAACAATACAGCCTCAAGAAAATTAGGCCACTTCTGGCATGACCGCAAGGCATGCTGAATTTAAGAAAAAAACATCACCAGCACAGCTACAAAGTTAAACACAGAAGTGCCAGTATTAAAAATAAGAGCACTGACTATGAAATATTCTTATGTCCCAGAGCTAAGTGACATTTTTTCATCTGAACACAGAACAGACAGCTAGCTTATCCTATACCGAGATGTTCAACTCTATAGATATTTTTGTTGCCAGTATGACCATCAAGCAAACAGCTTGATAAACAAGAGCAAGAGTAGTGATGGCAAATGATGCAACAGAAGGATCGAAGACCTGATATTACACAGTATCTATTAAAGCTACTAATTGATAAGTAAATACTAAAAAAGTATGGAAACTATTTGAGAAAGTATAGTCATAAGACCTTCATCAAACAAGGGACAGGAAAATTGTTCCAACTCTTTACTAAAAAGCTATGAATTAATTTGCTGGCAGCTGGGTCAACTTGATGTGTTTCCCAGAGGCATAAAACCCACGAGACACGCAGGGATGCTGCCTTCCAAGTTCATGAGCAGAATGAGTAGTATGTGAATTTCTATTCTAGTGGAGGCACCTAATTGAGAAACACTCACTCCTACGTAGCTTAACTCATACAGAGCAGGGTCTTAAACCTATTTCTCTACAGTGGCACTAAAATAAGAGCCCCAGTGACAAGGAAGGCAAGGGTCCTACCTTAGAGCCCCAGTGACAAGGAAGGCAAGGGTCCTACCTTTCAGAGTTCTGACTTTTCCCCTCAGCAGGTCCACCTGGAGCAACGACTGAGGCAATAACACCTCTGAAAAAGGTTAGCTGTAATCATTAGGTTAAAACCTCCTAATTTTGACTTTCACAGGAGAACATATGCCAACACTTCTTTTGAGTGCTTCCACACTTGACACTAAATATGATTTCTCATATGTGCTTTGATCTGAATTATGCAAGAGCATTGTCTTCCCATGAGGGTAGCTCTTAATATGTACATAGCCTTAAAAGCTCTCCACAGAAACGCACAAAGAATTATATTGTTTTATTTAAAGATTAATAACACATTTTTCATAGCTTAAATAGAAGAGAAATGTTTGCAACTCCTACTATGGTATCTACCAATGTGCTGCAAGGAAAATCCCAGACTGTTATAGTATCAGTTATATACTTGGATTAACACAAATAACTTGGATTAAGCCCATAATTTCTCAAGGCTAAACCATATAATTTTTAATTTTACATAAAGTTGCTTAGCACTCAAAACTTTCTCACACAAATCATTTTCACCCGCTCCCGCTGTTGTTGCGGATTAACAGCCAGAGGAGAGGGGACAGAAAGAACCAAAACAACGCAGCAGTGGGAATAAAGGAACAAACTGTGTCAAACGGAAAGACAAGAGCCATTGGAAAGCCCTGCGTTACAGCTAAGCAAGGCAAACCAACATGCCTTCTAGCAAAGACAATTTGACGCCAATTACAACCCATAAGATTACTGTACTGACTCAGGCATATATGAGCCCGAGTTTTCCATCACCCATCTTTCCCAAGAACCCCTGTCTAACTCACCAAAGGGGGGTGGGGGGGGTAAAGCTGGTTGCAAAAAAAGTTTTCAAAAGTGCAGTAAGGCAAAAATTTGGAAACAACTTGAGGAAACATGGATTCCCACTGAGCACAGAGTTTTCAACAACAGCTAAGATTTATTATATTGAAATTTTTTTTCCAACATAGATACAAGCTACAAGAACGTGTGCTTCCCTTCCAATTCAGCCGCAGCTGAACATTTTATTGAACCCTAACAGTAAGAAGAGAAGTTTTCACAAAAACTTTTTAAAAATATCTCTTCTTTTGGGATCAAACGGATATATTACTAAAGTAATGCTGGTAAGAGGAATCAATCATTGGACTAAGCGATGCCAAGGATTGCTGAGCAATTAAATCCAATTACTAATTTTGATGTATTGATAAGAACATCAGAACAGAGTATTCAGAAAAATATACTGAAGGCAATGTTCACAAAGCTGTTCTTTAAGTCTTCACTTCCCCTCTGCCCTGGATTTGAACATATCAAGAAATGTAACCAACCTTCTACATCAATATTTAGAAAAGTTTTATGGGCAATGCATACAGTAATTCAGTTTTTAATGAAGATATTACTACCCGTACTTATTATTTAATCAAAGTTCTCTTAATTTGTTTGTTTGGGTTGTTGTTTGCTATAGAAAAAGGGAACGGGGAGGGGGGGGGAAAGAGAGTGACACCTTTGGTAGTTTCTGTTGTAAAAGGTAAGCTAGCAAGAGTCACCAAAGCCAGGATTTTCAGATCCTCCTCCACCTTCACCAGTTTACTCATATGACAAATTAAAAAGAGTACACTGAAATAACATAGCTATATAAATTCTGTTTGGAAGCCACTGGCTGGTCAAATAGCACATGCATAGCCCTGCACTACTCCCAGCATGTGCTGCTCTTTGATGCATTCCCATTAGGCAAAGGATGCAGAGGTAAAGCTGCAGTTGGTGCTTTGAAGGGAACATCATTAGGGGATAAAACCCCCCCAAAAAAATCAAAGGATCAAGGTTTTATTATGGCATAACCCATTTTCTAATAAGTTTCTAACAACATCAGATGAACCTTCCCATCGATTTCCTTGCAGAAGGCAAAACACTTTTTGTACACATACTACAGTATTTACAATCAAGTAATCTTTATTATTTACATAAGCCAATTTTAAAGTCTCTCCTTGTAAATAACATCTGATTCCAGTATTAGGCTTTATTTTCTCCTTCTGTTTTTTCCCCAATTAAATTTTGCTCCATAGAAATATCAACAATTATGCCTGGTGGAATGGGGTAAGAAGTTCACACACAAAGCTCTCTCACTATATAGGGAGCGATGACAGGATTTGTTAAATATGCATTTTCTCACCTTAAAGGTATCTCACTGGAACAGCCCGAGTGCACAAGAAAAAGTAATGGTCTCTTGGCAGCACATATAAGCTGCCATTATTGCGATGAAAAATTAAACCACAAGCAGCCTGCAGAGCCAGCCGTGCTTATGTAAAGGAGCACATTTCTTCTTCAAGTGTTTTAGCATAAATAGATACTGAAGTCAAAAGAACTGAAGTCATTTTAAGAATCGCCTTCTAAGTCAGCTTTCACCGCTTTTGTATGTGTATTACAACAACATTACTGTGTTTCTGGAGTAAGGGTTTTGATTTCAGGGGGTCTTTTTGAATCCTTGAGAGAAAAGATTAAATTGAAAAGAAATTAGCTATCTTCTGCTTCATACCAGCAAAGTAGTACTGACTTTTTAAAATCCTGGATCAAAACTATCTTATGCAATTTTGAATTTGCCAAGCCTTGTACCAATCCATCAAAGAAGGATTTCCTTCATTTCATTTTGCAAATTTACATAAGTACCTTAAGTTGGGTCACTGGAATTAATTCCCCTCAGTCCCCATCCATCTCACTCCATTCAGTAGGCTGATCCTATAATCTAATTTCACAAAAGAAAACTCCACTTTCTCAGCAAGTATACACACAGCTTATTTTCATGGATGCTTGATCTACAGGGGGTTAATATTTTAGAACTTTTGAGTAAAATTTGCAATCACGGTAGGAAAAGCTAAAGAGACTCTCAACCTCAGGGATGCCTCACTCTCCTCACATCTCTGTGCCATCAGAACAATCCAAATGCAAAATACTATGCAGGCAATATTATTTCAAGCTTTTCTTCTGAGAAAAGGGAGGGAAGGAACAGGGTACAGGATGCCCTGGAAGAGATTCCTGTTAAGAATAAAGGTTTTCCCGCAAGAACAGGTAACTATTGGTGTATCCCCACACAGCTTGGAGTTTTGAACAGTTTCAGCAAACAATAAAGTTTAGCCCTTTCAAGCTGTTTTAGAGATCAGTTCAAGACCCAGGTTACCAGACTCCCTAACATTTATGAAAAGGGCAAGAAGCAATGATGAAAACTGCCATTTTTCTCTTTACATAGAAGAAGTGGCTAAAGATGTGCGGAGTCATAACAAGCTTCAGCAATGAAAAAAAACCCTGTTTGCAAAATGAAGTGCTTTTGCAAAATAGCTCCCCCTTCAGTTTT
>NW_009258621.1:1551463-1574918 GCF_000687185.1 Egretta garzetta
ATTTGGAAAAACCGTGTTAGATTCAAACGGTATTTTAGTTGTCATGGGCTTGTCCTCCTCAAAGTTTAAAGCCAGAAGATACCATCAGATTATTTAATCAAAAGTTTAGAGAAGGCTATTCAATTCCATTCACTGAGCCAATGCTAGTTTGTCTAGAACAACCTCCCAAAAAGTTGCCCTGTTTGAAAATACCAGCATGTGGATATCTAACATCTCCCATTATTATGCTGATAATGACCCACATTTCGATTTAATAATTTTGTTTCCATAAAGATAATTGCAAGATAACCATGAAACCTTCAGTCTTCATTTAGATAAACTGGACAAACACAATAATATATCATGAGCAGCTAAGGAAAACACATTACAATACTGCTAAATTTGATCAACCAAACTTATTTTCCGCATAGTCATATGTATTCAAAGACCAGCCTAGGCCAGATGCACACTGGGCAAGCATCACTGTGACCACCAGAATCCTCCATTAGCCAGCTCTATTTTCAAAGGAAATTATAAATTAAAAAAAAGTAACCTACAGATGATAAAAAACACACATCAGACAGAAAGATTCCCTACTCCCTATGCTGTGAGGTTAACCCATTACCCTCTAATAGTCCCAAGGATGTAATCTATTAGTAATGCCATGAGTACCCCAACCTACTGCCCCATACACAATCCTTTATATATATATATGTATATATATATATATATGTGTGTATATATATGTATATAAATAATCACGTTAGTAATAGGCTACCAGTCCTTAATAATAGACTATTCAGTACAGCCATTAATGTGGTAACATTTTAAGCATCACTTTGACTCCAAAAATTTGCTTCCTTTTGTCATGACCACTGTATTCACAGGATAATTTTTCTCCTGACTCAGGAAGAGCCACATTTGTCTCCAGTCAAATTATTTGTAATTGAAAAGAGTAAACAGTGACCAAGCTGGGAAATTTAGCTTGCCTAGTTTATGAAAGGACTTTCTGAGCATGCATCTAATTTACAAGAAGTTGCCCTTTCAACAAATATTTATAGCTATTTGTATGTTCAGAGACAAGAACACAAAAAGAGAATTGTAAAAATCAAACACAGCAGCAAGTTTTTGCTCAAGTTCCTATCTGGTTGAACAGACAGCTAAATAGCAAATATCAGTACTTAGATGTACTGATACTTCCAAAACAAGCTAAGAATTTACACATGAAAATATATCTACATCAAAAGTGAGCTGCAATATATCTACCTATTCCTGGATGGAAAACACCCTTTGCTTCAGAAAGGGGAACTAAGCCAGCATTGCTACAGTCAAGGAAATTGCCACTTTCTCTCAGTATTTCCAAGTTCCCAAGACATAGGGAAGGAAGATTTCTCTAGTTATACTGTGGTGGGAGGGTGTATAGGGGTAGTTTTATTTTTATTATTGTTTTACTTTAATCTTATTTTGGATTTCAGTTTTCAGTTTGTTCTTAAGGCTTCTTTTCAAGTATCCCAAACTTGTTTCAGATGTAGTAATTTATCCAACTAGAAGATATTATGCTATTAGTGATATGGAAAGAGCCTAGCTAAGAAATCAGCTTAATTTCTCTACAAAATAAGCTCCTTTTTCACAAAGGATGAAGAAGTTTAACCATGAAATTTTCAACATTACGAGAACTGCGCTGCTTATGGGCAGGACAGGTAGGTATGTTTCCAATCAAAGAGTAATTAACATTCTTCATTCAAGGCTCTCCATTTGATTGCTTATAAGTTTAGAGAAACAGCTAGTTAGTGAAAAAGTAGTTATGTGTTCACATAAATCAAAGATACTACCAATGTGCAGATCAAAACTGAATTAACCTCTGCGGGCAATTTTACTTCTAGTATTTAAGGTTTATTTTCCAACAAATTAATCATTTGGAGTTTAAATCATTTCATTTGTTTCTCTAGGGAGATCACATGCTTTTCCAAAAGGCTCAGATCTTGTAAATAAAACAGTTTATCTGTATCCTGGAAGTGGATGAGGAGAGGAGGGGAAAAGAGGCCTTAATTCACTGCACAGAGCATTCAGATAGTTTGGTGATCACATCATACAAACTTTTATGGAATAAGATATTCCAAGAAATGCTATCAAGATCTTCACGGGTTTAGAATGCTTTAGATGCACTGAATGGTTATACTAAACTTTAATTGCGCTAGAAGAACATATTTTTGTGGATATTTCTACAAAAAAAAAAATCTAAGCCCTATCTTACAGGTACTAGAAGAACCCTGAGAATCTTGATTTTTTTTTCCCTTGTAAGAGAAGTTATATTGCAGAGCTTTAAGCATGTCCAAGAGTTTGGTCAGACTAGAAGTATTCACAATAAATAAAGTATTATGTATTCCACATAACTAATTTTATGAGTGGCAGTGACTATAGTTCAGTAAAGGTCTCTGGCATTCCATCAACCTTTTACATCTCTCACACTGGACAGTATTTCTGGTTCTCCAATAAAAAGGAATTAGTCATGCAAGTTTTCACTCCAGAAAAGAGCTGCCATTACCACGGTAGATATGCCAGGTGGCATTTCAGAGACTGAGTCCCAGAGAAGTCTATATCCAGCAGGAGGTACGTCAGCATGAACTGAAAACTGCAAGTCAGAAGATACGAAACCATAACAAATTCCCTCATTGACCTTCTGTCAGTACAAGACCTTTGCAACCATCAACAGACATCTGCTAAAATAAAACATCCTGCTTCCCACCACCACTTCCTTCACACAATGCACCTCTGATTACATCAATTTTCTTTGGAAGTGCATTCCTTGCTTCCTGTCTTTGCCCACGGGCTGTAAAGAGAAGCTACAGAAAAGAGGGCATCTCTCTCTATGTAGCACTCAGAAGAGAAAGAATAACTGCAACACTGAATATACACCTTTGCAAAATCCACGTCACACTGGGCAGGAAAAAGCTACCTACTTGTCTTAAAAAAAAGCCCAAACTATGGACTTAAAAAGGAATCAAGAAGGAAATGAGTCATGGGGAAAATTTCAGGGAAATTTCATATGAAAAGGAAACCCATGAGCAATTTCATAAAATTTTCCATGCTCAGTCATCTCCCCCACCCTTTCTTTTTTCTTTCCCAGAGGCTTGATGGAAGAGGATAGGCCTCACAATACTTTTATCCTGCTATTAGAGGAAGAACAAAACAGAATAGACTGCAGTATGTTCTGATGCCCTAAAGATTTGTCTGTTGCATCTTTTTATTCATGGAATTTAAAAAAAAAGTATTGCATCAAGAACTGGCAACTACAAGCATTCAAAAACTATGAATCAGATTGCCAAAAAAATGAAACACATTAAATAACCATTCCACTTCCAGTTTTCAGACATGCTGTCAGGAAATTAATGGTTTCTTTCTTGTCCTACGTCAAATGGGCAGGTGGAAAATTCCCAAGCACGTTCTTCTCGTAGCTATGTTCTCACTCAGCTGGAAAGCAAATGTGTCGAAGTCCCAATAAGGTTATTTAGATTTATGTCTTAGTTCCCTCCCTGACACTCTAGGCCAGCCTTCTATCTTTGCTACTGCACTAAAGAAACCAAAAACTTGGGATTGTTAAGACACAGAAGGGAAAAAAGATCCCTATATATGAACAGAGCTCCTCAACACTCCTACTGTCAATTGGCTTTACTTAAGCAAATGATCCTCTTTCTTCTGCAAGTGTCTTACGTCATCACCCAATTAAGAAAAGCAGCTGCTTTGCTGTTCCAGGTCAACATACTTTTTTATGAAGAGCACAATAGTTTGGAGAACAGATGGAAACATCAGCTGGAAGCTCTAAAGGACACTGATCTTCCTAGATTCTCAGAAGACTGAGGCACAGTGCTCTGCTTGATACATTTATCTGCTCACATGCTTACAACCTTTGCAGCTTCAAAACAGCACTCAGATTCAGTCTTGATTCTGACATGGGCTCAAGAAAAGTCTACCACAAGTAGAGAGTGCAGGGTAATTTGAATGAATTCAGAACAAGAAAAATTGAGTCCTCATGCAAAACATTTGTTTCCAGGAGGCTCGCAAAGAGATTCTGCTACTGAAATGACATCGTGTTTGTCTCTAGAACAAGTGTGGTTTTCCAGGAGTCTTCCAATGAGACATTGCCTGGACTCGATGAATCAAATTTTCTAGCTTTTGCACTCTCCAAAATAAGAAGAAAACACACACACACACACACCAAAAACCAGAAACTATATTAGCATTCAAAATAGAAGCAAAAGCACAGGAACCGAGAAGCTCTTTTCTTACACAGACACAGTCCTCAGATTCCAGACTGTATCAGTTTGGATGGCTGTTTCCTCTGGTTTGAGAATTCCACTCTGACAGTCATGGACCTGGAAATACCTCACAGATACTTGCCATTTGGAGAATCATCACAATTAGGATCCTCAAAAAACATCTTGGGGAGGTCACAAGTCCCACCATGACTCACACAGGTAGAAATAGTTTCAAGGAATCAAATATTAGTTCCTTGAATGCATCAGGGCGCAGTTCATACACAGTCATAGCATTATACAGGTCAATTGTGTAGATCTGACAGCTCAAAAGGCAGCAGTCTCACAGAGTTTGAATGCATAAACCCAGGCAGCAGAACCTCCCCTAGTAAATCCACTGCTGAAGAACCTGTTCCTTCCTATCACACATATGAGCATGATTAAGTTCAATGATGTGTTGATATAAAACACCTTTGAGGGGGGAAACCTCTTTAAAGTCTCAAAATAGTGAATTCATTGTAACCCCAAGAAAAGAGCAACGCATGCGACTCAAGACAGACAAGCTGCAGGAAGCCACCAGCATTCAACGAGTCAAATAACTGACCTTGAGAACTCCATTAATGGTTGCCATACAACTCTGGTATAGAAAAAACCCAAACAGCTATTCTGTAGCTGCAGGTAGCATCCTGATTATTGCTCTGAAAAACCTGCTTCCTGTCCCTCTTGCTGTCCTTAAGTCTTAGTTTCTGATCCTGCTTCTCAGCAGTGGTCATTGGCCCGTCAGTTGTATTAACTCATTCTGCCAGCACAGCCTTGATTTCTTCTAATCCCACTTCTGGTCTGCTTAACACCAATTCCCGGATCTCACTGCCCACCATACCCCCTCACCCTACGTACTACTCATGATCATGTCACTGAAGCTGGAGGAGGAACAAGCAGGCATGGATCAGAGAACCTCCTCCCTAGGATCACTCACTCTGGAGCTTGTATCCCCTGGTTTTCTAGTTCCTCCTAACAGTATTTCACTCCAGTCTGTCCTAAACTAGAGAATCTACCCACTCACGTCCATTAAGATTCCCCACTACCAAGTAAAAGATGAGCAACTAGCATGAACCCAACTGATATCCTAGAAACAAGAATAACAGCTGAGCATCATCGAGGACCTAGCAGTTGCCCTTGAATTTCTTGCAACCTTAACAGGTGAGGAATAAAACCTTAATAGGCAGACAAAAAGTATACGCTTTACAGTACTTGTTCTGTAGCATTTTTGTTATGGCATCTACTCTGAATTAGATCAGAGACTGAAAAAAAAAAAAGTCTGGTTTACTTTGTGGATTCTTTGGGAAGTTTTTTATTACTCTGGGACAGGGAAGGACAGGAACATTTACAAAAAACTGGCAAGAAGTGGCAACACCCACTTTTCCTTTGTTATTTTGGCCCCCATTGCTGATATTTTTGGATTTTCATTCTGGAAAAAGGAGAAAGATGAGGAATTGTCTGAAGGAGTGTTTGCTGGGCTGCTTGCCCTCAGAAAACTGGAAAGTTGCCCAGGCTGAAGAAAGGATTCTATAAACTCAGATCTGACTTGTGTTTAATAGAACAACATTTATGGAGAATGACTATTTACAGTGTCTTGACCTAAGAGACTTTTTTTATCTCATATGGTGTCGAAGAAAGAAATGACCAGTAGAAAAAACACAGAAATTGCCAAACCGTATCAGCAGTAGTCCACCCAGTCATCCCGCCTGGCAGTGTCCTGAACCACGTACTTCATAAGAAGGTGCAGGAAGAAAGCCTGCAGCAGGCAGTGATGGCAAGTTTATTCTTAGTCTCTGTTAACATTTATCTTAAGCCATAAAATACATGGGCTTTTATCCTTCTCAACATTACTCATTCATTAGCAGGCTGCTCTTGTCTTCTATATAAACAGACATAATCCCTTTGTTCTATCAGCAATCTTTAAAGCCTTCTTCACTGTTGCCGAGTATCCAAATCCATAAAGGAAAAGGATAGACAGCAGCCAGACAACTTGCCCATTCGAGCAACAAAGGTACAATCCCACCCTCAGTAGCAGGTCGTCGGTGGGAAGTGAGGTGATTAAAAGCCTGCAACCTTCTTAACACAACCAACCAGTGATTCTCATCACCACCCTCCACCCCCTCCCAGAATCTTTAAAATAAAATTTAAAAGTCTAAACTCCATATCTTGTTCTAAGGAAGAGTTCCCATTTTACGGAATACCTTACTAGAAAGCATTGTCAACTGTGAACAGTACCTCAGATTGTGTAAAACATGAAGGCTTCAGGGAACACAGTATTAAAGAGGAAGAAAGTAGTAAGAAGAAAATTAGATCTTACGTCTGGGATTTGTTCAGTTGTTACAGAGCAAGGGATGCTTTTGAGAAGCTGTCTCTCCAGGCCAGGAAGATCTTGTTGAGCTAGCCAGCCATCCAAGGTGCCAACTACTAAGATTTAATCATCCTTTAACTGTTGGACGAAGTTCCCATTCTGCTGCAGCAACAGCAGGATAGGAACTGGGGAAAGGCAGGACACAGCCATATTCATAGGCACCACTGGCATGACCTTTAAAGAACAGCCAGGAGCTACCAGCTCAGACAGTAGAACCAGTATGAACAGTCATGTAAAAAAGACCAAGTCTGCAACAACTCCTTGTAAAAAAAAAAATAAGAAAATATTTGTAATCTTACACAGCCTACATTGCTAACACCACAGGGGGCGGTAAAGAAAAGGAAAGATGCCAACTGGAGAAGCCTGGTCTAACAAAACAAAAATATGTATTCCTGTTGCCTGCATTATTTATAGTTTAATTTATTCATCACCACCCCAGACTATGAAATGTCTGAGCAACTTCCAGAGCACAGAGAAGTTTTTTTTTCCCCCCCTCCAAAATGTGAAGGGTATAAGAAACACAACCGACAATCACTGGTTTATACAATAACAATGCAATAATATGATTCACTTGCATTAAGTCTGACTAAATATGTCGTTACCTTTAAATAGAAAATGCAATGCAATACTATGATTCACTTGCATTAAGTCTGACTAAATATGTCATTACCTTTAAATAGAAAACGCAGCTAACAATTTCAAAACTAAAAATAGAAAGCTATGTGATGTGAATCCTATATGATTTACTCTTAATTTGAATATATTATGCTGTCTTTCAAATGTTTTTGTAGGTGCTTATCAGCTCTGCTATTTTTTTTCTTTCACTCATGTTTGCTTTATTTTTCTTTTCCTTACCAAGATAACATTTACTTACAGAAATGCATTTCTATAATTTTATATAAAAAAGGACTACATCACTACACTACTACAGTAACTGTGTTGATATGAAATGTAGATGCTGTTGTAGCTGAAGCAGATCAAATGGCAGAGAAGATGACAATGAAATATGTGGGAGCAAACACGCAAATAAACCCTTTATAATGAAAGGAAATAGTACTGAAAGTCTTCTAAAAATGTCAGCTAGGGGAACTCAATAAAGGTCAAGACACTTTGAAAAGGAGAAGTTAATCAAAGATTTTCTGTATTTGCAGTCATTTGTTCCATAATTCAGTACAATGTACTCTAGGGTTACTTTAAAGCTAAGAAGTGACCTTGCTTGCCAACACTCACTGTTCGTTATCCCAGAAGTCCCAAGTTTTCCTTGAAGAAGCCAGCCAAACGTGTTGATGTGTAAATTGTCTAGACCTACACCTTGCAGGATACAGTGATGTTAGCCTCCAAAACCACCACTTAGATGACAGAACTTCACCAACATGATTACTTTTCACTCTTCTTGCATAAACCAAAACAAACAACAGGTGGAGAATGACCCCAGAACTCACTTCGTATGTTTTAAACAGCCTTTAATGTTACTGTTCCCACCACTAGCAAATGAAAATAGGTGGGGCAAATATTTTTGTGCCAATAAAAATGTTTCATTTAACAACACAGCATGTGTCAAGAAGGCAAATTAAAATGTACAGGCACGTTTTGAAGTCACTGAATTTAGAGTCACTCCAAACTTGTGAAAATAAACAAGCATTTCAAAACGGGAGCATTTACATTACAAAAACGACAAGCAGATTTCTGTCACCTAAAGGAAAGCCCCCTTTTATAATTTTCTTTAAACTATCACTCTCAAAATGAAAGCAAAATCAAGAATGAGACAAATTGGTTTTGTTACTACACATGCTCTTGTAACCTCTTATTTTTTTGTGGCTCAACAACCACATTTTCCTGTGTATAATCTGCTTCTCTCCCTTCTTATAGCACAAGGCCATTACACAAGAGGAAAAACAGCCTATAGCAAAACAGAGTACCCAGCAAGTGCTTCTGTCCTTCCTCCCATAGGAAAGAAAATTCTTTTCCTGTGGTGGCTTAGTTACAACATACATTTAAATTGCTCTAACAGCAACTAAAACTACTGCTTCAGTTCTCAATTCACACGCTTCACAAGACTTAAAAGAGGAAATAAGGCGTTTCCCAAACAACATGCCTTATTCTGCAACTTACCTTGAGCGAAGTAGTTCTCTCCTCTGAAGCTTTAAAGGAATAAATAAAGTATCTTATATTTTAAGGACAATCATCTTCCCCTTGCTACAAATCACCTATGGGTGATCTCAAACCAATAAAGATTGTCTGACATTTGCACAACAGAATCACGCAGAATGGCTGAGGTTGGAAGGGGTCCCTGGAGGTCGTCCAGCCCAAACCTCCTGCTCAAGCAGAACCACTGACAGCCAGTTCCCCAGGACCCCAACCAGGCAGCTTATAAGCACCTCTGACAGAGACTCCATAACCTCCTTGGGCAACCTATGCTAGTGCTCACTGGCCCTCCCAGTAAAAAAGGGTTTTCTGATGTGCTTCAGTTTATGCCCGTTGCCTCTGGTCCTATCATTGGGCACCACTGACAAGAGCCTGGCTCTGTCCTCTTTGCACCCTCCCTTCAGGTGTTTATATACATTGGTAAGATCCCCCTCCTTGAGCCTTCTCTTCTTCGGGCTGAACAGTCCCAGCTCTCCCAGACCTCCCTCAGACGTCAGATGCTCCAGTCCCTTTATCATCCTTGTGGCCCTTAGTTGAACTGCCTACAGCACAGCCAGTATGTGTTTGTGCAAGGTATCAACCCTAAAAATTTCTGGAAGCATCCATAGTGTCCTTATTAGCTGGAAAGTTAAGCCCCCAAGCATCCCTTGAACTGCTGCACGAGGTTTCTACAACATGGACCAAAAGAGCTTATTGCCCTCCAAATTCAGCATGAGGGCATTTCTGTCTTTGACAGCTAGAATTCTTCCTTTGGTCTTGGTCCTAACTCAAACCAGAATAATAAAGGTCAACTTTTAGGAAACTCTGCATTATGCCAATGCTTCCAAAAATACCTCCCTGCTAGCTGCAAAATTAAAAGACTATAAAGTCACTTAAAATTCATCAGTCTTGAGCTCCATTTCAAACAGTTTAAATTTCATGAAGCAAATAATTAACCTTATAATGTTGTTTTGCAATATTGCAAGGCTGAGAGAAAAACTAACAAGAGTTTAAAAGACAAAATCTGGAGATCAAGAAAATAAAGATAACATTTTCATACCAATCATTGCCAAAATAAATGGAAGGAGGGGAACAGGTGAAACTGTTTCCAATTTTAAAGCTTTTTATAATGCATATAAGGTCTCAGTAGTTCTGTGTCATAGTATGGCCTAAAGTTCAAGTTACTTTTGGAAAAGGTAAAACATATTCCGTATTGCAGCATGCAAAAAGGATATAACAGAAACAGAATGATAAGTTATTTGGTAAGAATTTCTTCGGGTGTCAGAATTTTTACTAACATTGTGGCAAAGAAGAGATTAATGGTGACAGAGCAAGAAATAAAGCAGAGAAAGCCATTCTAGTAAGCTCAGCACAAATGTCCTGGCATTGCTTCATGCTTCAGTTTGGCAGCTGCTACAGACACATCTTATCTTCAAACTATACAGCACAAAGACACTCAGACAAATCACTTTCTGCATCTCAAAATGTTGATAAACTGGAAACTTCAATGCTTTTCCATTTCCAACCCCCTTTGACAAGTATAACGAACAACAAAGAAAAACCTGCAAAACTAGCTTTGCACAAGATTGCTCTTACAGGATTCTCTAGCCAACAAATACAATTAAGGTGTATAGATAAATAGATTATACTATTTATGCTAAGCTTATGAATTATACTGGTGGGATCTTAGGTATTTTACGGGAAATAAGAAGTTTAAAGTGATCTAAACCCTCTAACAGCATAATTCTAAGCCTTTTTTACTGGTAACAGATTCCAAGCTTGAAATCAAGTTTGACTGCATTAGTCACTAAGGAAAAACATAATAATTTCCCGATACTTCACTGAAATTCTTAGACTGAACTACCACAAAAATAAATAATAATCCCTTCTAGAAGGAATACTCATTCTGGACAAAAGCAAGATTTAAGTGAGAGGCATAAAGTAGGATCTGTGTAATTCAGTCAAACTGCGGAATCATTTACGGTTGTTAACTGCTTTGTAGAAATAACTTGGAATACTGACAGATTATTTTTTTTCTAGCCTTGACATGATTAGTGGTCTTGATACCATATTCAGGAACTCAGTCTAGCTACTTCTCTTTGGAGTCAGCACTGATGTCAGCTATCTATCATTTTGCATACGATGAAACAGATAGCCAGTAAAGCACAGTCTCAGACTAGAGATGGAGTGATTCTTCGGAAGTCTAACATGCAATAGCTAGTTTCAACGTGAAAAGCACGTAGGTCAGGTACAGCACCATCAGAATTTCCATGAGGGAGGACATCACCTTGAGTACAGGGTCATCCGCAGCATAATTACAGTTTGCTACATCCACAGCTAAAAGATTGAGGCATTCGGCACCACACAGTTAGGGAATCCTTACCTTCGTATTACACTGAAAAAACATTCGGGATACTAAAGCCACACAATCAAACATACAGAAATTATAAAACACCAGAATTAAGGCTGTTCCTTCCTGGCTGGTTTATTTGGGGTTTTTTTCCAAACAGGAACTCTACCTCATCCAATGCATATGCTTCGACAGCAGGGTTAACAGGGAGAAGTTACTTTGTATTTCTTTTCCCCCTTCTCATAGTACAGTGCTAAAATTAGCCTAAACTATTAAAATCCTAGGACAACCCCCCTCCTTTCTTTTTTCCTTTTTCCTCCCTATTATGCTCATTATGCTATCTGAAAGTGTTATGCTACTATCTGAAAGTGTTATATGTCAGTAATTTATTTTCACAACAGATTCTATTTATATTTTTAGAACTCAAGATCCACAGCACAAAATATTTGAATTGTGTCTGCCTAATCTGGAATGTTTCCAGACTGATTTTTTTTTTCAGAGTATTTGTCACTGTGCAGTACATCGTAAGCACAATTCACAGTTGCTATGAGCTTCAGTTGCAGCTGTGAAAGCTTCATATGCTTTATTCTATAGGTGTCCAGCTTGAAACCTTACTATTCAGTACAAGGATCACAATTAGTTACTGTTAATAACATTACGTGTCTTCCTTATCAAATAAAAAGCAAAATCCAATTCTTCAGAATTAAAGAAACCTTCAGACTATCGCCTTCTTCAATCCTTTTCGGGATCCTTTCAATCCTTCTTCAATCCTTTATTCAGTTAAGTACACAACACCAAGCACATGCAACAAGTAAAGGAATGTGGTCTGTAGGACCCATTGAGATCTTTAATGCATTCCTAAAATACAAGCCATCCGTAACAGTAAGTTTTTTTAAGGGGAAAAAAGGTAATGTGTTAATGGAATCACAGACTGTCAACTCAAATGCGGAGATGTGGGTGACATTAAAAAATTCTGCCCATATATAATTTGGTGCTTATGTTTCTGTTGGCATTTTAACAAAGGCTAAGATCACAAGCCTAGTGTGAAGAGAATTTGGGGGAACAACAGCTGCTCGTCTCTAATATCAATCATGTAACTTGAGAAATGGAATTTTAATATTTTCAAGGAACAAAAGAAAACACTCTGATCTTAATGAATTTCCAGAAAATAATTATAATGAAAAGGTAAGATATCTTAAACAGAGGAAGACCTAACATTCCCATATACAATATTTATGCTTTTCTAAAGTCAAAACCTCAACATTTAAGTAGGTCACATAACCATGACATCTAAGCACCCCCTTCAACCTCGTCACCTAAATAAAAAAAGACCACACCAAAACACAGGAGCATTATTTAGAAAGGTAACAGACATAACTGTTCCTGTATTTGCTACAAGTTGTATTTGTTTCAGGGTAGATCTGATAGCATCAACAGATTAATGGGAAAAAGAGCAAAGTGGTAATTAATCCAAAAGCTTGTTTCAAACCATTACAGTAAATCTGTATATTCAGTGTACAACTCCTTCAAGCCAGCAGGCTAGACTGGATTAAAGAAAGAGTAAATCCTCTCAAATTTAATGTTTCACATGCCCGATCCAGGAACCTTTTTATGTGCACTTCACTGTTTTCCTCTTCAGAAGCAAAATAATGCCTCCTAGTGCTATTAATTGCTCATAAAAGAACCAATTTTCAAATAAAAGCATTAATATGAAAATCCTAAAGCGTAACCTATTTTCTTTTTGATATAAATTCTGTCCATCAAGAAGAATCAATGAAAGCAAGCTTATAGAATCTGAAGGTAATAAAGTATAGCGACTCCAAGTCTTCTTTTTCTTTTTTTCTTCTACTAGTTACATTGTAGTCAGAAAATTTCTTTATTCTACATTAAGGAACAACCTACCTAAGCCAACTTCCTTCTGAAAAAATAGATTGGTGGCTTTTAATAAAGGTTGCATTTAGAAGAGGCTTATACAGAACTTCCTTAACCATCTTCCAGAGCAAAAATAGTTAAAATGTTTTAATTAATCCACTTTTCCTTGACAAATATTGCCTTTACAATGCCTTTTTAATATAACTCAACATTGGCTGCATCTTTCTTGACAGCTGGTATTTCCTTAACAGAGAACGTCTCAAATGGTTTATGTGTAACATTCTTTCTAAAATTCATTTCCTTTCTGTGCAAGAAGTTAATACACCAGGACTTTAAATTAGCCCAATAATGTTTTTGTAGAAATACTATTAACATGGCTGAAGCTTAACATTTGCAAAAAGGAAAAATACTTGCGCACGACTTTGCTTCTCTCCAGATCTCATTCCAACACGAACTTCACTTTTATGTTCTAGCTCTACAGTACATGCCTGGTAGAAATCTGACAGCTCTTAGTAAGGTTCAGCTTAGGGGAGAGATGTTAAGAAGAAAACAATCATCTAGTTAAGAACAAGAGACTAATGGTTTTATATCAAACAGCTCCCGAACCAGAAATGAAAGTTCTTGATAACTTCACTCTAAACATTAAAATAATTCAAGACATTGGAATTGGCAGAAAAGCACACCATAACCTTTCTCAAGAGAAGGGCAGACATTGAGGTCTCACAGAAGAAGATGCAACCCCTAAGGGTGGGCCACTCCTCCATACTAACACCAAATCCCAAGCTCTTAAAAGCTGGGAGGCTCACACTAGTTACATGCAGAAGAATTAAGGTCCCACATGCAAAAATCCTGAGAAATGGCATTTTTACAGGCTATTGAGGCCAAACAAGGGCTTTGCTCTCCAGTCTGTAATGTATACTCCCTGTAAAGGTTGTAACCCCTTAGCTAAACGGCTGGAGAGCTACAACAGTAACAGCAGTGTTTAAGTGATGAAGAAATACTTGATAATTTCTCCTTCCTCTTGTCATGCTATAAGCATCCATTAAAATATTACTCTTCTGCCAGATGAGATCATTTTCACTACTGCTGAAAATTTTCATTCTAAAATATTCTGTAGCCTGTGGAACTCTATGCACAACAATATTTTGCAACTACTATTTTCCATTTTTAGGGTATCTCCTAGCCATGATGTCATTTTGTGATACTTATAGTAAACATTATCATTTGTGTTAATACTGTACATAAATAATATCCTGCACTGAAATCCAAAGCTACCAGACAGTTTCCCTAAATTTTAAGGTTGGTTTATTTTATGTTTATGAGTAAGTGACATGTTTTTAGACTTCAGCAAAAGCCTGTCCTAAATATACCTTTTTCAGCTAATTCCGCATTTCAAGACACAATGAGACACGATGGAGACAGGAAGTGTAATCTTTTCTTCTTTCTAACATGCAAACTCATTTTAGCATTCTGCTCACAAGGATGATACCTTTTGTTCTGCAAGCAAGCTTAATTTTACATGCCAAGCGCTCATGATAACAAAGCTATGGACAATATGTGCAATGCCAGTTTGCTTGACAGATTTTTATGGATGCCTTCCATAAGGTTAAAAAAGAAAAAAAACAGACATACTTACCACCTCTATTTGCCACTGTCTACATGTAAAATGAACAAGAAACTGAATACACGTGGGGCCACAGGAACACAGGAATAACTTAAAGCTTCCCTTAAAAAAAAGAAAGTGAAGTGAGTATTTGCTATAGCTACTTCAGGGGCATGGTGCTGTCAAGGAAGGGTGATGGTCTGCCAAGCTCCAAAGGCACAGAGAGAAGGCAGACCATAAGAAAACCTTACTAACATGTGACTGACACAATCAAACCTTACTAAATCATCTAAACATTTCACAAGGTTCTTTCATGAATTAAAAACAACTGCTATATTTTCAAAGATATTCTACTGCACAAGGGTGCTGCGTATCATGCCATATTGTTCTTCAATAAACTAGCCTACTGCAATTACTTCAACAAAACCCCCATAATTTTAGCTATTTCCCCTTTAGATGGAAGACAATATGTATTCCTGTGCTATCAATAACCATTTTAACAAAATCCCTAGTGTGACCACTCAAGCCACACTTGCTTCTGTCTATATTTAACCTCCATACTACCATAACTACAGAACCTTTGTCTCAATTTTACAAATCAGTCATGTCTCAAGGTCCTTCAATGACCTACTGTAATAAGAAGATACAAAAAAACCATAGCTGTTTAACCCTTGACATCTTAGCAGGCATTTGTCATTCAAAAACTATTAAGGTGGCAGACAGGATAAACACACAGCTCTTACTCACTGTCAAGATCTAAATGAGATGTGTTATTCAGTTAAAGCATTTTCTTAAAGTGGGATTTTTTTATTGCTTAGTGGAGCTGACACTGTTCAACATTTCACCCTGTATCCAACAGAGGTGCAAAACCAAATGCTTCTCAATATTTAGGAAAGAGACCAAGATTCTTTCTTCAGAGTAGGACTGAGATTCAATACGTACAATGCCTACCTTTATTACAACATAAGTAAAAAAAAAAAAACCAACATTCTGCAAAGAAAGTTTTTACAAAAAAATGACTATTCTAAGTAAATTTTGGAATCCAAAGGTACAACAGTTTATGACAAAATAATGAAGTACCCATTTTGTAATGAATAGTAGACCCATGCAAGCACTGGAAATAGTGGATAACTGCCAGGATTTTATTTAAAACTTGGTATTCAAGTGAAAATTTAAACCTGATGTTCCTAATAAAAGAACACACTTCTCTCAGCAAAGCCATAATTTTGGGAGAGACACGCCCTTTGTCACTTAAATGGTTAGAAATAGATGAGCCTGCAAAACACTTCTTGTAAATCAGATTGACGCACAAGTGTTTTTTCTAAGGAAAGTCTAGTGCAAAAATCTATCCATCTCGTGGAGACAGCACAAAATGCAGTAAGACCAATCCTTTTCTAAAACAGTCTCCCCAAAGTTAAGAAAGATCAAACATACCCAGAACATTACATTCCATCTTCCTAGACAGTCTGCAATTATTTAAGAGATTAAACCAAACACCCCCTTTCCAAATGTGAAATGCATGCCAATTCCCAGAACATTAATTGTTTCCACTATCTGATGATGAATTACACATAATTAGTTCAGTGGCAGTGCATCATTTTTACTTGTCCTAAGGACAAATCTACTGATGTGGGCAAGAGACCTCAAAAGAAATTGCTAAAAATGTTTTCTTTTAAAGGGAATTCACTAGGTACATTGACAGATTTAGTGGTGGTTTTGTACTGAAGAGGGAAGACCAGAAGAAAGCTACTGTCTATGCAAGAAGCTGAAAGGAAACAATTAGCCTTACCTTACCAGGCTCTACAGATTGGCTCAATAACCTTGGCATGAGTGCATTACCTCACGCTTTCCGAAATGTTGCACTCAAGAGAAAGAGGTTTTCCATGAGCGGAGAATTTGACTGACTCCCAACAGAAACTCCACAGGTAAGGATTTCTTCTATTTGTTTCGCTCTTTGAGAAATCTTTTGATGTTTTCTTTGGCTTTGTTAAAGAACCTAGTGATGACTTCCCTGGTTTCAGCTGGGATGGAGTTAATTTTCTTCCTAGTAGCTGGCACAGTGCTGAGTTTTGGATTTAGTACGAGAATAACGTTGATAACACGCCGATGGTTTAGTTGTTGCTAAGCAGTGCTTACTCTGGTCAAGGTCTTTTCAGCTTCCTATGCTCTGCCAGGTACACAAGTAGCTGGGAGGGGGCACAGCCAGGACAGCTGACCCAAACTGTGCGATATTACATACCATATGACATCATGATCATTATATAAACTGGGGGGAGTTGGCTGGAGGGCAGCGATCACTGCTTGGAGATGAGCTGGGCATCAGTCAGCAAGTGGTGAGCAGTTACATCACTTTTTTCCTAGGTTTTGTTCCTTTTTTTTTTTTTTTTTTGTCGTTTTCCTCTTCACTACAATTTATTATCATCATTATTATTTTATTTCAATTATTAAACCATTCTTACCTCAACCCACGAGTTTTCTTACTTTTGCCCTTCCGATTCTCTCCCCCATCCCACCAGGGGGTAGAGGGTGACTAAGCAGCTGTGTGGTGCTTCGTTGCTGGCTGGGGTTAAAACACGACACATGGCCCCCAACTCCAGCCGATACACAATCTAAAAAAATTATATAGCAGAACTAGGAACAAGCTCCAAGTTCTGACCATAGCCTGAAAGCCAGTTTGCAGTTTGGTTCACTTTGAAAAGTGAACTTCCACAGATCAGCATGTGGTCACCACTGTCTCCTGGCTTTATCTTACCAGAAGAATTAAAAGTCATTTTTCAATGAACACAAAACATGCAACTGCTATTCAGTGAGCTGAGAAATTCCCACTGTACCACAGGAATTCTGGGTAAGAGTTAGTCCTGTTTATGAGAAAAACTGTTGAGTGAAATTAGAAAGTATTTGTTCCATTTAAGTGTCTTAAAAGTAGTAGCACAAGCTGCAGCAACTGGAAAAAAGGTAAGCTTTACCAGTCATCGATACATTTGCTATGGCTTACTATTGTTATGGTATCATCAGCTTTTTCAAAATCAACGTTCTTTACACTCTAGCAAATCATTAAAATCACAGCAACAAACATGATCTTGATAGCAAATGGAATTGATTAGCTGAACAGACACGATTGCTGTAAGATTAAATATTAAAAACTAGAAGGATCTAGTCCTTCTAGCATCTGAATAATAAAATGAAGCATCTGAAAAGCTAAGTCAGATTTCTCACAGTTCTATGTCCAAAGCAGGGCAGTATTTCTTTACACCATTTTCAGTAAAGAAACAGTGTGTCAAAGCTAACCAAGCACATCTCACGTAAAACCACACTGCATTCCATACAATGGAAATACACACAACTCATCTCCCTCTTATGACATCTGTCCTCACATTTCTCTGAAAGCATCTCACCCTGCCTGGGATCGGTAGAAATGGTGTATCTGAAGAGAAGTCTGCTGACGGAATGACTCCCTTGATCTCCAAACACTCTGCCAACTGGAAAACTTTCTGGGTACTGCTAAAGACCTTCCTTTCTGCATTTGAGTAAAAACAGGGATATAAGATTGGTAACAGTTTTGGGGGTCTTTTTGCTTATTTTGTTTTTTTAATACTTTTCTAGAAACTGAAACTACCAGATGTTTGGCAGTAATTCAGCAAGTTATAATAGCCACCTGATAGATTCAATCCAGACTCGTTCCCACTTCTATTTCAGAATACATACAACGTTGAATATCCTCTACACAATGTTTAACACTTGCTATACATCTACTTGGAACCTCAACTTAGTAATGGAAAATGGCAACTATACCCTGCCGGACGAAGTACAAGATGACCAATGAAAACTTCAGTATTCTCCAAAACACTGCTTGCATGGAAGTCTGGAAGAACAGCAAGCATTTTACTTTGTTTTGGTGTTGTAACTTAGCTGCTTGATGAGCGGAATTTACAGTTTCTTTCTGAACAGCTGCCTTTCAAATTTCAGAAGCACAGCATGAAGTGCTTTCAGTGGTATTTATTACAGAGAGACTACTAGAATCAAGTCATATTTGAGCCAGTCTATAAACATTTTCTGCAAATAAATTGTAAAAACACTTCAAAAGCATTATTCAGCTTAAAAAGATTCATTCCTACATACATTTTTCTACATACATTAAATCAGATTAGGAGAACATGCTTTTTAAAATATGGCTTGAGCTAATTTTAAACATGGTTGGAAAAGTTTGGCCTACACTGATTAAAATCTATATTTAAATGAGAGGAAAATTTAACCACAGAAACTGTGCTCATTTTAGAAAAACAAGCATATCACTGCCAAAGTGCTGTCCTAAGTTTAGATTGCTGTCTGACTAAAACATTATAATTACGAGAAACTAAAATGGATTTCTAAATGTTTCAAGATGAAACACCCATTGGGTAATTTGCAAGATATGCAATTATCTTCTGAATTCAAACACATAATGCTAATACTTGATCTGAACAAATGCAGGCTGTAGATCATTGCTTGTGTGGAGATTGGGGAAATCGATTGTTAAAAATCAATACCAACACTAGGTAAGAGTAACCATAATGAAACCTAAGAGCAAAATTACCAAGTGATGTGGAATTAATTACTTAGGCATAAAGAATTTTCTTACAGGGAAAAAAAAAAGTTTTGAATCTTTTATCTACTGCTTCTGTCTCTCCAAGAGCTGATCAAGCTGAACAGAGAATTCTCAGCACTTTTATCGCTGTTAAAACTGTATCAGTGGCCATATGAGGAATTTCACACAAGCTCTCATGTGTAGGAAGACAGTAACGCCTTTACCCTTCAAATACCAGAGAGGGTCTTCCTAATAGATCTGAAGGGTCATACAGCATATCTTCTGTTACTTCGCAATTAACATTTATATTTGTGTGGAATCACTATCATACTGACCATGCAAAAGTTAAAAGGGGAAAAAAAAAATACATATATAATCTCACACATTTCATGTATAACCATAATAAACTCCAGCTACTTTCAACAGTAAGTTAAATCTTTATCTGCGACAACCATTACCAGTTTGATGCAAATAACAGGATTTCAGGAAAGCAAAGTAATTCCATTCCTGTTTAAAAGTCATGATTGTGTGTACTTGTCAGTACCTGCACTGCCTGCAATTGTTTGTCTTTGATTCAGCAAGAGAAAGTAATGGTTTGTTGTGCTTTGTTTCTTGTTCCCCTTTAAAAGCCTGGGGGTTTGGTTATCTTTTGACTCTGACTGCAGCCATCTCTGTTGTTTCACCAATTTGGTGAAAGAGTACAAAACAAATCTATCGTTCATATATTAAAGCACCCAGGAACTGTGAGCATGTCTGGGGACACAGTTGGTTACAGGAACACTTCCATGATTCAAACAGTAATTTAATAAGAGACTAGAGCATTTTCAAGAAAAATTAATTCTCTTTCTACAAGCCATGTGTGGTGATCCACATAACTGCTTCATATAGACTCATCAGGCAGTCTATTCATTTAGCCTTCACAGCACCTCTGAAGCTGCCATCAAAAGAGTAAATAGGTATAGGATGCCTTCAACATAAGCTCAGTGAGAAAGCACTTGAGATTAAGCAATCCCTTTCAGAACCACTGGAATGAAAGCATTACCTGCTCCCTTGATACCTAACATAACATGAATAGCAGGTATTATACCAAAGGATGCCCATAAAAAAAAAACCCTCAAGAGTCATGGGAGTTTTAGTACCACAGATGCAAAGTCTTGGGAAGGCATGTTTAAAAGCAGCAAGATGAAAAAAAGCAGGTTTGTTTCAAGGAATCCCCACAGGGGACGGGGTGACTGGGACAATGACACCCACACACAAAACCCCCAAAAACTAAGCCTGAGAAAATGAATTTGCCTTTAATCTGACAGCAAACTCAAAGGATAGTGTGTGAACCTAGTGGAGCAATTAAATTTGTATTGACGAGTAAAGACTCCCCCAGCTTTGAACAACTAAGCATATAAGAAACCCTAATACAAATAAATCAAATTAAGTAAATTAAGTTTATTATAGCAAAACAAGTCCACAAGCAAACTAGTTCAGCTAAGAGAAACAGACTAGGGAGGAAGAGACATTTTGTCTACATTTCAAGAAGTCTGCTAACGTTGCTCTCTCGCACCTCACTGTGCCCTGCAGCAGCTACAATAGACTTAATAACACAGAATTGTCTTTCAGGAAGAATTTACTTTTTGGCCAGGTCAACAAAAAATCACATAAAACCAAAGTGCAAGCCTTTGCCCACGCTCACTGGGGACCCGTTTCAAAAAGTCAACTCTCTAAAGGTTCCATTTTCCTCCCCACTCTTAGGTCTAAGTGCTGACCAAACACCACACATGCAACACAAACAAGTCAGCTCTCCTCAGTCCATAGCTAATAAAACATTAAATCAGATCACGGAACACAATACCACATACAGAACACGAAGAATCTCGTCCATGTGTTCTCAGTACCACAACCTGTAGAAACAAGGGAACACGGAAGGGACATCCTTGAACGAGGCTGTAAGCGGAGAAAAGGAGAATGCATTAAGGAAAGAAGGACAGTGGAAAACAAAGATTCTTAGTAAATGATGACCAGGCAGGAGGAAAGCATAAACTGAGACCAAGACTCTGCATCTCCCAAGAAGCTGGAAGAAGCAGCCAACAAAAGGAAAAGGTGTGTTTTGGCAAAGCAGAGGTGGGAGGAGTGGGGGGCAGCAGCACACTGACGGGCAGGACAAGTGACAGGAAAGAAAGGACATAAACGAGACCATCTAAACAAAAATTAAGACATAGAAACTCTACAGGGAGAAGTCCTGGGCAGAATCAAATAGAAAGCCAGCAGAAGGACAAGAGGATTTATTTGCACCTGAGACAGTTCAGGTGATGAAGAATCTATCCTGGCATTATTAAAAATAGCTGCTGAAGAAGCAGAGACTCTGCAGGAACAGATGAAACAAATGACAGCCTGCCACCTGAGCAACTGGAGAAAGGATTTGCTGGTCAAGTAACCCTAACATGGCTAAAACCCCAGGCAGATGTGAAGATGACACCTCATTACACTTCCAATTTTCTTTTCAGATTGCTTTTGTGAGGAGGGTAGGGAACTCCATGAAAGCAAAAGTCATCAAGACTGAGCAGCTGGAACGTACCAGAATCAAGGTTTCCCTGCACAACTTCAGTTTGGCTTTTGCAGTAGGACACAGTATTATTTTTCCTTCAAGATTCCTGCCTCACTGAGTACATGTGGTGGACCAGCCCCTGAGGTCTAAATAAGGCTTTGTAAGAGACTTCCCTTTTTCAGCACGGAAGCTCTTTGGCAAGAAATGAATGGAGAAAAAACTCTGGGAAGATGGGAAAGTTTCTTCACACACTTATACTCCCTTCACTCTTACCACGTATTCCCTTACACATGACTGACTTTTTTTTTTTATCCAAACTTTTCAGAAATTTTAAGTGTAGTTCTGATTTTCTGAATGACCAGTTTGAGATTTGGTTTCTCAAGGTACAGTTTCACATTATACTCAACCTACAGCTGGTTTACATTAGTGCAGAGAAGAAACAGCTTTCATTCATATCAGAGCAAACACTCATTAGAACAGCTTCCATCTGACAGAAAGCCATCCTCATAAAACTGTTAGATCAACTGGCCCTGCAACCATCCAACCACTAAATCCACTACAAAGAGAGTAGCAGTAACCCATGGCCAGTGATGGTGAAGGAGTGAGACCACACTCTTCAGCTGCAACCCACACACTGGCCAAACTACGTATTCATACTGTTAAACAACCTTGATTTGCTGAGGAGCCAGACAGTGCAGCTGCCACCAAAGCTTTGCATTCAGAGTATTACATGATACTATGAAGTCTGATTGCAAAGTCAACCAACTCATTTCAGATTTCTGTGTTCAGTTTAAGACAAACTTTGGCTTTCCTCCTTTTTTTTATCCCAGTTTCCCCATTTGTAAAGGAATAAGACGGGGAAAAAAAAAAAAAAAGACCATCTGTTAATCTCTCTTGTGTTACAGTGGAATAAGTTTGTGCTTGAGAAACATTAAAATATTGCTGTGGTAACTGCTACTGAAAAGTCCGAGGGTCCAAAAGCAGAGAGTGGGTGGTGTCTTCAAAACACGAGACAGCTACTGTGAAGTAAATGAGATATGGCAATACTTAGCAATCAATAAGCCAACCGTTACGCGAGCAGAGTCCACTCCGTCCACTAGCATAAGTAGAGATTAAAAAAAAAAAAAAGCCTAGTGACAATCAAGTACTGTATCACAACGAATACACATTAAGCACCAATGTGAAGCCGCACACATAGTTTTATTCTAGGATTTATTTTTAGCACGCAGCTTTTTGCGGCCGCAGTTACATTCTGAACAGCCTGGTTGTGCAAAGTCGCATGCCTTGTTCCGATACTCACCCTGTGCTTTTTACACAAGAGACCATTCAGGTCAAAGTTTAGCTTCGCCAGAGGGCAAATCTAGCCGAGACAGCAGCCTACACGCCAACGGCAACGGGAGAAGTGACAAGAGACACAGCAAGCAGGGAAAGCCACCCAGCTACAGTTGGCAAAACCTGACTGACTGCTGCGTACGTGCGAGCCGCAACAAGAGACTCTGCTTCGCCCAAAAGGAAAGATAATAAGGATGAGATTACAGCAAGGACCCTCCGTTTATTCCTCTGGGTGTAATAAAAATAGCAGTACTGAAACCAAGGTTTCGAGTAACGTACACGTTTCACACACGCTGAACGTATCCCCAGGCAAGCTCAAGCGCTCTCCTCCAGCGGCTCCTCGCCGGGCATCGCCGCGGCTCCCAGCCCTCCTACAGCGCAGCGACCATGCCTGGGGAGAAACGGGAGGCAAGTGAGACAGTCCGGCGGGCCGCA
>NW_009258621.1:1575450-1595691 GCF_000687185.1 Egretta garzetta
TCGGGGTACATGGAGCCATGCTGCCGCTCCCGCGGGGCAGCCGGTGGGAGAGGATGGCTTCGGGCACTCAGGAAGAAAAAGCACTCGTCTTCATTTAGTTATTAGTTGAAAAGGGACAATGATTCATCAGCCCAGCAGTGCTGTACGAAGGGGAAAACCCTACCACTGTTAGCCGCAGATATTGTCGTAAAATAGCCTGTTGAGTGTGAGAGAAGCGGAAAACGATCGTGGCGTGATTTCCACTGCCGCGAGGAGAGGGTTTCTGTTAACTTTCTCTGAAACTGGCAATAGTTTCAGGGTTTTTTGCACCGTGCTTTACTGCCTCTCACTGTTGACGCGATTAACCTTTTTATACTCTTTCCACATGTATGTTTTTGTAAGGTAAACAAATCTGGTGAAACCCCCAATCCAAGAAGGAAAACTCCAGGAGGTTTTAAGTTAAGTTTTATGCTTGCGTAACACCAAAGTGAGCCCATGCCCGGGCTGTTGGATGAGGACCAGAGCAACCCGGGCTCTCTTTCTGACCCCACAACAATTTCACGTGAACGGGCAAACATGCCCCTCTGCAAAACTCCTGTGAAGTACAAATAATGGGGCAAAACCTGACCCCATACCCATTTAGGGATATATTGCCCTATAGCCACCCCCCTGGTGGGATCCCTCTTCTCTACTGCAGTTAATTTTGGGGACAACATCGGTTCTTCTGAAGTGCCCACAATCATTCAGTGAGAATTCATTGCCCTAATAAGTGCATTTGCAGAGCTGAGAATCATTCATCAATTTGGTCGATACTTGAAATTAAAAAATTAGGGAATGAGCCTTCTGGGAATCTCATCCTAAAAGTCATAAAAATGCTGGAAATTGTGTTGTCATCCCTTTTTCATAGAATCATAGAATGTTTTGGGGTGGAAGGGATCGTGAAAGCTGAGCCTGAGAGCTCTGCCAGGGGCTAAGGGGGGACCCAGCTGTAGGCTTCCACTGGCGGAAGGTTCTTGAGAAAGCAGATCCAGACGCTTCTCAGAGAGGCACAGCAAACAGATGAGGGGCATTGGTCCCACATTGCAGCAAGAGAAATCCCAATTAGATATTAAGAAGGAATTCTTTAAAACGAGGATAGCCAAGTGCTGGAATGGGCTTCCCAAAGACATTGTGCAACCTCAAAACTAGTCTGGGCAAGGTCTTAAGTAAAAGTACTAAGAGCACCCCAAATCCTTCAAAATGACTTAGCTGAAGAGACGAAGGCAACTCCCTATTAGATTGCACTGTCTCTTGTGCCAGGAGGCTGTTCGCTGAGTGTTTCAGTTCACCTGACTTGTGCTAACTATAAACCAGGCATTTAGTCAGACTTCATCATCAAGGTTCCCCCCTCTAGGCAGCTCCAAAAAGTGACACATTCCATCCTAAAATGGATATCTTAGCTCAGCATGTGGGGAGCTGAAATGGCTGACTTTGGTAGCACTCATACTGATCAGGTAGCTAAAGCTAGGTGAAATGAATCCCCACCGGTGCCTCCTGAAAATGAGGACAAAGAGGAAAGCAAACTGCAGATTTTTAAGTAGCTAAGCACACGACCTTAGGATGAAAGAAATAACAGAGGCAGAATGGCTCCGAGGGGAACATGTGTCTTGGGCTGTCAGCCATTGACTCGTGGCCAGGCTCCTGGGCGGCCTCAAAAGTCTGAATAGAAGCAGGGCATCTGCAGCGATGGCATCTGCAATAGGCTTCCTGGTACAACCCTGGAATGCTAAATGGAAAGCTGCCCCTAAATTATTATACTGCAGTGGTATAGGAAGGTGAGAGACGTGAAACTGCAGTCACATCTGCGTGTGGCTTTTGGTATTTATAACGCAGGGAAGTCACGGCTCTTTTCATTAGTTCGATAAACTGATAATGGGCAAAAATGCATATGGCTAATTGTCTCTTAGGTTGAAGCTCTTTACGTGGAAGAAATCTGTGCTAAAATGGGTTCATAAAATCTTGAAGAAGATTTTATAGCTAAGTTGGAGCTTTGGCACTCTAGCATGTATCTCCAAGCACCAAAACGCGGGCCAGAATCTTACTGCAGCCCACTCGCTGCCACTTCCAGGGTGACCCTGGGGAAATCACTTCCCTCTCCCGATCAGTGCGATAGCAATAACAACACTTTCTCCTTGCTGAGAGAGCTGTCGGGAGATAGTAATCAAAGTCCGTAATTTGATTAGAAAATGTGAAACACTATACCGCTCTCCTTCTTACAATGCCAACACCTGGCTATACAAACTTCCAGTTAAGATATTTTACTTATAACTTTGGAGAAAACAATTTGCTGAGGCAGATAATAATGAGTAATTGTGCTCCTGTTTTCCTTAAGGACCCCAAAGCAATTTTGTAGAGAAATCGTTTTGTCTATCGCATTGACGTGCAGCTGACTGAAGAAGAACATGACATCTTTTGAACTGTTTGCCATGGCACTCCATTAGAAAATACAAAGGAGAATTTAATTGTCATTTGCAACGACACAGGCAAAGCAGATAAGCACCGTGTGCTTTACAATCATACACTTAATGCTGAGCTCGCGGGAGGTGAGTTAGTGTAACCGTTTTGTTAGAAAGCAAAAAGTCTGCTCAAAAAAAAAAATACAGGCATTCATAATGCCCCTACAGTTTTTGTGAAAGTGGAAAGTACTATTTCTACAGCCAAAGACAACAGTGAGGGGAAGAAAAGAATGTTCAGTATTCAGCAAAAAGGAAGAATCCGGCTGACTGGAAATGTGTGTGCATTTCAGAAGGCTTTGTTAAAATAATATTAAGGTACTGGCTTTACCTCCACAAAAATAATGCCTTTTGAAGCTGAAGTCAAGCTTTCTACATGTTTGAAATAAAGCAATAAAGATTTAATTTAGCCACAAAACAATTCCTGTGGGGAGAGCTGGAAACAGCAAGGCCTGATCTCCAACAAACTTGCTCCCTGTATCCCTCAGCCCACCTCGGTCCCTGCTGCATTAACTTCATCTCCTCCCCACACCACCAACAACAAGCCCGCAAAGCAAGAAGCAGTAGGTGTGGGTTGGCCAGTGAGTATCAGCTGCAAAGAAAAATTATAACGCTTGCTCCAAGGGGGCATGAATTTACTTCTTGCTCCTCTGGCATGCCTTCTGTATTGGCAGACCTTGTAGGAACACGGTTGTTTTTCAGACTACTGCCTGCCCATCAAATTTGTGTGAAATTCGTCGAAAAGGTTTGAAAGCTATTGGAGAGGGACTTGCAGCCAGACTAAAAGCCAATGTGGCCACATAAGCAATATTCATGTGGAAAAAATAGAGAGTTGACTACAGTGGCGGTGGTGGTGAAATCAATGAGAACCTTTTTGGAAGGGGGCGAAATTAAAAATTATTCAGACTTTCTAGGTGTGCTAGCACCTGAGAAATAGAAAATGAAAAGAGGAAATGAGATGAGATGAGCTAGCACTGACAAGCACCCACTGGCAGGACTTGGAAATGCATTGAATGAAGAATTTAAGATGTTGATAGTAACACAGGAAACAGGAATTTTTTTTGCTATAGCTGGAGTAGGCTTTACAAAATGTTTTTACTGATATGACTTGCAGCGGGACCCTTCCATCCTTCCTGTGTTGGTATAGCTCACCTGGATGACAAGTGGCATCACGGGGCTCATAACAAGCAGCAAAGAGAGGGGAGAGAGGAGGGCAAAGCGTTTGAAACCAGCATCGCTAACAACAGCAGTATGCCTAAAGCATTTTAGTTTTTAATCACTATTGCTTAGCTCTGTGTTTTACTCGTAGACTAGGTCCTCCTGGGGCCTGTATGTGAGCTGAGGGAAATGATAGACCATGTGGCACTCGAAAGGAAAGAAAAGATAAGCAATATGGAAAATATCTTTAAGCAGCCAGTCACGCCTCCCTAGAATTGCCAAAAAACAGCAGAAAGAAAACTCATGTTCTCCTGTTCCTTGCAAAAATCTCAGTCAGTTGAATGAGGAGTCTCTCTAGGAGCTCTTGTTGCTAAATGGCCTGGGCTGTGCTTGCATCAAAACTTTTCAAATTGTGACCCACAAGCTACTCATGGATCTGCTGAGAGACTGCTATTCACATGGCTATTCTCACCTCCTAAATCACATCAGAACATTTAAATGCTTTCGTAATGGTCCTATGCCATGTAAACCATTGCAGAATTAGCCCCAGAAATGTTATAAAATGGTAAATTGAAGGAGCGGGAAGAAGAGGAAGAGGAAAGGATTGTGTGACAGAAAGAGAAAGATGAGAAGGGATATAAATGCAAGAGGTGGGAGGTCATGAGATGCTCTCCCCAAAGACCTTGGCCCCAGAAAGCAGTGCAGATACCATCATCAGGGCCTCTACTGTGTTTTCTCCTAAACCCCTTTAGAATGGCTCTGCCCTAATCCCTGTGCTCTGCCCAAACACTCCTCACATAGCTCACTTGCCGAACCTGCAGTACTCCATATCCACCTGGATTTTTCCTCTGTCTTGGGTTTTCTAAGCAAATTTGACTGCCTGTGAGAAGAGCTAAGTTAACTTGACGTCTGGATCATTCACCTTCTCGCTTCCATTTTCCTACTTTTCTGGAGGGTTCGAGATAAGGATATGACAAGCCCACATAAGGATTTTTACCTCTCCATCTGCTTGCAAAGGAAACCAGATATTCGAGCCCACATACCCTCTTAGGTGTCGAAATTTGCTAACTGTTCATAACATGCCTAAGCTGCACTTGTTAAATTTTTTCAGAAGCAGCAGAAGTAGAGAAGGGGCCTTGACTCAAAGGGTATCAGCACAGCAGTGAGTAGAGATTACCATCACCAACTCAAAACAGGGGAGGCAGTGACAGCATGGAAAGCCTGCACTGATTTAGCTGGTATAATATTTCTGGTGCCAGTAAGGTAGGTGTATATCTCTGGAGACAGACTAAGCTCGTTCTTATGCACAGCCCCATGAACAGCAAACAGTAAAGGCCACTGTTTACTGCCCTACAAATATAGTAACTGGCACAGGTGATATAATGGATTTAGCTGATTTGGGAAACACTATGAGTTTAAATGTTTTTGCTATCAAATTCAAAAGGCATCTGCAGGTATAACCATGAAAGGCAATTCAATAAATTACTGGGGTTTTTAAACTCCCCAAAGCTAAAGAGAAGACGGATTTAGTTCAGAAATGTTTATTTGATTTAGTTGCTGTTTGGTTCACAGGAGACTCCCCTCAGGGGCAATAAAAACCAAGGCTGCCTTTTTTATAGTGCAAAGATTTTACACTGCAGTCCTCTCCAGTCTTTTTAAACGTGCCCCTCTCTTGTTTCAAATACTAAGAAATTCCATTCATCATGACTCAGAAATTTCAGAGATGGAAACGATCTATTAAGCCCTATGATCCATCTCCTGAGCAGTGCTGAATTGCTCCCTATAGTGCATTCGTATTTTTAATATTCTGTCCATCAAGTTTATAAGGTCACATTACCAATGTGTTTTAAATCACATTTCATGTTTGTGTAAACAAATACACGGTTGTTGCATTTCAGTGTAGTTGCTCTTTCAGACGTACTGGAGAAAGGAGGCAAGCAGTAGCCAGGATAGATGGCAAGTGCCAGTATCAGGGGGGGTTGTTTTGTTGTTAAATGCAATCAGTGCTGTGTGCGCAGTGGGCTTTCAACTATTCCTCTTTGGAGAACGGTCATTCTAATGTCAGTCATTAGCAATTTGCTGTTAGTCACTTGGGAACAGCATGTTTCCTACAAATTGCTTCTATTAGTCACCAGTTCTTGTCTAAATAATTGGCTATGAGAGACAGCGAGCCTGTGTGAGACAGGCGTTAACAGGATGGCAGGATGTATGGGCACATTGTTACAAGACACATACTTTACATTTTTGATTGCCAAAAAAATAGTGGAATAGGCTCAGATCTCTTTTACACTGGGGTCAGGCTGGAGGTACACCGTCGAAGTCCAGTGGAGTCATTTGAAAAGCCAAGGCTAATGTATGTGACATCAGTATCTGGCAGCAATACAGCAGTACATTTGCTTGTCTCTGAAATGTAGTCACCTCTGGCATGAAACCTGGCAGCTGTTTCACATAAAATGGTAAGAATGTGGACCAATATCCTTCAGGAGAGGAGAAAGAGAAAGAGGACGAAGAGCATGGAGGAGTCCCACGAGTTTGCACCCTTCGGATTCCTGTCACCAGCCCATTTAGTGAAATCTCCTACGCGGTGTTGTAAGTTCAACCACCTGCTGTTTTGACAGCCTTTTATCTCACTGAAAATAGGTGTTTTGCCCTGACAGTAAATAAATAAGAGGAACAAAAAAATGCAACTTACCTACTAAAAAAAAAAAATGCTGTGGCAGAGAAAGCAGGTCACAGTCAGTAGCACAGCAGCATTCAGCTATGTCATTCTCATTGGGAGCTTCAGTCGTCCCACCATACCATCTGAATACGTTCTCCTTTAGGTTACTACTTGACTGCTCTTATGGTCCTACTATACTCTTTTTTTTTTTTTTGTGAAAGCTGAGCCTGAGAAAGTGTGGGGGTAAAAGGTTACAAATGTCCTAATAAAACTCATGTCATAGTTATGAGGAAATATCTAAGTTTGTTGTTGATGGGGTACTTTAGACATGCCAGAAGGAGGGGCTTTGAGATCATACAAGTCATTCTGGAGCCTCTGAAAACATGTATTGGGACTCAAATGCAGGCATGTTCAACAGAGGTGCAGAGAGAGAAGCAGCAGGACCTTTGAATCCAAAGCTGCCACTCTCTGGACCGATGTAGAGGGGACTGGATGTTATTCCCCAGGGCACTGGGAAACCAGAGCTTAATTATTGCTGTCGCGGGAGGAGGCAGCAGTGTGGGGACAATGGATGGGGGTCAGAGAGGGGACAGAGGAGCCAGCGTTACGTAAGCCATTTCTCAAAGTTACACAACGGAGAAGAGTAATAAAACTAATGCGCTTTTATAATGCATTCCTATGGAGATTTAAAATGCTTTGAAAAGGTAAGTAAACATTATATCATAAGGTGGCAGATGGAGAACCTGGAGCAATGAGGAAATAAGTGGCTTCCTCGTAACCATAGGGAGAGCCAGAAGTGTGGTGGGGAGCAGCACTAAGGTCTGTGGAGCCCTCTGGGCACTTGGTCACAGCCTCTCAAATGCCCGGGTCTGCTGGACAGGAGGAAAGCTGGCAGGTTAGGAAGAATTTTTCCCTAAATCAGGAAACAGATCAGAACAGAGAAATACATTTTTCAAGATGGGAAAAGATGTTTTGTTGAAAACAACAGAGAAGCATTTTGGGTTCCCAGGATTTTATTACCTTTTCTAGTGTGAGCCAAAGGATTGTATCCAAGTTTCCAGAGATTATTCCTCACAGGAAAAGCAAAGCCCTAATAAAGGACATTGCAATTCCACAGTAAAAGCAACAACAATAATAAAAAGATGTCTTTTATTTAATCATCTGAACAGATCCAGTGGGATGCAAATAAAAAGGTGGGATAGAGAGCTCCAAGAGACAGGTCACATCTACAGGTGCTTGTCAGGCCAAGGCAGCAAAGTGAGACAGAGCAACGTGCTGGTGAGGAGCAAGGAAAGGTCTTCGTGGTCAAGCTGCTGTTTGTCATCAGTGCCAGTGACCCTCAGGAGTTTTCTGCCCTCCCAAAAAACTCTTCAAACCACTTGTGGATTTCCCAGTGATTTCCCAAACCTGCCACCTCTCCTTAAGATCTCTCTGGGCTGGACTAGTCCCTTCAGGGTTGCCATGGGGGGAGCAACCCAACCTTGGGAGCGATCAGTGGATGCAGAGGGACCCCCATCCTGTGGAGCATGTGTCCTGTGCCTTCAAGCACGTCTGCCCCAGGTAATGAGGAGTGCTGCCAGCACCCCGCTCGTCCCTGGCCACGATTTGCTACATGCTGAGGACAACCCCTGGCTGCTGCTGTGCTGGACTTGCAGCTCTTGGTCCATTGCAGCTGCTTGGCCTCCGCTCATGGCGTGCAGCTGTCCTTTTTCCGCCTGGGCCATTTGTTGTCCCTGGGAAAGCAGAACACCTCCCTGCCTGCCTTTGGGTGGTCTCGGCTCATGTGCAGCAGCCCCGGGCAGCTCCTGTGCTATGTGTCCTCTCTCCTGCCTGCAGTGCTGCTGTGAGCAGGACAGGTCGTCCAGGAGAAGTCGTAGCTGGGGAGATCAGACTATGTGGTTCAGGACTTTCCCTGCAAGATAGAAATTGGGCCTTCATCAAAACCTCAGCTCTCGCTCCTCCTGGACTGAAATGAGGGCTCAGCCCTGCAGCCAGAGGTAACGCTGTACACATCTGCAGGACTAGTCCTGTGTTTTCTGTGTTAGTTTAGATTTCAAGGACTTATGGAAAAATATATGTCCTGTCATATGAAATGCAGTCACTAATATATAATGATCTGCATTCCTCCATGCGACATTTAGCAACTGTTTGTGACTGCAGTGTTGTAACAGGTCAGTGAGCAGCCAGGTGTTGCCCCCATTTCTGCACAGGACCATTGCTGAAGATCATGTCCGTTGCCAGAAGGAGTGGTGCATGGCCTCCTCCCTGTTATAATCCCTCCATGGGCAATATTGCTGCCAGGAAGAGCCACAATCTCCCCTGGGTGGGGGGAACAGCACGATGGGCTCTTGCAGGACACATCTCCAGATCACCCTCCCTGGCTAACTTCTGAGATAGGCTTATCTGTGGGTTCGGAGGGGAGCAAATTAGGAAAGCACCATCCATGTGTGCTGGAAGGGCTGTATATGTGGCTGCCAGGAGGAATTTGGTCATGATTACATGAAATCCAGTGCTGTTTGGTCAGTCTCAGGCTGATGTTCTCCTCTGCCCTGGCTCATCATGGACAGGATCCGGCATTCTGGGCGAGAGCGAACGCAGCAGCTGAGGCTGGCAAGGGGGGGACTGAGCCGGCTTCAGCAAAAGCATGTGGCTTTCCAAACATCTTGCAGTCCAAAGCAAAACCAGCAGTTCTGACATGCTGTGAGCAATAAACAATGAGCTTTGTCAGCATGTCTAGAGGAAATGATAATTCCTGGAGTGTGAATGATGAAATGTTAACCAAGATGGAGGCTTCGGATAGCTTTGTGGTTAGGAAAGAATATGTGCATCAGTGTGGAAGAGCTGACACTAAGGCAAAGAGCCCTAAATAAGGCATTTAAGATCTTCCAGGTCTCTCAACTTACTCCCCAGTGGTGTTTTCTCCTGTTCCCTGTGTAAAGTGCAAATCGTTGCTTATGTCAAAAGGGAGATTTGCACTGTTGTAACCAGCACCTGAATCCACCCCTCTCCCTGCATGGCTCTTCATCGCCTACCGCTCAGTGCTGCCATTCAGCCTGCTGGGACGCACAGGACTTGGTGCACATCAGCGTGCTGTTGAACATGCATTAGAAGATTGGCTCTCTCTCTTTTCCCTTCTTTGTACTAATAGGCAGCTCTGATTGCTCTGGTCTTTTCAACTTAATGTAAAGCCTAATGAAATCAGTGGGAATGTTTTTATAGGTTATGGTGATCTCGACAGGGACCTGGTAGCCCTGTGCTTAAATATTTTGCAAATCTGTTGCATAGTTTCAACACCAAAAATATTCACAGTGTATTTTTCCCCTTTGCTTGGAGGACACTGAAACTATCCACTACAGACCATGTGTGAAATGTTTCCAGCCACTCCAGTGATTAATAGCATTGACATGCATGTATTAACAGAAAACAAGAATTTCTAGAATCAGAGAAAATGATGCAATTATTTATAGTAATAATATTAATTTCATAATGTCATCAATGTAGGGGTCTAGTGCAATAAATAACCTCGAGAGTTGTCCTAGTGTGTGTGACAGAGGACATGTGCATATGAGATCTGATTGCACAATAACTTTTTCCCGATGTGCCCTATGAAACATGGAACTTTGATCTCACTCTCCAGCCACTCATCCTGGGGTTGTTTTAAGAAAAATGACGTTCAGTCCCATTATTCAGTGCTGGAGGAAAAAAAAAAGACTCAGTGCTCTGCCATGGCTGGTGTTACCCTCAGGCATTTCTGGCATGTTTCCGTTGTAAATTCATTTTATATGTGGCCAGGAAGTACAACATCTTGTTGCATCATGTAAGAAAAGACCATATTTCTTCTCTGTTGCTCATTTCCAATCTACAGAAGCATCTGGTGGGAGCATGTCAGAAGAACTGTCATTAAATGTAAGAGTTTCAGCCCACAATGCTGTTTCATGCCCGAGTCTCATCTTGAAAGAACAACGTCAAATCATATTTTACTTTTCTCCCTTTTTAACTGTGAGTTTTTATTGTGCTCCTCTCTTTCGAGCATGACAATGATTTTCTTTTCTACCAAAACCTGGTTTTGCCACTGTCACTTCTGGGCAATTTGGTTTTGAATGGAGATAAAAATTAACACTGCTGCTTTCCAGGAAAATCCTAGCGCCATAAATTTCCACTGAAGCCTGGCCCACAGCTCAACATGTCCAAGTTCTGAGGCTCCCTTAGCAAAAAAATACAAAATACTACACAAGAGAAAGTATTAAAAAGCCAAACACTCCACTTTACATGAATGATACTGCAGGGCTTGAGATGGTAGCTAGCCACACTGTGGCATTTACTAGAGGGGCACAGATTTGTTGGAGAACATGAAAGCTCATCTTTAATGTCATAAACATGGCTTCTCTCCCACCTCTTGTTCCCTCCTCTTCCTCCCTCTGCAGATGAAGGCAGCATCTGCTTCACCTTTCCCAACATTCTTACAATGGCAACTCCAAAAAACGCCTGTTGAGCGTTAGGAGGAAGGTAGAGAGCCATTTGCATAGCATAAAAATTACTTTCATTGCTCCTACTAAGTCAAGGTCCAAGCCGCATAGGCTTGCACAGTGCCTGTCAACTCACTGCCCCATACATACAGACCTGGAGCTCTTTGGTAGCAGAATGGGATCGTTTCTGCCACACTTATCTCCCGTGACCTGACCATTTCTGTCTCCCCACTGCATGTCCCACGAGGGTCTCTGTGTCACCTGGTTAATCTGAGAACTGAGACATGGATAAGACAGGTTGCATTTCCCAGCGGTCAGACTAGTTCCTCTGACATAAGCCTCATGCTCTTAATAGAAGCAGGAAAATTTGAGAAAATACATCTGATGTAATTAGTCTAACCTTTCTGCCAGGTGGTTAACAGCAGAGAAAATGCCTGGATTTAATATACCCATGGCCCCTCTTGATAAAGGACTAAATTCCAGTCTCCACTTAGAAACCTGAGAAAACTAAACATACCCTCCCCAAGAGCTCTTAAAGAGATGGATTTCCACCACTCACTTGCATTCCCAGCTCTTTATTAGGCAAGAGAGAGCGCAGCCATAAAGCCAGGCAAAACCTGCAATGGCAATATATATCCAGATAATGAGCAAACCCCCCTCTTTTTCAGATCTGTTGGCAGGGATCCACCTCCCTCCCTTCCCACTCTCTGGTGAAAAGGTCCCCCAGGGATTGCCCCATGGCTCCAGCATGTCACCCAGGGTCAGCATCGGTGAGCAGTCCTACCCAAGGCAGTGGTGGAGGACCCCAACTTTGCTGCCGGTGCTAGGGATGGAAGAGCTCTCACCTGCCTGCGCCACTACCCAAAGGCTTGGTGGCAACACATACTGATGCTCCACGCTACCCTTGGGACAAATGTGGCATGGAGCTGCAAGGCAGGAATTTAGGCAGCAGAGTGCCATCAACCCACATCCAGTTATCAACAAACTGGCACTGGAGTGTGGTCTACTCTCCTGCACTGTGCTTACTCTTACCACCCTCTTTCCTCCTCGTAGAGCCTACAGGCAGAGGGGGAAGAAGAACTACTCCAGCCTGCTTTGTGGTATGTTGTTAAAGCAATCCAGGTACACAACAGACAAACCACTTTCCTGGGCAGCTGTGATGCTGTTTCCTCCAAGACACTATCATAAAAGTCAGGTGTCCACATCAGTATGTCCTGAGCACAAGGGTCCTTGAGGTTTCAGGGTCTCGGGAGGCTGGAAAGGAATAAGTGGTTTCCAAAACTGTTTTATTTTCTCAGTTGCACTTGACTGGGAGATTGCATCATCCCAGTTTGGAGGTGAGAACCTCACCTCTCCTGTCTGTTGGGTTGCTGTAACCTGCTCTGCCCAGTACTATAATTTCAAACTATTTGGAGGCTGCTGTTTCATGCCCAAGGTTGTGCCCAAGGTAGTATTTACCATGAGAGGTATTGATACATGTGTGCCATCATTTGCAACTGCTTATAAATGATTTGGGGCTGAAGATGTAAATGTTGATCTTCAGTCTGAAAGGCCTAGGTGATTGAACTTGTTTAGTCAACTTTAAGAGACTGACAGCTTTTTAATTACAAAAATCTATTGCTCTCCTCTTACCCAAGGGCTGGGTATTAGTTCAGTTAGCTCTAGGCTGGATTATTCACCACCTTTAGCTAAGTTCAAAACTAAGCATTACTCTTAGAGATGAAGCTGTGGAGTTAGAAATGATTGGGAAGGTGTTCATGGAAAATGCGAAGTGTGAAGGATTTGGATATTTTCCAGGTTTTGCATATTACTGCCTTTTGCCTGACTAAGTTATACTTTGTGCCCACCCTAAACCTAGAAACATAATCGGAAAACTTAAGAGAATCCTTCTGAGACCCTTTAAGCCTACCTTCTCTGTAAGAAAAGGGAGGCGCTTTCTCCTTTCCTGAATACCCCCATTAAAACAAATACATGGTTTTGACTCCAGAGCAAGAAGCAGCAGGACAGGAGTCAGGACTGAAGGAGATTACATTGAAAAGACAGAGAGAGCCCAAGCAGCAGCAAAAAGCAACACAAATTGTCCGTGGGCATGTATCCAGGCAGATTCGCTCAGCTCTCCCTCCATCCTGTGCGGCCAATGTCCAAGGGAAGCCGCGTTGACTGATCAGTGTCACAGTGGAGCGGTGAAGAGCATTATTTGGTGTTTGGATAATATAACCCAGCCATTGCCCTGGCTGTCCAAACACATCATGTGACATGGGCAGAGGTAAGAGAGTCTGCACAGTTTCAGTGAGGAACAGGACTCATCTTGCCCACTGGTATTGAAGCCTGTCTTTCTAGTTCTGTTCTTTTCTCTCTCTTTTTTTTTTTCCCTTTTTTTCCAGAAGGCGGCCATCCAGACGGCCCTACGAGCCGCCTGTGCCGTGTAGCTGTTTCCTGTTGAGCGGCCATCAGCTGGCAGCAGGCGGTGGGCTTGCTCAGCAGCGGTGGCTGCGGTGGCCGCTCTGCTGTAGGGTTTGCACAATGCCCTGGGAACTCCTGGAACGGATGGGAATGATGTACATGGGAGATATTCCTGGGGTCATTACACACTGCGGGAAGAGCCTGGCTTGCAGCAGTCCTATAAATTTCTTTCATTCATCTCTGCTGAAGTCAACAGTGGAAAGCAATTTTAAGCACTTGGATCATACAGAATATATAAATACCTGTATTCTGGCTAGCTGTAACAATTCAAACATAAGTATGGCTCCCTGGTGAACGGACAGGATATCACAGGCTTATTTTATCTTCCAAATGGGTCAGAGTTGAATCTTTTTCTGGATTTCCACATTCATTGTCTCTTAACAGGTTAGGTTTTTACTGAGAAGGCATTGTTAGGGTTCTCAGACTCACGGTCGCGACGGAAACACCTCCAGATCTTCTGCAGATATTTAAAATAAATTTGTTACAACCTGAACTTTGGTTCCACTTTCTAATGAATGCCCTCATTTTTATATATCGATGGGCTTATGTATTCAGCCTGTGTTCCAGATATGTAGATCCAGTAACCTTGCATCCATATGTATCCGTTCATGACTACTTTAAGGGGAATTAAGATTAATTAACCTTTATAGGCAATAATGGCCTTTCCTGGGGTATCCCTGATTTGTTCAAACAATACCATTGTTTGAAATAATGAAGTTACACCCCTTGCTTCAGATATACTATTCTCAATAACAATATAGGCTTTGTTAGAGATGATAAAAAAATGTCTACAATAGCTTACAAGAAAAGCAATTTTGCATTTTTTAAAACAGTGCAATTCTAGCATTTTTAAAAATTTCAACAGCCATTTACAAAACAAATGCTGAAAGTTTCATCTGACCAGTGGTTGAAAAATGTGGAAAATACTGAAGCACGCTCAAGAGTCAGATTATTTTGGCCAGTATGAGTATTTCTCTAGGCCGTAAAAATAAGGCAGTGGGATAAAACAAATTCTGATCTTCGCGTTAAACTTGTAGGCAGAGTGTAATATGTGTGTCGTGTTTTCCAGTGTATTTTGGCCCTTGACCTCAGTATACAAGGAACATATATACATACACACACATATAGACCCCACTTTTCTTCACTTTTATGTTCAGTTGAGCTGTGTTTGGACTTTGAAGGTCGTGTGTGCAAGTATGCACACGTGTATACATACACAGACATAAATCTAGCTCTGAACGTCTGCATACAACAGATGCAAAATTTGTGCTTATGGTGTGCACTTGATGCCTTGCTGAAGTCTTTCAAGCAACAATCTCGAAGTATTTTAAAGCCATTTAAGAACCAAATATCCCATGGGTGTAGTCATGAGCTACAGGTATACCTTGTCCCCTGCTCACGTGTTTCGCTAGCAGTGTGTTCAGTTCTATGCCTCGCTGTATCCACACTAGATAAAAATTAACTGTCTCATCTCTATTGCAAACTGGATATATTTATAGGTTTCCTGGGGAAGTGAGCTGTTTCCCCCCCAGTCCTTGCTCATTAGCAGGCCTAGGAGCAACACCTAGGAGTGTTACTGCCCCAAACTGCCTACTCCTCATCAGAGCAGGTGAGCTCTCAACATCTCATTTTGCCACACACTGCTCCTTTAGATTTTAATCTCCTGCTCATCAACCTGAAACTGAAGAAAAGATTGGTGAAGCACCCTCAGCTCCAAAATGGGTTGCTTAGAACCTCCCAGGGTTTGGCCCGGTTTTGTCGGAAGAGACTGAAGTGCAGTGAGAATCGGCTGGGTGAATCCCAAGGAAAGACCACAGGATTTCTGTTAGACACTTTGGTGAGCCGAGCACAAAGCTGTCGGCATCCCAGGTCTGCTTGGAACATCACAGAAAGAAAAACAAAGTTTTAAATTAAAAAAAAGAAATCCCATCAAGGTTAATCTTTCAAAAGCCACAGTCCATCTGGATGCCTACTTCCTTAGTATTATGAAGACTCGTCCTGTAATCCGTAGGCGAAATATGAGTGAAATGTAAGCTTGCTGAAGTTGCGTTTAATATTTTGCTTGCTAATAGTGCATCTAATCCACCACGAGCAGGAATTCATCAAGCCTCAGGGACTACCTAAAGCACACAATCCCTCTAAATGAGCAGTAATCTCCTCCGTCAACTCTTCAATCTCATGAACTAATAAGTGATGCTAAAGGCTCATTTGCTTTGGGAGCTCCCAGCGGTGGAGGGGACGACACTGTATCCAGCATAGCAGCCAGCAGAGCCCTGAGATGAGTGTGGGCAAAGAGGCAGATTCCTGGGATTTTTATTTTTGCAGCGAAGAGCAAAACTTCTTCCTTGGTGAGGCAGTGCTCTGCTGAAATTTGTGAGCCACATGGACACCAAACTAAAAAGAACCCTCTAACGGTCTCAAGCAGCAAGATTAATAACAATTTCCACAAACTCCACTCTTTTACATAATGCCTCCCTCCCCGATCCCCGTGGGATAAACAGTGGGACGCAAGGCTGACATTTTGCAGATGCTGGGAGAGCAGGCGGTTCCGGCAGCGGCGGTGGTGGCGGAGGAGAAGGAGGCAGCATGGGGGAGAGGCACAGGCGACTGAAATTCATTTCTTGGAGAGGTCACGGGGGTCAGTGACAGTGGCGCTGAATGGATTTTTCCAGCCGTTCGGAGCTGAGATTTGCACTCTGTAATCTGAAGGCTTTTATCTATTTCTGAAAATAGACAGGAATTTTTTCCACAGGCTGCTCCAATCTGGCCATGGAGATGCAGAGAAGGATTACAGGGATAAATTCAGGTTTTGTTAAGCAAGCGTAGCTTTTCCAAACCAAACATAGACAGCTTTCTCGCAGCATAAGCACGCGTACAAGCGTTCTCTTGTCGGACGGACGCATCCCCTTGTGCAAGAGGTGAAAGCACTAGGTGCCATGCACAGCCCTGGAGCCCTCGACTCCTGCTTTGCACGTTGTTTGCCTCTCCAGGCCAGCTGTGCTAGAGCCAGTGAGATCTCTCCAAAACTGCAGAGAATGCTCTAGATTTGTTTCCCCCGCTGAACGGACAAGGACTAGTTTACTCAGTGATTATTTTCTGTTTCATTCACATTTTGCTGCAGCTGAGCTTCCTCCCTTGCTTAGTCATGTCCTCTTCTGGCAGAGGTTTCTCTGAAAAGAGAGCTGATTCTAGAAGTTAGCTAGGACAGAAACCAGTGGGTGGGTGTATGACAGCACTTCCAGGGATGAGGAATTGATAAGAAGCCAGCTTTATTTACTAACCTTTTTCTTTCTGGAACAGAAAATATGATGCTGAGACCTGGTTTTGCTCTTACTAAAGTGGGTTGAGCTAGAAACTAAAGCAGGCGCTTGGGTGTTTGTACACCAATGTCTTGGGGTAAAATACCATGGGGTAACAGGACCTGCAATTTCACGGCATAAAGTGTTCTCACAAGGTTCTACCATTTTCCTGGTGTCCCTCAGTCCCACCAGCCCTTGTCTCCAAGCAGCTCACCTGCCCACCCTCAGGTTGCGTGGTCACGCTCATGCCTAGCTCCTAGGAATGAACCAGCCACCCTTTTTTCTTACCTGCACCCCTGCTTTATGTACAAAACAGTTTTCATGAAACCCAGATACGCCCTTTTTGGATGGAAAGAGTTACGTACTGAGATGTAACCCTGCTCTCTCAGTCTGCAGGCTGGGGAGATGTCACTGGCCATAGGCAAATGTTTGTGCAGAGGCAAGTATTGGGCCAGAAGATCAGGAGCTTTGCTTACCCTCCTGCCAGGAGGTGGCTCTGCCTAGCCATGCCCAGGTGGCAACGAGCCGCAAAGTAAACACCCTAGAGCAATAATTCTAGGGAAAAGTGAGGGGGGAAAAAAGGCAATTCGATTAAGAATTGCAGTTGTTAATGACAGTAAAACCTTTTGGTGGGGAGGTATGAATCTGGATGGAAAACAGTACACATGGCCAGGGCCACATCAGGGCAAGCAAGGTTTGGAAAACCATGCCAAGAGCTGAGCTGCTGAAGCATCCTGACAGCTCTGAAGGATGATGGTGAGGAGTGACCATCCCCTGAGAGCCTCCTCAGCTGGAGATTCAGAGAGAGGAAAAGGTCTCTTAGGAGGCAGCCAGATCCGCTGAGCTTCAGCTGTTTGACAGAGGCTTAGATCAGCTCTTCTCAATGCAATGCGGCACATCCATCAAAACAAAAAAAACCCCAAACAAGTGAGTGAGTGCAAAAACCTCTTGGCATTCACCCATGCCCTTAACATTTACCAGCAGCCTCTCACCACGCTCCTGTCTGTGCATCCTGGCATTTGCCTGAGCTCAGAGCACAGTTTCATTTCAAGCCAACAGCAAACATCAGTCATTTCCCCCCAGCCAGCTAATACTGACAGTAATTAGTTTTATCCATAATTTGGAAATTAAGTTTCTATGATTTACCAAACTGGTCAGACTGGAGCTTTAAACATCACCTCCTGGGCAAGGGAAGAGAGTAAAAACAACCCCTAAAGAAGTGTTCAAAGGAATTTGCTTGTGGGGCGGGATGTCTGTGCAGATGGCAGCCTGATGCCAAGGATTTAAGATGGTGCTTGGACTCTGCACTTGCTCCTGGTGGTCCCAGCAGGCGGAGTTCCCTGTGCACCAGCCTTCCCATACCAATGGTAGGTGGGCTCTGCACTACCAGACCTTCAGCTGGCTTTTCTGCCTCTCTCTATGCCTTCCCCAGTAAACAAATAACGGCAGACTCCTGTTCAGCCTTGTCTATTTTGGGATCTTTACCAGTCCTACCAATAATCACAGTTATAAATGTTTACACTGATAGGAGACTGGCCCATATTGTACAGAGATAATAACGGTACAATTTGATATTCATGAGGTGCTGATGAGCTCTAAATATAGAAACAGAGTAATTATTGCTGGCAATACAGGCTGGATTTCAAAAAGCAGATAAATGGAGAAATGGATACGCTATTTATTGCAGCTTCAACAGTAACAACAGGAAAGCTGTCTCCCTCGATTAGGCAAGGACCAGACTGCAGAAGGCAGAGCTCATGGCAGAGGGGTGGAGGGCTGTGATACCCTACTGGTGGCAGAGAAAAGCACAGCTGCAGAAAAAATATCTGAAAACGCACCTAATGCCGAGCTCACCCCAATGCATGCAACTACGCAAGACGGGGAGCACATTGACTGTACCTTGAAAACCTATGATGTAACTGACTGGAAAAACATTGCAAACTCTTGTCCTGAAACCCCTTAAGGAAAGACGAAGCCGTTGGCTGCCACAATCAATGCATGTCTGCAGCTGGAGCGGGCTGCCAGGCTGCAGGGAAAGCACGCTGAACGCAGATCCCAGCCGTCTGCATCCGCAGGCAGCGAGCTTCGGCCGCTCTCCGGCCGCTCGAGCTGCAGTCGCTCAGGGCTTGTATGCTGGCCTGGAGCACGAGCAGGGTGGGTGGCACCCCTGCGTGCCAGCCTCTGAAGCTGCACGCTTTGGCATTCCCTTAGCCTGTCTCCCTTTGATTCACTTTTAGGAACATTTAGCTCTTGCTGAAGATAACAAAAATAACGGGTGGTCAGGGCTTCTGATAAACAGGCTGCTGGCTGACTACAGAGTCCTTCAGTACAGGTGTAGGCACTCAGCTTCAGGCGTGCAAGTTGGTAACACTGAGGAGTTTTCTGGCAGAATGTCTCCTTTGTCAAATTTTGTGTATTTTGGTATAGGGGTGTTTGGGGTCACGTCCTTCTCCCAGTCTCTAAAGGGTGCTAGCAAGGTTAGTTATCTAATGACTGGAAAGACACCCACCTGTCTGGAAGTGTAGCCTGTGTAGTTTCCATGCAGCAGTGGTACCCATGGAGCTGAACGCTGCACTGGCCGGACGGTCAGAACCATCCAAGACCTGAAGCTGCTTTGTGCAGCCGTTCCCTCCCACCCCTTTGAGGAACCTCACCCCTCGCTGGTGCTTCCACAGCAGACAAAGCCAAATTTGCTTCAACTTTGGCATTCACCACCACCGTGCTGAATAAAGCACTCACAGGTTTCTGTTGCTGTAGAGAAAAACCACATGAGCCGTAGCCAGGCTGTTGCCCCAGAGAGAGCAAAAGAAGCGAAGCCTTCAAACAACGGGGCAGGAGCTGTAGGTTCATCAGGGGTTTGGTTGTCAGTATGACTTCTGACAACGATTTTCTGAGGTGAGATGAGGAAGCAATAAAAGTTACCCACTGCTTTCAGGCTTTGGTCTAAAAGTTAATTGCAAAGGGGATGTTTCTAAGAGCAGTAATTCCTGAATCAGGCTCCTTATTAGGTGATTCTGCAGTCCTAACAGTCAAGCCACAAACCAGCCTCTAAATTTCTCCAAGGTTTAGGGAACTGGTGCTTGCACGTGAACTTCACATGGATGACTCCAGTGCATGAAGAGCTAAAATTATTCACATGCTCTGCTGCTGGTCTTCTGCCCTTCCTGTATCATGTCAATGCATACTACTAGGCAAAAAGGGAGATAAAGAGAAAAGAAAAGAGAGAAGGGGGAAAAAAACCCTAAAGAATTGCAAGTGAGAAAAAAATGGAGGCAACAGTCCATAGCATGTATATGGTGGTTAATATGTTCCTGTAGATACACAAATATTAACTAACCCTTGAAATGCAGTACAGTTAATTGAAGTGGGTTATTCTGCATTGTTGGAGCAGAGGGAGTCAAAGTTCCCCAGACTTGTACAGTTTTTTGTCAAACAACACCTCGAAGTTTTTACTTCAGTTTTACAACTGGGGAAACCAAAGCACTGCGAATCTACATTACTCGGCCAAGGACCCACAGCAAGTCACCAGCGTGATCTCCATGGAGGTCAGCCTCATTCTTGGTCACCTGTCCTCTCAGACAAGAAGGGTCTCGGTTAAACTGGACATGCATGGGGTTTCAAATGAGTTGTTGCCAGCAGCATGAGGTACATGGCTTTGGGGAATCTCTCCTGTGCTGTGCTTGGCTCTGTGTCAGTATGGTAGAAAGAAATGAGTGGCTGGGGCC
>NW_009258621.1:1595763-1602649 GCF_000687185.1 Egretta garzetta
GTGCTGTTCTTGTCTTTGTTTCAGTATGGTAGAAAGAAATGAGTGGCTGTGACCAAGCCGGTGTCACTGTCTGGAGGTCACGGCGACTTGGCAAATGGACCCCGATCTCTCAGACAAGCTCCAGGGCTCGTCTGCACCAAGTCAGCTCCCACACCGACAGATTCATTTGGCATTTTGCTTAAATAACTGGTGGGGGATGTTCTCGTTGTTGAACATGTGTTTCAGTTGGATAGAAACTGCTCAGCCTGTAGGGAATCTGTGCTGTGGCAAAGGCGGACCAGAACGGTATTTTTTAATTAAAATAAAATAAAATGCATTTCAAGCATAGTTTGTACTCTGCTTGGGGAGGAGCTCTCTGTCCCCAGGGAGTTTTCAGGATGCTGAGCTGTGACAGCAGCTGTTGCTTCCCTACTTGCTGCTCTTAAGCAATATATTGCTCTCCTAGGCAGGTGGTGATGGAGGCAGAGCACCACCTTCTCCAATACAATCCAAAGCTCCGTGTGGTCTATCCAGGTTATAACAGAAACCTCAAAGTGGGATACTGCTTCAGAGCTGGAGGACAGTGATGTTCACCCTGTTGCTTGCAGGTCCCCAAGGGTCTTGGAGGAGCTCAAGGGGGTCCAACACAGGATGCTAAGAGAAGTGGGTATGCTGGCAGGAGGCTTGGATTCACTATGAAGGCCATGCTGCTGGGAAATTTGTAGGCTCTACAAATCAAAATGTTAAAAACCGCAGCTCTGAGGTCTGTTGCTGTAAGCTTTGTGAAGTAAAGACAAATCACCGGTCTCTAGGGACAATACTAAATTTTGTGTAAGGGAAAAATATGACATTCATTCATAACTTCCAGGTTTTTCCAATTCCCGTTTGGTAACAGTTCAAGGTTGTGCTTCTCAACTGCAGCTCTTTACTTTTGGGTTTTCTTCCCCCACAAAATATGAATTTTGTCCTGATGAGGTCAGTGATTGGAATTTTCTATTCAAGAAGCTTTTCTTCTCAGTCACAGATGGGTGTAGGCCTCGCAACGATGCAAGTCTGAAGGTCATCATAGTCCTGTGGCGACAGTCAGGGTTTCCCACCAAAACCAGTTCTCTGCGCCTGAGACCTTGTCCACCCCTCCATCAGTCTGGTTGTGTGAAACCGAGGGATAAAATGGAAGCAAAATAGGAATGACACTAGTGTAACAGGTCCCAGGAGCTACTCTGGCAGCATTTTATTTGATGCATTTTCTCTGCTGTGGTTGGTCTTGGGTTTTATAGCTGTGGCAAAGAGCTGTTGACTTCTGGGGCTTGGAATAACTCATCATTTTCTAAACAGCTCCTTTGAAGCACAGTGCAGAGGAGTCAAGGCACAGGTTGGAGAGGAGAAGTGAGTTAAGAGAACAGGAGAGGGTTAGAGTGGAAAAAAGGTGGGAGCCCCAAATCTTCCCTTCCCACCCAGCATGTCTTACGCGCATTCCAGAGTAACATGGCAAAAGCATGTCTTCACATGCAACCGCAGGCCAGTTTGCTGTTTGAGACAATGAGGGTGGGAAGTGGAAATAATAATTGTTTTTAGCTCGGATAAACATGTCCAAACCAAACCTTCACAGCTATCTTCCCTCATAACTTTTTCCACTTCCGCTACCTGCAACTCTCCCTTTGGAATGAGCGGTGGAAACAGTCCTTGTGGGTCATGAGAAAGGATCAGACCTCTAAACATGTTGTTATTCCTGTTTTCCAGCTCTTGGCACTCACAAAACCAGATGATTAAATAGAGTAGGTAGGCAGTCAACTGATCCAGCTCTCCCGGCAGGTACAGGGAGTTCTCTGCAGAGGAACAAAACTGCTGGAGTAGACATTTTCCCTATTGCAAAGTTGCTTGTTGTTCTTTACCACCAAAGCAATGCAGATGCTGCAAAGAGGCATCACCTTACTAGAACACCCTTTCCTGCATTTTTGTTCAGACTTCTTACTAGATACCTTGTCTGCATTGCCCTGTAACAAACTTAGGAGCAAATTAGCATCTCTCATACTTTAACAAGACAGTTTTGGAGGGTTTTTTTACCCATGTAATTATACAGGTGTTAAAAGAACAGGCTTTGACTTTGATCCAGGTTTCTCGTCATGACTAATTAAATAATAAATATCAATAACCACATACACACACACACCCCCCTTATCCAGTACAGGCGACTTTGAGTTTATGATAGCCTTACTCCCTAAAGAAAAAGAACTGAAAATAACTATGAAGTTTGTGTCTTTCCCCCTGCAGCCCATGAAGCTAAGAGGTCTATTAGATTCAGACACCAAAGTTCATTTGCTGCTAGTGCACAATTGCCCCTCTCAGTGAGCTGACCGGTATTTTACTTCTCCTCAAGCATTTATAGCCATCATGGCAGTATTATTTTCAAAGCACACAGGTATTTTCTGGAAAAGGATATGAAACACATGACACACTTGTCGGAAGCTGTAGGAAGTTTTAACTTGCTGCTACTTTTCCATTCCCTGTGCACACTCCAGGGAGAGCCCTGTGTGGTGCGCAGGCGATGAAATGTGCGCCTGGTCGGGGTGGGGGAACAGGAGAAGGTGGATGGCAGAAAGGAGCCTGTCCTGGAGCTCTCTCAGGTGTCTTCAGGAGCCAGGGCATCAGGGGAAATGAGGGGAGAAGGGAAAATACAGCAGGGAATTATTACAGAAGGGGCATTTTTCTGTCCCTGAATGGACAGGGCTTTTGGCTTGCAGGAGGAATGGGTCCCCTTCATTAGCTTTCCCTCCTGCTCCTCATGACTTCATCTGTTGAGTGAGCTCCTTGGTTTCTGCTGGGAGAGGAGATGAAGTCACTTATGAGACCAGGATGGGGAAAGGACTCAAAGGAGGAACATTCCATGGAAAAGTCCAACAGATGTAGAGACAAGAAAGTTTCAAAGTAAATCAATATTCAACTTAAGAAATGTGTAAAACCTCCTAAAGTTAGACTCCACAACAGCCTCAGTCAGTGGGTCTGGAGCAGGAGAGGGCTCAGCAGGGGATATGCTGGTGCCAAGCAGAGGCAGAAACCCAGGACAAAGCCCATGGAACACCGACCTCACACTCTGGCAACAGCCCACAACTGACAACGACATGGGGAAACAAGCTGCACCGGTCCCCAGAGTCAGAGCCTAAAGGAGGGGCTACAGGTTTCCAAGCAGAAGTAGGACAGTCTGTTCTGTCTCCATTCCCACATCACCAGGGGGATGCTTCTGCCCCCCAACTCTGCTACCCCACCGAGACACGGAACACCTTTGAATGTGGCCCAGCAGGACTGGTGGTGAAAATCAGCCTTTATGAAGTGTATGGCCATTCCATGAGGTGGGCCATTTTGCTTCAGAAGTGCTGCCACTCTTTTCAGAGAGGCCAAAGCCATCACAGCCTTTGCTGTGCGCATGGGGTCGCTGGCTTACAGTGGTCCCCGCTGCAGCAGCATCAGGACTACTAGACTGGCTGGTCCAGCAAGGTGACCCTGCTCAGACCCCCGGGTACAGGTGCTTCAATGAAGTCGTTACTTTGCCCTACCTGAATAGAAAATCAAGGTCTGGCAGCCCTGGGAGGTGAACAGTCAGGGTCACTCAGTAGTCCTTGCTGATACAACAGTTGGGTTAGGCATCTCTGGCAGCTCTGGGGACAGCGAGGAGAACGTAAAGCTGTTTGCAAAACTAGCGGCAGAACTGGTCATATACATGTGCAATTGGGAATCATCCCACTATAAAGGGAGAGTTTAAAAACAGCCAGACATTTACCCTTTGTTCTTTATTTTTCTGCCATGACATGATGCAAAGAGCAACGTTACGCAGATGGTGAACAATGAAGTTGTGTAACAAAAGAGAAAAGCGGTTGGCCTAAAACATCTGACAGGGATCCATCACAATTAATCCAGGGCCAGAAATAAAAGTGACCCCCACGGCACTGGTAGGGAGAGCTGGGAGCCCATTCCCCAGCATGTCTTATATACTGTAGCAAAAGGCTACCTGAAAATCCCTCACTGGAGTCAGCCAAATTATTCAAGGACCTCAGCCAACTCAAGGATCTTCTGCTTTATGAGCCTTCAGGACCCTAAGGCATGTGCGCCACTGCTATTCGCTGCAATGGATTCAGACTGGCTCTCTGCTATCTATATTTATCACAATCCCCTCAGGAAGTTCTTTGGCAGGATTTTGTAATGAAAACCCTGCCCAGAGCACTCTTTGGCATGCAGCAAGCAGCCTTAAAATAGCGCAGTGACATACTGCAATAATTACTCATATTAACACTCTTCATTGTGCTGTGTGACGCTTTGTCCCTGTCGCCTGGCTCGTCCCACCACCCAGCGCGTGGTGGGATGGCAGGGAAGAGCTGGCCTTTCCTAAAAGGCAAAGTTCAGCACCAGGCTCAGACCCAAGCCCCTGAAGACCACGCAGACCTGACTGCCATCTCATCCATCACTCCAACAGAGAGCCAATGCCAACACCCCGGGTTGCTTCCAGATCCAAAGTTCGCAGGTGTTCAGGCGGGATATTTTGGCTCCTCTCTAGCCCGTTGGTGGTGTTCAAGGAGAACGTTAACAATAATAAGCATAAAAACCCAACCAGAGGATAACTTTGAACCCAAGCTATAGGAACAGGCTGCTTGACTTGCCAGTTACATGCTGGCTTCCAGTCTAGCCTGCATTTTCAGGTTTTTATACCCTTTGGAGTAAATGCTCCTGCACTGTGCTAACAGTACATCTCATTTTACCTTAAATGGTAAGAAAAAGTCATTTGCAGCCAGAAGAGAGATGGGGAAGTGGGGACAGCCTTGCTTGAAGTTGACAGAACCCTCAAAGTTTCAGTGTTTTTGAGAAAAATTTTTCTCAGTTCAAAAGGAAAAAAAAACCCTGCTTGAATTGTGCATCTTGAGCATCTGCAGTGCATCTTTTGTGTTTATGACAAAATGAGCTTTGGAGAAAAAACTTGTTCCTCATGCCTATTTACCTAAACTTGCTGGATTTCAAGAGCTCAGTCTAAACCCCATCCCAGTCAGTACAAAGAATCCCAAAAGCTTTGATTAAAACCTCGAGTCCTCTAAGGACTGCTCAGGATTCCCCACAGTCATAGGGTCCACATGTTTCAAGAAGACACAGTCCTATAACTACAGAGGCCAGGATCTCTGAACAGATGTTGAGGTAACTGCCCAACTATGGCTTCACAAGGAGAGCTAATACTGCAGTCCCTTCAGTATACGCTGATACAGAGAAAGAGAAGTTATGGCATGAAAGCTCCTTTCAATCTTTATTTTCAGTGAGTTTACTGTCACTTTAGGGAATATTAGCACCTGAAAATAGACATCACTTCATTTGCTGGTACATGATGATGCGGAAAGACGACCCACGTACGCTATTTATGCATGCTAGCCCTTTGTACTTCCATAGTGTTATCTAAGGAGCTCCAAGCCCTTCCCGGAGCTTAGCTATGCCTACAAAGGAAGCTATGACCATGCTAACATCTCTCTTCTGCCCCCTCTTTTAAGCTCAATGAATTCAAAAATGTGGAGAGTTATCAGAGCATTCACAAACTGCACACTATGACTGAAGGAACAGCAAACGGAATCAGCGTGTAAGGCTATTCTTTTCATTAAGAAAATGTGTTCAGGCCGTGAGTTGGTGAATGTGCTCATAACCACTTCTGTAGACCTACGATGCCATGGAAAAATGCTATTCCAAGAAAGCATCTGGCTAAATACAACAGACTCCCATTAGGCGATCCTACACTTTTGTCAAACTGCAAAACATCTTTGAGAATATATCAAAGAACATTTTCCAAAGCTGCCTTTCTCTAGCGTGTCATCAAATCTACCCTGAAAGCACAGCTCAGCAATGAACTCAGTATCTGAATTTGGAACGGGATAGGTATCTGCCAAACGTATCGTCACCAGCAAACAATGCAGTAGTCATATGGATCTTTTTTTTTTCTCCATGCACCAGCCTTTATTAAAACTTTCTCAACTAATTCTATGGTCTGCAGGACCCTTTGTCAAGGTCACCATTCATGGCTGAAAGGGCTGCTCACTGAGTAATGAACACTTAACTTCTCTGGAGACTTTCTTGTAAGCTGTAATCAAACACAATCTTCTGTTAATTGCTTACGCATACTTGGTGCATTAACAAGAGGAGCTTTAAATATATATATATAAAACCAAACATAACTGAGGAAGGCAAAGCTTAGATATTAGCACCATACGAGGATTCTGTTGATGACTTTTCTATCAAAGCCAGATCTGATTAGTGATGTGGAAGAAATGTTTTGCTTGGAATAAAGACTTTGCTTCAGAAGACCGGGTCTCAAATGCAGTGCTGGACAGCTGCTCCTGTTCCAGCATAAATTCTTGCCTGTGAGAAGAGGTCAACAACAGGCTCTTGCCCTAATTACTGCTCTCGATCAAGCTGCCTGCTGAAAATTTACTCCTAAACATCTGATTTTGAACCAGACCGGGTTGGTTAGTCACAAAGACTTCTCCTTTGATGTGCAACTCTCTAGGGCACAGCCCGCGTTACCACACTCAAAAGAGTAAGAGGTCTAAAGGAAGCACTGTCAGGAGCAAGCAGGACCTCACCAAATCAAAGCAACCCACTCATATAGCATCCTACTCACCCATAACATTGGGTTATTCAGACTTGTGGAAATACTGCTACAGAAAACTGATCAGTCAGCTTGGCAATCATGAGGGATGGCGCTCAGCCCTATCTCATCATGGCCTCAGGCTGAACAGAAGCTGATGGCATAGCTGACCAGCTGGTCACTGAGCTAAGCCACACGTGAGCTCCCCTCCCCAAAAAACTTCCTCAGCCTGACTTGTGATCCAGAGGAACTGATAACCTCTGCTGAAACTCAGCATAGAGCAGGAGATATCACTGACAG
>NW_009258621.1:1602682-1609274 GCF_000687185.1 Egretta garzetta
TCTTAAATGCCAGAGTTACATGGGGGAGCCTGCACAACTCTGAGCCTTCCTCTGCTGCTATCAGTCCTCTGCTCTTAAGAGTACTTAATTTACTCATAAAAAAAGAGCTTCTGGAGACAGCATATTTCGGTATTCAAATGTCTCAGGTGAGGCTACAGGAGACCCTTCTTACACCAAGCAGACAAGCCCAGGCATCTTTAAATGTCTTAGACCATTGCTTATCAAGCGTGCAGAGGGGCAACCTCTAGTCCCCAGGAGGAAAACCAGAGGGTGCAGTGATGGAGAACTAGCAGAGCCTACCAAAGACTTGCATGTTTCCCTCTTTTTCACTTTTTCCCTTTGAGCCACTGGTGCACGAGTCCTTTAGACTCCTGGACTGCCCAGAGAGTAATTTCAATGGGTACTACAGCTTTTAAAGAGGATTGGATCAAGGTCCTGGAGAATAAAAGAGATCCCTAGGTCTCTTCTCCTTGCTTATACTTTATGGTCCTTCTGTAGGTTAAGTTAACAGGTTTTTCTAGGTATGCCACAATCCATATTACATTATTTTTCCATTGCTAGTTTCAAATTATACTGCTTCTCCCTCTAAGCTCATAAAGTTCTTTTTAAAAGCTCATAAAATTTCACCTGTGTACGTTTATGGCTCTCAGGATATGAACTAAACTCAATTGATTTAGCTATATTTACCACTGCTGAACTTCATGCTGTATTTCACCGCACTACCTTTTCAGGAGGAATAAGTCACTTCCTCCTCTTTTCCTCTTGCCGAATTCCTCCAGCGCAGCCACTGAATCCAGAAGGCTAATCCAATTTTTTCCCCCTTTTGTTGGAAACCCACCAATAAAATTCTGGCTTAAAATGCAAATAAGTGTGTCTGCACTGACAAATAGCTTAGTTTCCTACCCCTCTCCCAGGCCCTAAGTCTGATCATCCATACCACATATTCATAGAATCATAGAATAGTTTGGGCTGGAAGGGACCTTTAAAGGTCATCTAGTCCAACCCCCCTGCAATAAGCAGGGACACATTTAACCAGATGAGGTTGCTCAGAGCCCTGTCCAACTTGACCTTCAGTGTTTCCAGGGATGGGACATTCACCACCTCTCTGGGCAACCTGTTCCCAGTTTGCTCAAAGTAGTTCTTTCTGGAAGGAAAAACCAGCACAGCTGATAGGACTGTCACCCCACATTTGCCATGAGGCCAGCAATGCAGGTGTGGAAGGCCTCAGTTTTGGTCCCTTCTCCTGGCCGTCCTTCAATGCTCCTCTGAGACCCTCCACACAAACCTCTTCTGAGTATTTGCACACGATAACCCAGAGCACGCAACACATACCATTAGCATCACGTTATGAAAGCACCAGCCTGTCTGGTTACAACACCCCCTCCACATGCACATTTCTTCAAGCTTCAGGGGGAGGAAAGAAAAAAAAAAAATCCCACAGAAAAATAATAACGATATGTCAAGGCCGTAACTTGTGGCCCAGGAAAGACCTAAGCCAAGAGCTATGCAGCGCGGGTGCCGCCAGGTTGCTCCAGAGGGACTCGGCCTCCAGCAGTATTGACAACAGCCACTACATACCCCTGTGGTCTGGGGACGTCCTGAGGGGTGGCTGCCTTCAGGAACAGATACAGCCAACAAGAGAGTTCAAATGTCAACCCCAGCTCCAACAAGCACCCAAATCCATGGCAGCACCTTGCAGACCTCAGCTCTGAAAAGTCCGAGAGGCTTCCTTGGTCCAGCAAACATTGGTCAGGTCTCTCTTGCTCTTGTCAAGGTTGGACAAAGAGGCCTTAGCCAGCAGATGACCAACGGCAACCATGCCTCTAACGCTGACAGAAATTAACACCCATAAAGTAACACGGTAGCCAGGCATAAACCCAAAACTAGAGGCAAAGTTTATCTAAACTTATTTGAGCTGCCATGATTTCTTTTCCCATTTTAGACAGGACCATGAAAACAGGTTTGATCTCTAGCCCTTTATTTCCTTTATGGCTGGAACATGAAGTAAATCAACAGTTCAGGACCTCCAAAATATTTTTATTTGCTTTCGGTATTTGCTTATAAAAATGATTGGAGTTTGTCAGAGGGAGTGGAAGAGCTGAGTTATTTTTTTCTGCTTGGGGCAGGAATGAATTTGCAAGGGGTAGAACAGGAACTGACTCTGGCCTTTCCAACTTTGTGGTTCATTCTTTTTCTCGGTATCGTAGTAAATTGTTGCACTGGGCTGGAATGATCCAGCGCTGCTTGATTTCTCACAGCCTTGTGACTTCGAAGCAAGCATTCAGCCCTGGTAGCCTCACACCTTGGCAGGGGTCACCTCTGCACAGTCCTGACCTCCGCAGAGGGAGCACAACCCCTCTCCCACATGCACCTTGTAGGGCACACGGGTGCCACGGGAGGAAGAGGAGTGGCAGGGGCCATGCAGAGGCATCCTACCTCATGGATGGGGACCACCAGCCACCTGCTCCTGAGAAGGAGGCAGCAGGTCCTGGTTGCTGCTGAATGCAGAAAGCTGATTGACTTCGGTTAAGTTTGTTACACAGAATAAAGTCTGATGGAGGGGAAAAAAGTCACCCCAGTGTGGAAGATTCTGCTTTTTCTTCTCCTAAGAGACAAAAAATTATGCACTCGTCCTGTCCAGAGAGATCCAAAACAAGGACTGGGGTGAAATCAAGACCCCAGGTATGAACATCCCTGATATTTAGGAGCGGATCTCCTCTCATAAGATAAGCCATCTTACAAACCTCTCTATAATGGGCAAACTAAAGTCCTAGATTCCAAGCAGAAATTAATTTGAGAATATTACTTCCAGATGCAAATCTTAATTTAGCAAGTTTGGGCGCTGTGGGAAATTACTGATTTGGCACACCAGACCTCAAAACTCACTGTTTTTCTTCAATATCATATGCACTGAGACACCTCAACATAAAGACTCTCACCCAGGATATTTTAAAGTGAGAAGAAATAAAAATCAAACGTGGAACTGCCATCTCCTTTGGTTTAATACAGCAGACACTATGTGTGTGAAAAGCAGCACACCACTCCTATTAACAGTCTCACACTTTTGGTCATGCTTCCTGGAGGTAGGTGGTTCACTGCTGTCTCTTCTGCTCATTTGGTATTGTTGTTTTAAAGGTCCTATCATTTTTCTTAGGGAAGAGATTGATTGGCCTTGATAAATGGACCAACAGCTCTTTCATAAGAGATCGCACAGGCAGTTGTACCTGGGAGCACGAGGCCAACCGCACTCATTAGGTCATGGTGAGTTGCAGTCACCAGCGGTGTGGGCACAGGAGGAAAACATCAGTGACTGCTCTCCAAAGTCTTTCCTTGGGGTCCTGGGGCTGAAAGTCCTGTCTCTACTACAGCACTGAGATGACAGGAGTCAGCCTGGTCCAAGGACTGCGTACGTGCAGTCAAAGAGCAGCTAGTCCAACTCAGAGTGCTCTTCACAACCTCCCCCCTGGAGGTTATCACCATCTCGGATCTGCTCACTGAGGTACTCATGGGTATGCTGCCTAAGCCACTGCTCTGAAAAGATGTCCTGCTTGCAAAACCCCAAGAATTTGGCTATTTACACAAATGTGGTTTGAATTGCTTGGGATCCTATGCAGATAGCCACACCATGAGTAGATCTAAAGGAATCAAAGTATTTAGGAGAAGTCAGTGACAGGCAAACAGGTGCAGTAATTTCTTCAGCAAGCAGAGGTGCAGCTGGAAAGATGTACGCATGCACAGACCCGGTACCATCCCCTCAGCCACTGCCTTCCATCATGCCTTCCTCATGCAGGCAACCTCCTCCTGCTGTAAGCTAACATCAGCGTACTGAGTCACTGCCACAACGGCATCGTACTCACAGGCTGCACACAGCTGCGTCATCTGCTGTAGATGTGGTCTTCTCGAGCAGGGTGGGCAGCAACACCTTACCTTAGCAAGACCACAAGATTAATCAGTGCTTGCCTATGGGAGCTATGCCCGGAGCTGGATGTGTTTTCCTAGCAGGACTATAGGTCCCATATCATACCTCAGTGCCACTGAAAGGCAACAAGGCTTTATCTGCAGTCCGTGCCGACAGACACACGCGTGCTCTCTTGGTACGCCAAGCCAGCTGGACAGGAACCAAGCTAACCGCGGCTGTGTGGCTTGCAGCCTGAGCTGGCTCACATCCTCCCAGCTCGGGGCGCAGGCAGCGCGAACGCATCTGCCTGCAAGAGACCGCGTAGGCAGGGAAAGCAAGAGGCAGGCAGAGAGCGGTGCAGTGGTGTCAGCCTCTTAGAAAGCACCTAGTGAGCCCTGGAACGACAGTTTTTGTGAAAAGTTAGACTCTCCTCACCCTGTTCTCCCTGCGGTCCCAATCTGCCTTTCTTTACTGCTGGCTGTTTTCAAGCTGGAGGCAGGTGAACAAATAAGTATGTGGTATCTGAAGCTTTGATAAGCAATGTTGCTTACATAAAAAAAAAATTTACAAATTAGCCTCTTTCTCTATTTTTAAATCAGACCAAATTAAAAAAAAGTTTTCTCCTTTCAGCGGAAACTTCTTTGACGCATTTAGCTTAATAAGTCCTTTTGACAGATGACTTATCACTCACATCCCCATCTCCTAATCACTTCCTTGTCTTGCAGCCACCCTGGCTGAAGACTGATGATAGCTTCTAATAGCCACCCCAGCCGCCTGGCTCCTGCCAGTGCCAGGCACAGCACCAAGTGCTGCAGTCAGTGGTGCCGGGGCTCTGCGTGCTCCCTCTGCGGGGCAGCCACAGCTCAAAACCCTGCTGGAAATAGTGCCTGCTCCTGGGAACTGGATGGTGGACATTTTCACCCTAGTAATAGCCTCATATTTTTAGAGTGGTGGAAGTCTACAGTGATGCTTTGCAAAGAACAGCAGTTTTAGAGCAGCACCTCCTGTGGGGTACGTCTCCATGGGATGGGTGAAGAGTACCCTGACCCCATGACTGGCCTTGGAGTTGGAAATCAGCCTCATGGCTCTCCATTGTGGAGGGTGTCTCTGCAGGGCCAGCTTGGGGCAAGGAGAAGAGCATGCAGGTTGTCCTCAGGTGCTCTGCCTTGGTTGAGGAGCACCCATGGGTGAAGCGTAGGCGGTTGCAGAGCTTCTGTGGAGGGAGCACCAGAAGGCCATGACCCAACTCGCAGCCACCACTAGCTCAACGAGCAGCTTGATGAGCAGCCAAAGCCATGCCTGGTAAATACTAGCACATTGCAGCTGCTGTCATGGATGATCCCTGTGAAGGCGGGGAGGGCCATCAGTGCCTGGAGACTTCTGCAAGCACTCCACCTGCTCCATCACCCTTCCCACGGGTGCCTGTCAGGGCAACACAGCTCCTTGCCTGCCCTGCCCAGAGTTCTGGGCACGATTTCACACACGGTTCCTATCTCAACAGGCCCCTGCTATCAAAGGGAAGAGGGTGGTATCACAGGGGAAAAAAAAAAAAAATCTGGATTTTGTGGGAACTGAGCTCTGCTTTGCTAGAGGCCATCCAGCAGTGGAAAACATGAGTGAGAGAGTGCATGGAGGAGCTGAGCTGCTGCTCCAGGGTAACACCAGCTCTGAGCCATGCTTCGGTCACCCAGATACACAGACAAAGATGCAAAGCTGCACCAAGCTGCTGCCTCTGGTCATGGGCTGAGGGATACCAGCATTTCCCAGGCCAAAACAAGTACCATCTACTCTAGCCAAGGGGAACCGCACTCCACGAGTGTTTTTCCTGAGGGCTGTATGCAGAAACTCTCAAGCAGCAGCTTAAGAAACAGATCTGCTGCAGGCCCATCCAAATCCCGCACGTGTCTGATCCTTGCAGCATGTTTTTTCTTGCAGTGCTCGTTACACCAGAGAGAGAGAGGCTTTTCATTTCAAGCAACTCATCATTTAACACACCTTGTTAAATCTGCTCTGGCATCAAAATGGGAGTTTGGGGATGCCCAGTCCCAGAAGCAATACTGGTGACTATACTTCATGACTTTATTTCATTTGATTGCTTTTATTACGCTTCCCCTTCCACCCTTCCGGCTCAGTCCCAAACAGGGAAGTGGGACACCTGCCCAAGAGTGCACTCTGAGAAAGAGGAGGTCCTTCCCTCAGAGACAGGGCTTTCTCTCAGCAGCACATTTGTTTAACTTCCCTGTAAAGGAGGCTGGCAGAATAAAGCGGGGACTTTTCTTCAGCCTTACTGACAAATCATAGAATCATTTGGTTGGAAAAGACCTTTAAGGTCATCAAGTCCAACTGTACCTGTCCACTACTAAGCCATGTCCCTAAGCACCTCATCTGCCCGTCTTTTAAACAATTCCATGATGGGGACTCAACCACTTCCCTGGGCAGCCCGTTCCAGTGCCTGATAACCCTTTCAGTGAAAAAATTTTTCCTAATGTCCAACCTAAATCTCCCTTGGCACAACTTGAGGCTATTTCCCCTCCTATCACTTGCTACTTGGGAGAAGAGACCAACACCCACCTCGCTACCCCCTCTTGTCAGGTGGTTGTAGAGGGCGATAAGGTCTCTCAGCCTCCTCTTCTCCAGACTAAATAACCCCAGCTCCCCCAGCCGCTCCTCATCAGCCTTGTGCTCCAGACCCCT
>NW_009258621.1:1610120-1618259 GCF_000687185.1 Egretta garzetta
CCTCGGCTCGGTGAAGGATAGGCTGGTAAGGCTTTCCCGGACGGCAGCCCGGGGCACTGGGGGGGCCTCCAGCCCTCCCAACACTGGGAGCGAGAAGTGCTGCTCCACCACCTCCACCCCAGCAGGTACCAAACCACACACACAAAAAACGAGATCAAATGTAGGCCCTGGTGCCTCAGGGCAGGGCCAACAAAACAATGAGTTATGGAAATCATGTAATTGTAGATTAATTTATTTTGGAAGGGATATCTGGAAGTCACCAGGTTCAGCCCCTCACTCAAACAGGGCCAACAGCAAACTGGGGGCTTGGGACTAATTTTTGTTTCAGAGGATGGAGATCCCGCAATGCTCGGGGCATCCCGGGAAATAAAGTCTTCCTTGAGTACAGCACCACTTCACATCTGTGTAACCCCGATGTACCGGAGAGCGGTGTTTCCCTGCCCCAAGGTGAGCATTGGTGCCACCACTGGACACCGCCCAGTCTTGTTCATTGACAAGCTCAGACAAGGAAGGGATCACCTGTGAAAATTCTGCCTGGTTTTAAATATAGACAAACCCCCACCATCCTGTGGTCGGTACGTTAAAACACAGCGCGTTTCGGTTCCGCTGCAGCAGTTAGCTCTTGGCACGGGACCAATGCCTTTTAATTAATTCATTTATAGCTTTTAAAGCTTTTCCTCCTTTGCTGCGTGCAGTTCATTCCAATTCAGAGTTCAAAAGCAATCTACACATGATGGCCATGTCTTAGCACCAGGATGAGGGCTGCTGATCAAAGCCAGAAGTCACTTGGAACTAAAACACTCTTGAACTTCAGTCTCTATTTATCCTGCTGGATGATGATCCCTCGTACTCAATCAACCAACACTTAGCGCAGCCAGGAAGATAGTAAAAACATTTCTGATGCATCAGCCGCTATCTCAAAGCTACTGCTTGGATTCCTTTCCTCTGCTCATAGTTTTTGTGATTATTTTGCAGAAAACACAGCAATATGTGTGGCTGGTCTCCCCTGAGGGAGCTGCTGTGCCAAATGGTACAGTGTTAACTGGCGTTAAAGCTTTCACAGCCACTCTGAAGTAGAATCATAGACTCAATCATAGACAACTCATAGAATCACTTGGGTTGGAAAAGCCCTTTAAGGTCATCAAGTCCAACCGTACCTGTCCACTACTAAACCATGTCCCTAAGCACCTCATCTGCCCGTCTTTTAAACAATTCCATGATGGGGACTCAACCACTTCCCTGGGCAGCCCGTTCCAGTGCCTGATAACCCTTTCAGTGAAAAAATTTTTCCTAATGTCCAACCTAAATCTCCCTTGGCACAACTTGAGGCTATTTCCCCTCCTATCACTTGCTACTTGGGAGAAGAGACCAACACCCACCTCACTACCCCCTCTTGTCAGGTGGTTGTAGAGGGTGATAAGGTCTTTCAGCCTCCTCTTCTCCAGACTAAGCCACTCCAGCTCCCCCAGCCGCTCCTCATCAGCCTTGTGCTCCAAACCCCTCACCAGCTTTGTTGCTCTCCTCTGGACACATTCCAGCAATGCAACGTCTTTCTTGTAGTGAGGGACCCAAAACTGAACACGGTGAGGCCTCACCGGTGCTGAGTACAGGGGAAAGATGACTGCCCTGGTCCTGCTGGCCACATTATTCCTGATACAAGCCAGGATGCCATTGGCCTTCTTGGCCACCTGGGCACACTGCTGGCTCATATTCAGCCAGCTGTCAACCAGCACCCCCAGATCCTTTTCTGCCGGGCAGCTCTCCAGCCACCCTTCCCCAAGCCTGTAGCGTTGCATGGGGGTTGTTGTGACCCAAGTGCAGGACCCAGCACTTGGCTTTGTTGAACCTCATACAATTGGTCTCAACCCATCGATCCAGCCTGTCCAGGTCCCTCTGCAGAGCCTTCCTACCCTCAGGCAGTTCAACACTTCCACACAGCTCAGCATCATCTGCAAACTCACTGAGGGTGCACTCAATCCCCTCGTCCAGGTCATTGATAAAGATGTTAAACAGACCTGGCTCCGACACTGAGCCCTGGGGAATACCACTTGTGACCGGCCTCCAGCTGGATTTAACTCCATTCACCACCACCCTTTGGACTCTGCCATCCAGCCATTTTTTTACCTAGCAAAAAGTATGCCTGTCCAGGCCATGGGCAGCCAGTTTCTCCAGCAATATGCTGTGGGAAACAGTGTCAAAGGCTTTGCTAAAGTGCAGGTACACATCCACAGCCTTTGCCTTGTCCACTAAACAGGTCACCCTGTCATAGAAGGAGATCAGGTCAGTCAGGCAGGATCTGCCTTTCATAAACCCATGGTGACTGGTCCTGATCTGGTTGTCCTGGATGTGCTGTGTGGTGGCACACAGCATGATGAACTGCACCATGACTTTCCCCAGCACCGAGGTCAGACTGACAGGCCTGTAGTTCCCCAGATCCTCCCTCCAGCCCTTCTTGTAAATGAGCATCACGTTTGCCAACCTCCAGTCAAGTGGAACATCCCCAGTCATCCAGGACTGCTGATAGATGATGGAAAGGGGCTTGGTGAGCACCTCCACCACCTCCCTCAGTATGGGCCTGACTAAAAGAAAATTCAGTGTACCCAAACTCATAAAATCAGAGAAAAAATTTAAACCCAAATCTAGATTACATTTTTCCTGAATGATTTCTATCTTTTCACTCAACTGAACCTCACTCACCAGCCTCAAAAAGTCAGTTTCCAACCTATGACTTGGACCCACCACCACGGAGGAGAGCACCTCTCTGGGCAGGAGTCAGCACTGAGCACAAGCATGGGTGGAGACAGAGACTTCTGCAAAATGCAGTTATGCTTCAGTTCCTCTCCTGTACCCAGACACTTGGGCCTGTACCCCTTTCCATTTCAACTTTCCTACACCACTTCCCTTACTCAAATGAGCACATCAAATACTCATAGCTGTCTCAGTAAAAGCCCATATGCAAAAGTCACGCTGGGGCCAGAGTGAAGGCACTTTTGTAGGGCTGGCGATTTGGGTTGTCTGGATTTGGGTACCCACAGCAAAGTTTCAAAGGGGCCTGAGATGCCCTGATGCTGGGCCCACTTCAAACAAGGCCATCAAATACATTTGGAGCTGAGATTATGAAAAACCTCAAGCTCCCAGGGGGGGGTGTGGTGTGTGGAAATCACAAACATCCTCTAAAAATTGAGATAGGTCACGTCACACATGGAAATAAGGTCCAGGATATTCAACCTGTTCCCTCAGGTGAGAGCATAGTGGAAGACAAAGATACATCCAGCAACTTTTTGCAAGCAAAAGTTGGTTTTGGTTTTTTGTTTGGTTTTTTTTTTTAAGGTCACTTGGAGCAAAGAGCAATATTAACCTCCTATACCTTGACCCCTTGCAGAAAAAATATTTAGAAAATTATCCAAATTGTTTATCTCAGCTCAGTTCCCAGCTCCTTTTCCCTCCCATTAAAAAAGTGAAGTTTTACCCATCAGCCTGCAGAGACCGTGTGACAACATGACAAATGGCAGAGCCACAATGTGCTAAGACAGCTATCGCCAAAGAGCTGGGCATGGGCCTTTGCTCTCTTCGGTTTGGACAGCATTTATAACACTTTCAGTGAGCTCCATCTCTACGTGAAACTTGAGCGTACTTGAATTGTCCTCCAGCAAGAACCTGGAGCACCGCACCCAACGGGCAGCATATTGCTAACCTAAAAATGAGCAGAACAGAAAACCTCCCAAAAAGAGAGAAGTACAGGTGCTTCCAATGATACAGCTACAAAACAGAAATACAGCTCGCTCTCTGCTGTAATTTTTCCCATATCACCTTTACTGGTAATTCCTAGATTATCATTATCTTTGTCACCTAAATGCAAACATAACAAGGCACATTTTCCTTATTTTAGTCCATCTTTCTTCACAAGCCTCCTCTTTTCCACCGGCCGGGAGCTGATGGCTGCAGGTCAGGGAAGGGGGCTGCAGGAGAGACTCCTGCAAGCAGCCGGTGGGAGCGATGGTCCACCTTGCTGCTGCCCGCTTCTCCAAGGTCATCCCGTGCACTGGTGGAGCATCACCATGCTGCTGCTGTCCTGCCACTCGCGTTTTGAGATCTGTTGCCATGGCACCGGGGGACAAATCACTTCTTGATTCTGGCCTGCAAATCTCTCCCAGCAGAGCCAGGCCTGGACCTGCAACCTTGGCTATTTTTAGCCATGTGCTGCATAATGCAGAAGTTGATGAACATCTGCACATCTTCATTAGTCAGCCATTTCCAGGTGCTCAGTGAAAGGAACAGATAGCCAGAGACAGGAGAAAGGCTGGGATCAAATGCTGAGTGAGGGTGGCCACTTGCCATGCCTTTTGGTGAAGAACTCTGTCTCAGTTTCGCCTCAAATCCGTCATAACGGAGCTTGATGGAAAGGGACCTTTGTTCCCCATGAGCTGGAGGGACACGGACTCATCAGCCTCCTTCCCAGAGGTGCCCATGCTGCCCGAGACACCCAGGCACCATGTCAGGATGATGGCTTCTCCCCTACCTTCCCCCATCCCATGACCCATTCCCCAAGCCCACCTTGTGGTTGCAGCCCTGGTAGGGGTGGACCAGTACAGGAGGTCCTGAGGGCTGATTGAGGTCCTCAGACAGGGACCATGAGGGACATTCCCATCCTCTCCCCTGCCCCAGCCTCAAGCTAGCAGCAAGCCCATGGCACGTCACACTGATCCATCCAGAAATCTGGTGACATCACAAACACCTACAGGTGTCCAAAGCTGCGAGGAAGGTGATAGCACTCCAAGCGCCGTTAGAAAGGCGTCACATGTCTGTCTATAGGAAGAGCTGAAAGCATTGGAGATTATCAAGTCAGCAGGAGTGCTGTGTGATGAAGGCTTAGACCGTGCTGGAGGGGTCAGACACCTCCTGCCCAACAGGCCAGCCCAACCTGGTATGCAGACTGCCAACCTACTGAAGCAGCAAACCTTGTTATTAAAAATAATTCAGAATAGCAGGTTCTTTTTTCACATGACAAAACGAAAACAACGTTACAGACTCACAAACATCTATACTTCACAAGGATACACTTGGATTTTCTTTAGGCTTTTTGAGGGGTAAGGGCAAATCTGCCAAATCTTGAGTGCTCCTGCCTAAACAAAAGACAAAGGCCATCGCTCCCACCCCCCCCCCCCCCCCCCCCCTCAAGCAGTGTGCATCCTAAATTCGTTGGTTTAAACCAAGCTCAAGAGCAGCTTCTTCAGCAGCAAGCCAGGCTCTGGGCTGGCAAACCGGGCTCTGGGCTCAGGGATGCTCTGATTGTGAGGTGTGGGGTAACCCATCAGGAAACCACTGACCAAGCTCCAGCTCCAGGCTTAGATGTGCCTGGAGCAGAGGGGGGGTTTAGGTCTGAGGTTGTTGCACAGACTTCTCTCCCCATCACCCTGAAATAAATATCACACTGGCTTCATCTCCCCAGCTGGCAAGCAACTGTCAGAGAGACAACAAGAATGGAATTGCTGAGGCAGCCTAGTTCCCCCCAGTGCCTCCCAGCCATCATCCATTCGAAATACAGTGAAGTGGCACTGGGGTGGCCCCCAGCCAGATGTGCTGTTCCTGCTCATCCTGTCCCTGCTCTGCTAAGGATGGCCAACTTGCAAGAAAAGCAAAGCAGCAGCTGGGTGCAGTGCTTGCAAAATTAAATATTGCTGGCTGAGTCCTTGTGCAAGGTCTGACACTGAGACAAGTTTTAGAGGAACCCATCATGTGCAAGGGATCGCACCATCTCTGGTGCGTAAGGGCATAACTCTAGGGAAACCCAGGGAGCTGGGCTGATTTACACCAGCTGCCAAGTTGATTACTGAGAAGCAATGCTGCCCCACTCCATATTTTTCTTATTTTGTATAATGTCAGGGGGGACAAATCAAGGCCATGTGAGGCTCTGCACTGAATCACTTGCTGGGATTTAAGAAACATGTACAAACGCAGGCATGTGTGATTACATGAAGGACCAGTGTCCTCCCTGAATGGAGCCAGTATGTCAAGGATGGTACCAAAAAAGCCCACCACCAAACGTGAAACGAGCTGTTACAGGTCAACCTGCTGCTAAAAGGAGCTTCCTTCCAAGCAATAACTTGTATCCTGGTGCCCACAAGTCCATGCCACCCGTAATATGCTTTTTTCCAGCTTGTTTTTTTTAAGCTTAATGAGCACTGTGCTTCCTCCCTATGCTCAGAAAGGCCAAGCTAGAGGTGACAGGGTTAAAGTGCTAAGCAGGGTGACAGCCACGCTGGAAGGTGGGAAGAAAGAGGTGGCTCAGCTTGGGCCAGACTGGAATACCCATATTAGCATATAAAATGGGATCCGAAGAGCCAGTCTGAGGCAGGCCAGCAGCACTGGTGGACTTCCAGGTGCTGTGGCAGGACCACATCCAGATCAGCGACCCCCACCAGTGGGACTTCCCATCCACAGCAACTTCCCACTCCCAAGGCTGTGCCGCACAGCGAGCAAGTGTTGCAATGCATCGTTTCCCCAGCCCTGATGACCCACAGCTGAATCAGTGACCTGGAGAGGAGAAGCATCGTGGCCCAAGCGCCCCAGCATGTCCCTACATGCAGTATCCCAGCCCTGCATTCAACAGGGATGTCCTCAGCCACCTTTCCCAGACCTCCTGCTCAGAGAGGGAGCTGGAGAGGGGGAGCCCAATAGCCAAGGAGGACCTAGGAGTCAAATCCAGGCAGCTGAAAAAAATTGGATGGCGGCCTTCACCATCGCCTGCTGGAATTGTTTATCTTCCTGCTTCCCCTGTAAAACAACTCATCCCAGCTGGGTCATCAGGAAAGGAACAATAGCCATATATTTTTAGGATCTATCTGTGAATCATTGGCGACCAGTTTTTCCACTTTGTCACCCAGACCATTTTGTTTTAGCAAGAGACCCTGCAAAGCAGTCCAAGCCATGACTGTGCAGGGAAGGGGTAGTCCTGGCAGTCAGGGATCTCCCCGAGCACCCAACAGCCCCAGCTCTGCCCCATGGCATCGCATTTGTGCTCCCTCCAAGAAATGAGGCACCACAGGGACCTCCAAGTGGGTCACAGCCATAGTAGTTACCCATAACCTGCCAAAGGGTTTGGACATGTGGGTGTCCAAGCTCTGTGTGTGACAAAGAAGGGTTGGGTTTTTCTTTTCTTTTTTCCGCTTTCATTTTCTCTTTCTAAAAATAAAGGATGCCTCTCTTATTTAGAGGTCAAACAGGTTTTTACCCGGGTGCTTATTTACCCTCCTCTATTGCAGCATCCTTGACCACACAACACAGAGACACTCAAAGGCTGCCACAGCCCACAGGAGGCGAGCGCTTGGTGCGACAAGCAAAGCCTCCCGCTCGTTAAGACCTGCAAGTTTAACAATGCAAATCCACAGCCTAAATATAGTGTGCGACAGAAAGTCCCAGCCCGAACACAGCAATACAGTACCTCAGGGGACTGTCAGAGGCAGGAACGGCCCAGCCACGATATTCAGGCGCATGTTCAAAAGTACAGCGAGAGGAAACGCAGCAGCTTCACGGCCCCGTTGGTTGCCTGGGGCCCATGGCTTGCATGCCCCACCAGGTAAACTCAGCACTACCATGACATCTCTGGCAGGGCAGAAAGAAAGCAAAGAGGTCACAAAAGCCAAACCTCCTACATCACCTCCATCACCTGAGCCAGCAGCAACACCAGGGAAGAAATTAGGAGTGGGTTTCAAAAGCCCTCAGTGAGTCAGGAGCACAAGTTCTGCTGCTTGAGAAACACTAAATAGCAGATGGGAATAATTTCTCCTTAAAAAAAAAAAAAATTACTAGATCACAGATTCCCCCCTCCCCAATCTCTTCCACCAAGTCTCCTCTGAAGCAGTAGCTCCCAGCAAACTGCAGATTTAGGCCACAAAGCTCCTTTTCAGCAGCAGTTTCTTTTCTCATGCTCCTAGATGAGGTAGTGTGGGTGCAGAGAGGTGAAGAGATTTGTTGTGGCTTGCATGGAGAAAAAAAAAAAAAATTAAAAAAAAATCACAGGAAATTCTGCCTGTGTGTCCTTAATCATAACTCTATCAGCAATCATCCAGGCTTCTAACATGGCTTTCTCATTAGCCCTGGGGACTCTCCATCCTGTGGTTTTCCCAAGTCTCTCTCCTT
>NW_009258621.1:1618276-1620055 GCF_000687185.1 Egretta garzetta
TGAATTCTTTAATAAAGGTGTTTTATCTTTTCCATGCTTAGGGCCAGGTCTTGGGTGCTCATCTTGCCCCAGCCCTCGCCCACTTTGCATAGCACTGATTCATATGAAATAGAGGCACAGCCCGTATTTCACATGAATCATTCCCTTTTCAGCTCATGTTCCCAGTGATAATATTTTTGTGGAGCAGTTTTATTCTATTAGCCCACAAAAAGCTCCATTACTCAAAGCCTTTCCCAGATCATCAAGTGTGTTTCTCTAAGGAAGCTTTTTTCCACAGTGCTGTCTTATAACACATCCCTTTCCTCTCTAAAATGCAGGGGTGGAAGGATGCGGGGGAAATGAGTCTACCACCAAATGGATGGACCCATGCAGTCATTTCCCAAGAGCTTACACTCAGTAATTAATATTTCTGAGGACATAAGTGGATAAGAGAGCAGATAAAGCCTAGAAAAGCATATTTCTTTCTTCCTGCATGCATATTGGTGCGGTGCAGGGAAGAGGACTCATCTGCGTGGCTCTGTAGGTGTGTGCATCTTCATAGGTTTGTACAAACACACAGATGGGATCTGCCATAGCCCTGCCCAGCCTCCCTGCCGCTCCCAAGCTCACCTACCCCGGTATTACACAGGTTCTGCTCGCTCAGGGGTTCTGCCACAGCCCCCAAGTGGGGAAAACCAAGGAGAATCCCATCAGCTCGTGCCTCCCCAGACAGGGACACCACACGGCAGCTCCGCATGGGGTCACAAGGCAGCCACCCTCTGCAACTATAAAAAAAAAAACCCCAAACACAAACCCAAACCCAACCCACACACACATGCTCAGAAATAGTTACTCTTCTTAAATTTTCCATTCTGGACCTTGGCCAGGAGATAAATTTCTTGTTTTGGAAATACCAAGTGTATTTCAGCAAGTGTAGGGGAAGTATTGCACTTTCCACATTTCCAAAGTGCAAATTGTGAAATACCCACTCTTACACATCTCTAAACTGATTATGAGGTTAAAAAAAAAGAAAAAGCAAGAAATGGTTATGTCAGAAGAGGGTCCTTAATGCCCCTTTAGGGACAACACCTTGCATGGCCTTAAAAGATTTGCTCTGGAGAGCGGCGAGCGCGGTTGCCACAGCTTGCAGGCCACCTCTCCCTGCTGCCAGCTCCAGGGGGACATTTGCTAACACCACCCCCTCCCCATTTTGCAGCAGCAGTCCTAGGCACACATTAGACCTCCCCTTAGCCGGTCAGAGCAGGCAAGCAACTCCAAGCTCCCAGTACAATCCTGTAGCAAAAGGTTGAAGTGAGCCCCTAATGTGTTGGCGATGGGGGGGTAAGGAGGGACAGCAGGGCTTGATTTTACCCCACCCATACTGATTGCCTTGGGTGCTGAGGGTTGCAATTTGAAAAGGATGCTGAAAAAGTGGGAATAGCCCAGAAGCTGTAGAGGCAGGAAGAACCTTGAAGGGTGCAGGAGAACCCAGGATGAAGTTTGGTTACAGCTTATCTGCTTTCATGGACTCTAATCCAGCACAGAAATGTGGCAGACTAAACACAGGGAACTTGGCCATGCTAGGCTGAAGGGCAGAGGATCCCACCAATGTTCCTCCCCAGCTTTAATGTGCTAAAAGGAGACCTGATTTTATCAAGATGGTAGAAACCCGCAGCTTTGGTGCTCAAGTTCCCCAGAGTACAGGCAGCCCAGCCGCGTGGCCATGGTGAATGCAGGGGACCAGACCTGCCAAGAGGACTTTTGCAGAGCAAAGCTGTCTCCTTTCCAGCAGCACGGAAG
>NW_009258621.1:1620087-1684591 GCF_000687185.1 Egretta garzetta
ACATGCAAAAAACTCTCCTTGAATACAGTGTAGTCTTCGGGGAGGATGAGGGCAAAAGGAAAAATAAAAAAAATAAAAATAAATTAAAAAAAACCCAGACCACAACCAACTCCCTCTCATGGAAATGGAGCCTGCAGGATACCAGGTTTTAAGTATTTTCATGTTTTTGATTATGTGCTGCCCTGCCATTGCTGGCCTTTGGTGTCTTTAAGGAGCGACACCTCTGCCACACACCGATAGCGGAGAGCCTGTCCCCATCCAGGAGAGGGCCTTCTGCTGGGCACCTCTCCGCCTTTGGCCTGCTGGAGCTGGAAAGGGTTCAGAAACCAAATCCATTTTCTGAATCCCTGCAGAAACGCCAAGCTGCAGGTAAAGCAGAGCCCATCGCCTTCCCCCTACCTCCTCTTCGCGGGATGCCCCTGCACTGGGAGCACCCCACTGCTGCTGCTAAGCCTCCCAACCCACAGCATGGGGAAGAGCCAGAGTATGAGGTATCCCATAAAAGCACCCTCCCCTCCGGAGCCAGTCCAGCTCCTTCTACAGGAATGCTCACCTTAGGAAACCTCACTCCATGTTTTGCAGTTGAGACTTGCCGGTGCCTCTTTTATACGCTTTTTTCCCCCCTCCCCCTCTCCAAATATGTGTTTTTATGAGCTTCTCGTTGAGATCATAAAATACTGGGTTGGAAGAGTATAAATTCACAAGGAGGTATTCTTTGAAGGGAGCTTTTCTTCCTACAATTAAAATTATTTAAAAAAAAAAAAAAAGAAAGAGGGGAAAAAAATCCCTATCCTTCCCTCTCTTGCAAGCCCCCTCCGATTTTGCAGCACATCTCAGTAAGGATCTGGGGCCCTACATATCACCTTGCCTCTCAGATCTAACTAAAGCAGGTTTTTGCAGCCTGGGAAGCGCAGGTAGAGGTGAGCTGCAGCCAGCCCTGGCACCAGGTCTCAGGCCTGAGGAAAGCAATTTGTTTGGGAGTTTTGCAGGGATAATAGTTGCCTGTTCGTGCTGGGTTAAACTTCCTGCCACACTCACATCAAGAAGCACAAGGCCGTCAGCCAGAGCTGAGGATGCCTCGCTTTACCTTTTCATCAGGAAGCCTAAAAACACTTCATGGAGAGATCACCATGAGGCAGTTGGGGCATGCTCAAAAGCCCAGCTCTTTGGCCCCCCATGCATGGTGATAACATGTGACATGTCCCCCCTAAAGACACACACTTGATTTAACCTGGTGCTACAACAACAACACGTCCATCACAGGACACCCTGGGACGTGCCACACCTTTCAGGAGCATGGCTTGTTTTGCAGGTGGGAAAACTGAGGCACGGGAGCTATATCACAACTTACCTAGTGGCTGCCAGACCTGAGCTGCTCCCCTCACTCCTGTGCTCCAGGCCCACTGGCTCTCGGGCAATTTGGATCTGCCGCTTGTTCCATGGTGGGATTGAGTCAGTTCAGTGGTGCCCTGCCCGCAGCATGGGAAGAGCTGAGGGGGGCACAAGTGACCCTCTGACCCCTCTGCTGGAATTTGGGGCACTATTAGCTAAATCTCACAGCCTTTATTCAGGCAAACCTTCAGCTGTGAGGCATTCCTAACGTGCAGCCTTAATTGGCTTATTTAAGATTAACTAGGCCAGCTGCCCTGGCCAGCTGAGTCAGCAAAGGAGTGCAGGGGTTTTCCCCCCTCCTCTTCAAACAGGCTGTTAAGGGAGTGAGTCCCATCCACTCCTGGGGCCTTGCAAGCCTTGACTTGGCTCCAGATTAACTCTAAACCCTGCCGATGGCGCGGGAGCCATGACTGACTAATTCCAAAGCTGCTACCATAACTTGCCTCATGGCTGCTGTGGGCTCTGGCTCCTTCACTCCAGCGGGAATATGGGGGGCAAGGGGTGCCTGGCTGCCAGTCCCTGCCCTTGGACGTCTTCCCTGCCACACGGATCAAAGAAGGGATTTGCAAATGGCAGGTCTGAAGGCAAGATTTCCGCAAGGCGGCTCCTCCCAGTCCCTCATTATCGCTGTTTCTTTTAAAAGCAACAATTGTGCACAAGGAGGAGGAGGTCACATGAAGGATGCCTGAAATTCTTTCCAAACCACAGCCATTTCTAACCCATCACAAATTTCCCTGCTTACTCTGGCCTGTGAACTCTGGAAAATGCAATTAAAAGAGAAAAAGCAGAGGCCTGAAACCTCTGATTCATTAATGAGGCCAGCCTTACACGATGCTGATTCAATAGGAGCGACTGTCTTGTTTCCAGCCCCGGTTCATCAAAAGTTCATTAGCCCTCCCTTCCGACAGAAACCTGCCCAAATTTTGTGCTGCCTTCCCAGAAGTTAAGGGAGCAGCTTATTTAATGGTTTAATGTGGCTGAAATTGCCGTTGGCTGGACTGACAATGGCGATGAACAACATTTTATATATGTACTTTTATATATATATATGCACACTACAGCTTTCCCCTTATAGAATCTTCTTTCTATAGCTGGGTGCACCACGCGCAGCCCAAAGCCCGGCTGCCCCGGCACGGGGACGGCAGGCAGCTGGGCTTCCCACCCCAGCGGGGGCCAGCCTTTCGGGGAGGGCACAGGACAAGCTGCTGGCGTCACCAGAGCCGAGGCAGCAACTGCTGGGCACATTGTCCTTCTTCCCTCCGCCCACGTGGCAGCGAGCAGATCCCCATGCTGCCTCACTGATTTGCTATGTGATATTTGGTGTCCTCCCCCAGACACACACAGCTGCAGACACGCAGCCGCCTCTTAATCGGTTGTTTTTAACTGCGGAGCTCATTTCCAGTGGTGGCAGCAGTGGAAAGCAGGGGCAAGAGGAGGTGGAGGGAGATGAATGGCTTGCACATGTTTGGAGGTGGCCCTGGGCTAATGATGGGTCTGGGCGAGAGGAGATCATAGGATTATTTGGTTGGAAAAGACCTTCAAGGCCAGGTTGGACGGGGCTCTGAGCAACCTGATCTGGTTAAAGATGTCCCTGCTTACTGCAGGGGGCTTGGACTAGATGACCTCCAAAGGTCCCTTCCAACCCAAAGCATTCTATGATTCAAGATCATTGGGTCCAACCGTACCTGTCCATCCAGAGGGGGATGCATGGCTTCAGCATGTTCAGAGGTGGCCTCAAAATAATAGTTAAAATATTGCAAAATGAAATTAAGCCCTTGGGCTGAAACAGAGGGCTGCACATCTGAGAATAGGTGGGGTTTATTGCGAGCGGTCCACCCGTTCCCCTTCCAGGGCATTAGCCTCCTTCCCCAGTAAATTTGTTCCCTGCCTGCTGGGTCCTGTGACATCCCAGGCACCTCCGTGGCACAAGAAGGTCCCACATGTCAGGCCACACAAAGCTCCCCACTTGATCCCCAAGGTAACCTTATCACCCTCTATTTCATACTATTCAGCAAAACTACCTGCGTGGGGGCTCCTGGGTAACCAGAGAACCTCCTGTGGCCACGCACCAGGGTGTTCCCTTCCAGCCCGCATCCCCTGCTGGGGCAGGACGGGGACAGTCCCAGGAGCAAATGCCCTGCTGCTCTGGGCTGTGGGTTGCTCCAGCTGCTGGAGAAGCAGGATGAAGCCCGTCTACCCAGAGTCTGCAACGGCCATTGGCAATTTGGGGGGGATGATGCACCTTTCCCTAAATCCATGGAACGAGCACCCAGGCCTACTTGCTGCTGTGAAGATGGGAGGGATGACTTCTCCAGAGAGGTTGGTTGGGCTTGATCTTGTGGACAGAGTCCACTTGGAAAAGCCAGGTGATTCCTCTTTGCCCTTCAACGTGCAGGAGCGTGCCCCACTGCCTGTGCCAGTGCTCTCCTCTGCAGAAGGAGCTGCCTTTCTCTACAGGGGCGTATTTCCTCCCCAAAAAGCCTGAAATGTATCCTTTCAGATGAGAGGCATTTTACTACTCTCAGTCAGGAATAACCAAGATGATAAAGCACAGTATGGCTGGGATGAGAACCTACGTCTAATGCTGATACTTGGTTTCCGCAACAGAGAAATGCTGAAGCCCGACAATTATAATCAACAGCAATATTGCTTCCTTCAAGATTTGGTCCAGTGCAAGGCTAAAATGTTGTGGGAAGAATTTATTTTTAAGTTTCCCACCATACCAAAATTACAGAGCCTTTAAAAACCACCCTCCAAAAAAACCCCCACGTTTAACATTTCCGTATGTCTCTATATTTCAAAGAATTAAGAGAAAACTATCACAGATTTGAAAAACAGAAACTCACTCAACTCGGAGGCCACTGGCTGGTTTTTACCCCAAGCTCTCAGAGTGCTTTTTGAAGGGGATTAAGCAAAAAACTCCATTTTACAGATGGGGGAACCGAATCATGTTTTGGATAAGCATCTGAGAGCTGGTCGAGCAAAGTCAGTAGCAGCATTTGGAAAAGCCATCCCACGTCTGTAGAGAAGTCCGCTGACTTCTCTACAGGTTTTCCACCCAGGGACTAAAAAAGAAAAATAGACCTCAAACTGGTCATGAGGGAATGCAGAAAGCACAGATGAGATGCCAATTAAAAAGATACCAAATTGTACCCTCTGCAATGTGCAGTTAAAGCAATGAATTCCTTCCATGGACAGAAAAAAATGGTCTGTGGGTTTGCTGGCAGATTCCTTGCCGTGACCTGCAAATGAGAAAAGGAGGCATGAAGGGCTTTTCCCCTGCCTGGCACGGTGGTCTGGGGAGCAGGAGGTGCTGGTGATGCCACCCAGGGCTGCGTGGAAGAGTCTGGGTGGGCTAAAATGGTGCATCAAGGATAGGGATGAGGTGGAGGGAGCTTTTGATCTTCATTTGCATGGAGTTTTTTTTGGAAGAGTGCTGTGGTCAGATTCCAGTTGCAGCTTTTTAGCTGTAAGGAATTATTTTCAATCCCAGCCCAATGGAGGGGACATCACCTGTTGGGATGGAGAATTATAAAAACCACAGGGAGAAAACTCGTAGTGGCTTTTTGGGCCAGACATCCACATGTGACCAGGGTTTTTAAAGTCAGGTTGTGGCTTCCCCACCTCACGGCATTTCTCTGCGTAGTTCAAGTGTCTTTAAAAAGGGTCCCCTGAATTGCAAGGAATGCTAATGTGTATTTAATAGCGATTTCTCACGAGCCACTGGAAGGCTGTCGGGGCAGGAGTGGCTGGAAGGAAGGCTACAGGCTCCCTGTGTCACCTTCAGGAGCTCAGGCTTTGGTTATTCAGGCCCATTACAAGGAAAGTGACTTTCTAGAAATACTTCACTGTTCAGATGTTCGGCATCGGTGGCCTGTCCAGCCCCATGATTCGGCTGTCCAAGGAAAGAGCAGTGCTAGGACCAGCCAACATTTGCCACCACCAGGCAGGGGCAGCATACATGGCTTCACGGGGCAGCAGCATCATGGGGAAATGTCACTCAACACCCACACGCCACATGGGACATGGTATGTAGTTGGTATGTAGTTGGAACTGTAAAAAACCCGAAGAAATAGCCCCAACAACTCAAAAGGATCAGTTGTGTTTTCATTTATACCAGCTTGACTTTTTTTTTTTTTAACACATTTCTGTCTACAGCTGTAATTTGATTTACTGGGTCTAACAGCTGAGCACCAATCGTGTTTCCATGGAGAAAACAGTAGGTCCAGCACATTCTCGCGTGTACTCTTATCTCCAGCTCCCTCGGAGGCACTGCCTTTGCCACTGCTTGGGAAGCTCCTTTACACCAAAGATGGGAGTCCTAGGGAAATAACCGGGAACACAGAGACACGGCGTGCTCACAGCATCCCCACAACCTCATACATGGGTCTCAGGCATTTCCCTTGCAAGCCCTGCCAGGAACAGGCCGTACAGAGCTCCAAAAAGCAGAGCATCCTGCGGAGACCAAGCCTTCCCAGCTCTGCTTGAACCCCTCTTGAGCAGCAAAAAGTACCTAATGCAATAGAAAATGCAAACCAGGGGCTCACGGAACCTGACATCAGGGAATTTACACTCCTTTGTCCTTGGTCTGGGCACCTTGCCTCTCCCTGCTATGGGAACTGGTGGAAAATACTTGCTGCAACCTCCACACAAGTAACACATCACCTCCGACCCCTCTTTGTGTGCACTTTCACATGCAGCATCACATGAATGAAGCTGCCCTTCATTTTTGAGGTGGGGCTGCCAGAAAGCCACAGCCAGGCCCACTCGCATCTTTCATGCCTCATGTTAATGAAATCGGGCTTTGGGAGTTGCGCCGGGGCCAGCCGGCACCCGCAGCCTGGGTCTGCTCTACACTGCCTCAGGAAGCTGGTCTTCACTGGCCTGGGCCACCCCGTGCTCCTGAGAGCATCGTGTGGTACCCACGGGGCTCGGATGCCTGTCCGCAAGGAGTGGGTCTGGCAAAGCCAATGCAGTCTGCTCAGGGCTAAGGGTGGCTCCTGGCTGCACAGTGGCTGTCACCAGTGACCCCCCTCAGTGTTAGACATCCCTCACCTCCCAGCTTCCTCAGGTTACCCTGGCAAAGTTTCTTCAGGTGCACTGATCTGTAATCCACGGCCAGCTTAGCTGTCTATCAAGATCTGCCTATAACCCCACCACTCGCCCCATTTGCCAGACCCCAAAAGGCTCTCATAGGCAAGCTTCGGTGGCTGCAGCACGGTGGGAGGAGAAGGCACCCTCCTGCTCATGCCGATGGGGAGAGGACAGAGTCTGCAGGGTGATTTGTCTGGGGTTTGTCCAAAGCCATGGCACGGTGGCGGTCCTATGGTCTCGGGCATCCTACGGCCTCTCCTTTCGCTGGCAGTCGCTGCCTCCCAAGCTGCCTTTGAAGCCTGGCTGTGCCCCCACTGCTACGAATGCCAGTCAGGCAAAGGGTGTAATCAATGGTAAGCAGGCTGCATTTTAATTACCCTTTATATAATGCAAATGTGACTGTATTAATAATCCTTGCAAGCCATGCGACCGTCTTACACAACCTTTAATTACTCAGGGAGCTCAGCATTTTCCATTGTCGTACAGTTTGCTTTACCTTTTATTATCTCGCCAGGCTGCCAGGCCCTGCAACACAAAGAGAAATGCTTTCCGCAACTTCACCCGAGCCAGGCGTCTGAAAGCTTTGTTCCTGCTCCAAGACCATCACGTTTCCCTCCCTTTATTTCCTCAGAGCAGAAAGCCAGAACATCACCCAAGCGCATATCATTATCAGTAAGTGCCTATGCACAGGGTGGCTTCCCCTCCAAAAAAAACCCCGCCTTTGTGTTGAAAGGGTTATTTCCAAGGAGCTATCTATATTACAGCGATAAAAGATGAGACTAATGGGTGCTTGACACATTGCATGGGGCCAGACCCAGCAAAGCACTTAAGAAAGCGAATAAAGCTCTTAAGCACATTTTCCCGTTGACTGGAGCTTACCTTTTATTAAGCACTGAACATGAGCATATGGGTGTTTGCAGAAAGGAGAATTAGGCTCTGACGTGACATCCTGGATCAATCAGATTTTTCCAGTGGCTTCAGCAGCAGCAGGAAAAATAACTACTCGTTAGCCTGTACTGGAAGTTATCCTCATTTCATGGTGACTGGCATGGTAAAAAGCCTCCACGGGACAAAAAGCAGAGCTCCTCTGTCCTTTTGCACTTCATGCCATCAATAGCACTCAGGTGCTCCTTAAGTTTCTTTGTCCTCCGGGTCCTGGAGGGTAAGATTTGCTCCATTTCATTCCCTGCTTCCCAACGCAAAGGCACGATGGGCAACTTCATGTGATCCTTTGCGAGTCCTTCCAGACTTCCACCTGGGGTCTGCTGAGATACCAGGCAGTATTCGGTGCAAAGAAAATAATGCTTCATCGCATTTTCGCAAAGCATTGAAGTGACCGTCAAAACCCGATGGATCGTAATTATTCTGCAAATTTTGCACTAAGAAAAAACAGGAAAAATAATAAATAAAAAGATGTTCCTTTCTTGCAAGGGGGGTACCTCCAGCACTGCCCGACCCATGACCCAGCTCTCCTAAGGTCCCTGTTGGGGATCATTTCATTAAATAATAGTTCAATGTTGAGTTATGGAAATGAGTCTATAAAATATTATAAGGCATGTTAAATGATGCGTGAAAATAAACTAGGTCAGATGGGGAATAGGGATTTCTGTTCTCTGGAAGGTCACAAATCTCCCTCTGAGGGACATGACAGCAAGCACCAATATGTAGGAGCTGCCGTGCTGGCTCAAGCTGGTGGTCCTTTTCCATCTCTGTCTTGACCTGGCAATCACCACTGCCAGATGTTTAACTGCACAACCCCCCCCAAACAACTTTCCTGAGGCAGAACTTCCCCTAAGCCCCCACAAGTTAAGACTGACAGAGGGTTTAAGGACTTAGAGCTCTCTGAAAGCTTTTTAAAAAAAAAAAAAAAGGTTATTTCTGTAGATGCCTTTGTTATTTGTAGATATTTTGCCCTGCTTGGCCTCACTTTTATTTTATGGCAGTGAGTTCCACATAGATTGGGCAGGGAAAAAAAAACGTTTCCTTAAATGAGTTTTGAAATTATACCTTTTCTGCTTCTTTTAGCGTTCAAGAGTTCAGTGCGATACAGGCAGGAGAGGAAAGCAGAGAAAGAGATGCAGGGAAATTGCAGGTGAGGAGCAAGCGATGCCATAGCACAAAGTGTTAACAAGAGCCCTATATATACATTCAGAAGAGCTTTTAACCTGGAGCTAAAACACAGCATCTGTGTCCTCCTGCCCATGGTTGCAAAAAGGCACAGTTAAATTGAGAAGAGGGCAGAACCAGGCCACAAATGTAGCTTCAGGGATGGAGAAGATGCCTATAGGGAGGCATCCGGAGAGCCATCTATCTTACTGAGATGGTGGATTCAATTACAGTGCACGAGGACATAACTTCAGGCACTGAAAGGCTCTGTCAGAAGAAGGACAAAAACAAAAAGCTGCAGACTGAAGCTGGACAAACCGAGGTATAAATACATCAACAGCACGAGCTTGAGAGTCAAGAGAAAAATGCCAAAGGAAACTGCAGAGTCTCTGTCTTTTGAGATGGTCAAAGCCAGCTTGGATAGCTGCCTGGAAGACATGTTTTAGCCAAAACACAAGCTAACAGACTTGGTGCATGAGGGATTAGGTGTGGTTGCGTGGTCTCCAACATGGGGAAGTTGGGACTGGCCATGCCCTGCAGACAGCATATGGCAGACTGCAAGGGGGTTGGTTCAGTACAAATAATTTCCAAAAAAAATGCATCTTTTCCTAAAGACTATAGTGCTGTAGAAGCCACCAAACTGCAGCTATCGAAAGAGGATTGGTTTCATGGATAAGGGAAACAGAAGCACCCCCAGGAACATGTCATGGGATAAGAAGGATCATCCCCACCTCTCACAAGGAGAGAAGGGCAACCAAGTTAGATGGCTACACCTCATCCCTTCATGCAGGAGAGGAAAGCAGGTTTCCAAAAGGCGTTTCTTTGCTATAAAGCTTCAGCAGAGCTGGTGGTAGCAGGGATGAAGGGCTGGGCTGGGCGGACTGCCCTGGCCATGCATACATGCGCTGTACCTTGGCACACTCCCGAGATACTGGGAGACTTCATTAACTCCAGCACAATCCTCTGCTTTAGGAAGAGGTTGGCTAGACTGTGGTCTACAAACAGTAGCATCAAATCATAGAAGCCTTTAGATTGGAAAAGACCTTTAAGATCATCAAGTCCAACCGTTAACCTAACCCTGCCATCCCACCACTAAACCATGTCCCTAAGCACCTCATCTACCCATCTTTTAAATACCTCCAGGGATGGGGACTCAACCTCCTCGCTGGGCAGCCCATTCTAATGCTTAACAACCTTTTTGGTGTCCCTAATGTCCAACCTAAACCTGCCCTGGCACAACCTGAGGCCATTTCCCCTTGTTCTATTGCCCATTACCTGGGAGAAGAGACCAACACCCCCCTCACTACCCCCTCCTTTCAGGTTGTTGTAGAGGGTGATAAAATCTCCCCTCAGCCTCCTCTTCTCCAGCCTGAACAACCCCAGTTCCCTCAGCTGGTCCTCATCAGCCTTGTGCTCCAGACCCCTCACCAGCTTTGTTGCTCTCCTCTGGACATGTTCCAGCAATGCAACGTCTTTCTTGTAGTGAGGGGCCCAAAACTGAACGCAGTATTTGAGGTGCAGCCTCACCAGTGCCGAGTACAGGGGTATGATCACTTCACTTCTAATAATACCATTAACTCCCAAATTGTAGTTAATACCTAACTATGATCAGAGCCTTGCACATAGTTATGCTTGCCAAAAAAAAAAAGGGGGAGACCTGTCCACCCTCATCCCCCTCCCCAGCACAGGCTCACTCAGAAGACAACTCCAGCACGGATGCCACAGGGGGTCCTTTTGGTCCCAAGCCACCGTGGTGGTCAGGGTTAGCTCTGTGCCACTGCCAGGGTGGCATGAGCACTGCCCTGAGCTGCTGGGCTCAAACCCTTGGGGAGCAGCACCCCAGGGCCCTCACCCACAGCCCTTGGAAACAATACAGAGGCCAAATACCATTTTCATTCAAGGATGCAGAGATGGAAACTCAATACGCAACCCTCACCCCTTGCATGAGCAAGCAAGACCAGCTCCAGCAAGCTCTCCCTTTTCTTTTAATTAGTTTTAGGCACGAAAATGGTCTCCTGCTTCCATTGGCTTTTACTGATATAGTAATTAATGTACCTTCCTGCAGAAGGAATACCGATTGAGAGGTAAAGCCATTGCCTGGAGAGAGCTGGGCTTCCAAGGAAGTGCTAATTAGTCCCTATTTGAGAAATCTGGTTAAAGCAAGTGAGCAGGTGTTGCTAGAAATTGGAAATAATCTGTACAAACATGTTCCTTCCTATGTGACAGCAGAGCTAATTACACCTCCTTGGGTCACCACTCCATTTTACATAATATCTCTCTGTCGAAAGTGTATTACCACCTGGCACCGCCTGCCAGATGAAACACTTTAGCACTTTGTGTCAGCAGTGAATTAACCCCTTCTCCCATCACGGCTTGAGAGGAAGGATATTGCTGTCAACCCCACTTGCTCCAAGGACAGGGAAAACATTTCCCACCTCCCTTCCAGCATGTGAGGCACCGTGCAGCATACCCTGCCTCATCCCCTGCCGTACCGTCACCAGCAAGTTTTGATCTCACTTGCTGTCAACATTGGAAGGATTTATGGATGGTTATGTGCTACGTCCCACTTCCATGGCATGCGACCAAAGCCTTGCAACCTCCTGGAAAACCAAAATGTCCCCTGGGGGAAGGTGATGATTGACATCCCAAGAGGGGATGATGCCACAGCAGCAACAGAAGTAATCATAAAGCTAATTATTTTTTATATAAGACATTTTATGTACCAGCTTTCGCAGGTGCAATGGTGTCATTGAATTGGCTCAATCTCAGGATGGTGTGAGGTGTCCATGCACATCTGAATAGCTGGAACTGAGAAAAATGGAAAACCATCGCGTGGCACAAGGCAGCACAGGAGGAAAGCAGCCAGCTGCAGGTTTATTTGATCAGGAAGAATTTCCTAAGTACCCTCCCAAAAGGGAGGTGTATCTGCATTATTTAGCAAGTGTCGCGCAACCTTAACTCCTGGTTTGCACCACATCCGTAGGAAGAGACAGGGGCCCAACGCAGATGGTGTGGGCAGAGAGAGGTCCGTGAGTCACTGCCGGACCCGGGAGGCATGCATGACCCCCCGGGCCTCGGTTTGCTGTTGTGAAGGGATGCATGGATGCGTTGGTAATGCCCGGGAAGCCGGAGATGTCAGGGGAAGGGAACACAAGCGCCATGACTACATTTGTGAGCAAAAGGCTGTTTATAGGGTGCCCGCTGAGGCAATGAGTTGTCCTCTCCTTGCAGGCAGAGTATGTTGGAACATATATAGCAGAGGTTCTGCTCTGGCCACATGCCTCCAGCCTTTTGTACTGGGATGAGGATGTACCTGCAGCCCAGGAATTGCTCCTGCCACAGAGACACTCTGGCCCTTCTGCCTATTATACATAGGATAATAAATCAAGAGAGATGCTGTGATAAGTCAGCTGAGCACAGTCAGACTATGCTCCTGACAGCAGCAATTGTAAGGCTGGCCATGGAACGTTCCAGCCCAAAGGTGAAATGCTAGCCCAGATAAATGCTAGCCCAGATAGCTCTGATACCCAACAAGTCTGAGGGACAGATGCAAACTCTCGATATATTGCAGGGTAATGGGAATTTTGCCTCCGTTGCAGCTTCAATCACAGTGCAGGCTGAGCAGGTGAGAGCTTTCAGTAAAACACCAGATATTTTAGCCAGCCCGGGGAGCTTTCACAGAAAGTCCTTTTTCTAAGGGCAAAACCTGTTCAACATCCACCACGGAGCCACCTTTCTAGCAGCACCGCTTTCCCCAGCCGTGGGGGCTTACAGCTGTGTCTGCAGCCATTCCTAACAAATGGGCAAGCTGAGCCCAGAGCCTTGGCTCAGCCTTGCCACAAGACCGGTGGCAGGGTAGCCCCATCCGAAGCCGGCCAGCAGCGCAGCTGCCCCTGCAGTTGCTCCCAGCTCTCCTTGTCCCAGCAGCTGAGCATGGCCAGGCTGGACAGGGAGGGAAGGGAGAGACAGATCCCCTTTGTAAAGCTGATTCCAGACATGCTGCCCTACGCACGCACCCTGCAAAGACGGCCCGTTAGGGCTCAGCTCATCAAAGCTGGGATCACACTGCAGATGAAGTGGTGAAAGCATAATGAGAGCTGGTATTTCAGACACAGGAATGAATTGTATCCCTATAGAAATGCTCTGTTTGGGTCCTGTTTTCCTCCCCTGGCCCCTGTTAACTGCTTCAGACACCCAGGGAGAATGGGCATTATTGCCTGCTGAAGAAAACAGCCGTGGCTGATCAGGGTCCCACCCACCAGAGAGCCCACGCTCATGCTCAGTTTCTCCTAAAGTCATTTCAGACTCCTGACTCTGCATCTACTCAGAGCTATCAACTTACATATCAAAGGGACTGACGTGGTCCTGAAATTATAATGTCTGATTACTTGGTCTGTTAACATGCATAAGGCAGAATGATGGTGATGTTCCCATTCCTGAGATGAGGAGCAGAGATACAGAAGCAGCAAAATACTTCCCCGCTGAAGTCTTTGTCAGAGCAGGGGCTGATGCTCCACCACTGCTCCATAATCCCTTTTCAATCAGGGATGTCCCCGTACTTGATCCCAGGGAGGTGGGATGCAAGTGTCTTAGTATGAGAGCAGAAACATGCCTCCCTCCCTCAGATGAGCCATCGTGCCCTGGAGACATGTCCTTCCCTCAGATTTCTCTTCTTTCAGTCTCAGTAGGTCCGGCCAGTTTGATCTTTTCTTGTAGACCACATTCCTAGTACAATGTTTGCCTTTTTCATAACATCATTATGATGCTGACTCATGTCAAGTTAAAGTTCAAGTATTATGCAGGAGGCTTAGAAATGTCCTACCTGAGACCTGGGAACTGGCTCCAGTCTGAAGATGGCTGCAATTCAGGCCTCTCCCAGCCATGATGCTGGCTTTAAAAATAAATCCTATTTAAAAATAAGAGCATACCTTGGATACACCTTCAGGCTTCTGAGCCACCTAAGTCAAAGCTGCTAAGGCTGGATATGTGATCATTTTGTTTAAGTGAAAGCTGAGATTCGTCATTCATATGACATCTGAAGATGGGATTTGAAGCAAGTACATACATTTCGTAGGGCTTCCAATAAGCTGCCTCCACTGGCAGGTACTTTAAAGTCCAGTGCAAGGAGTGGTGACCATACATGACTGACGCCAGCCCCACTTTATCCGTAGGTGACATACCAGCCCTTGCAACGATGGAGAAACCTGGCCAGCAGCAGCCAGGGCTCCATGCTGCGGCACAGCGTGACTCTCTGGGCATCCTGCCTTGGTAACGTGGGGCAGGGATGGTGAATATAAATCTGAATTAGTGCAGCTTAAGAGATGAAGGACACAGTACAGACTCAGCAAAGCTTATGTGAAGAGTGGTTTCAGGCAAGTCCATGGCTCCAACTGCTGCTGGCATGTGTGTGCATGACATTGCATGAAGCTTGCTGCTTACCAGCTCCTCCTGCCCCTTAATCCTGCAGCAGCTCCTGTTTGATGCACGGCCATGGGATCTGCTGGTGCCCAAAGAGCCAGAGTGGACTGGATTTGGGACTGGTGAGGGAGAAAAATCAAGAAGCAACCCTCCTACCTGTTATGACTGCAGAGACAGATGAAATAAAAGCACACCCTCCCTTGCTCCGACAGCCACCTTCCAGCTGTGGAGAAGCGTGCTTTTCTCCTGCAAACAAAACCTCTTTCCTCTGCCATCTTTGATGCTGCTTCAGTTTGCAAAGAAAGGCTGCTAATGTGCTCACCCGTTGACAGAGCGGACTTGCAGGATAGTTTATGGCACCTCCTGTATTCTCAGCTCAGAGCTGTAAAACAATATTCACTGTAGCTACTGTGCAGGGCTTGGCTAGTACAGCCGCATCCAGAAGTATCCAGCAAAAAAAAAAAAAAATGAAGCTATTAAAAACACACACAAGCCAGGAAACATCTTATTATAGATCTTGGTTTGAAGAAGGAAATTAAAAACCCATACCCACACTCAGCATATGCCCAGCTATATTTGTCTGACCCATTTATTATCTTAGCCAATGCAATTTCAATGTTGCACTACTCCAGTCTTTCATGCTAAAAAAAAAAAACCAAAAACCAACCGAACGCACAAGATGCCATCTCTAGTTTACAGCTGTGGCCTATCCTGTTTCCCTGAACATTTGCTGATTTGGCATCAGTACAATACTGAAGAAAGCAGAGGGTGGGGGTTGGGATCTGACTGGAAGATGTGGATCACAGCAAAACAGGCTCTTCCTATATTTATAGCAGCGCTCTGTCGGAAGCGCAGCAATTTGTTTGTGCGCTGATCTTTAAAATTGTAGTGGAGAAGGCACCAGTTTGAATGGGTTCCTTCACTAAACATGTACCTCCTGCATGCGTTTCTCAAGCTGCAGAACTGAAAAGAAGAGCTCTGGCAATGACACACCATGCATACAAAATTAAATATGCAATGGAAAACATTACAGCTTGGTTAGTTATTGCTCCTGTAGTGCAAAGACTGGAAATCAACACTACAAGTACTTTATGAAGAAGTAGGAAGCTCGGTGCTGGATTAAAGAAGCATGCATGTTCATGGGTAAGCGTGGAAGAATCCCGGCTGTGTTGTAGGTTGAGATTCTCCAAAGCCAACTGTGGTTGTAGCCATGCCGAAATCATCAGTGAGGCCGCTGCCTCCACTGGAGAGGTGCCACAGGGTGCTCCACGGTGTTTCAGTTGGAGGGAAGCTGCGCTGCAGCCGTGCCCCCGGGGGCAGGTTTGCACCAGTATTCTTGCACAGAACAGATGCCAAAATGTCACAACTTCAACATGAGCTGGAAGCGCGCTGTTGGCTGGAAGAGCCAAAATGGTTTGGGTAGCTACTTCTGTGTCCTTGATGCACCAAGCTTATACAGGGCTCTGCAACACTCGCTTTTATTAATAGCCTGGATGTCCTGAGCATTTTTCTTTTTTGGTTCTCACGAGTTATTTTCACTGCACAGCTTCCCATGATCACTCAATTTTGGGAGCTGATTAGACCAACTGGTGGGATAAAACCCCACAGATGAACCCACACCCAGAGAATCAAGCGGGTTTCTATAAAAAGTTCGGAACATGTGCGCAGCATTGTGGGTACAAACAAGACTCAGCACGTATCTGCCTTTCCTCTGCTGAGAAAAGCTCATTCGGTTACGTGCAGTTTTAAACAAAGACGGCGCTGGCCACTTTTGATGGTACCTGGCCCGTGACTAGCCCCGCTTGCGCAAGCACTCAAGGTATTACTCAATGAGGGCAAGGGAATTACACTTCCGTGCTAGTTCTGTTCTCCTGTTTGTAATGAAGTGCTAGGGATCAGGTCTGTGACTTGCTTTTGCATGAAACTCTGTCCTCTTTTAATACTTTGAGCATCCTAGGAAAGACCATTGTGCCAGGACAGGAAGTCCCCTTAGATCAGATTGGGGTAAATGGGTTCACTTTATTCCTACAGCCAGCCTAGGCAGAGACATAGAGTTGCACAGCCACAGCAGTGATGTTAAACATCTACAGCGACATACTGGCCCTGTAAAAATCAATAGCAAAGCCTTCTTGGATCCTGGACTCTATCAGGCTATGGGAACAGTGGATTGGGCAGAAAAAAGCTAGCATTAGACAAGAACTACAGGAGTCAGTGTTCAGTAAGAGCTCCCAAAGGCCTTTGGGGTTTGTTCCCTCCAACAACAAGGTATCAAGGGAGCTTGCAGAATGGATTTAAGCAACTAAAGTAGGACTTGGACAAAACATGGGTCTTCATGAAGGTCCAGCACAGACTTCTTGGGGGTACGGAGACATGTGCATTGAGCTCTGTGGAGATACAAACCTACTACCAGCACTCACACACCCTCCTCTCGCACATGTACCGGCAGGACCAGCTTTTATAAATACACGTACCTATGTTTGTATATGCAGACAAATTCCCATAACCACTAAAATGCAGGAGCGATCCTAAAGAGGATGTATCGTACACATCTCTGGGGGAGGTGCATGCCATGTTATTCATAGCAGCCCACGCTGAAAGACAACCACTTTTGCCTAAGCTATGAAGTGAAACATCCGGGAGTGTGCTCCTTAACTCCCTGTGTAGGTAGCACCACACAATCATCAGCTGTGTGACTGCAGACTCCTTCCCCCTCCTACATTCAGTTCCTTTTCTGGATTGTGATCGCTCACTGAATGAGAATCCAGGATTTCACTTCACGCCCCTCCGTTTGCCTCTTTTTTTGTACCATACTCAGACTCTGCTCCAAAGACGGATCTATTAATATTCTCCGGGATTTTTGTTTGATCTTTGTCATAGTCTGAGTATCAACAGTGTGAACATTAACAGCAGAGGTGGAAAGTCTTCTTGCCTCCAACTCAGGTATTTGGACACAGACCTGCCAGCTGCCAAAGTCTTACTCAGTCTCTGGCTTGGACTGGCTTAAAGCATATAAAAATCTTCTGGGAATTTCTTTGTAAAATCCATAGGAACATATGCAAATTACTTCCCCTCCCCCCTCCCCAGAGGTTTAACATAGCAAAACCTAGAAGTACTAGGTTGGCAAACAGACAGGCTCCAGCAAATTTCATAATTCCCAGCAGTATGACTATTAGATTTACTCTAGAAGAAGTTTGCCAGAATATTAACCGGGGGAAAATACTGAATTTTCGCTACCTTTATTTTCAGAAACATCTGAACTTCTCCAACTAAAAAAAAAAATTAACTGGAGGTAGAAACTGCCAACATGAGGTATGTCAGGCTGGTGGCTGAGTCCAAAGCAAGTGGTGGTACCTGTGTGCAACATAGCTCAGCCTTGCTATACGAGAGATGTGGGATGCCTGATGGTACTTCCAAAGCAGCTATGAATCCTGTCATCACAGCCCACCTGGGACACTGGGAAGGCCTCCCCACATACTGGTGTCAGAGCATTGAGTCTGTGGGCAAGCAGCACACCTGGTCTGAGGTACTGAAGAAAAGTAGCGCAGGAAGCAAGTCTGTCTAGTGCCCCATCTGCTTTCTCCCTGATCTATATGACCACAGAGCAGATATGCAGCTCTATATGCAAAGTGTGTGCATGTGCTTCTGTGAGAAAGACCAGGGGGACCTGATCTACAGGAGCATCCAGAGCTGATGCAGTTGAAAAGACAAGGAACTGGAAGACACTCTCTTCACAGTCACTAACAATATGGATGTTTTAGCACCGCCCTCCACATAGCTAAGATAAAAATAACCTTTCTATAAATGCACCACTGTATTCTGAGGTCAAATAAGACTCCCAATGAAATCACTCCAAGGCATGCAGAAAACAATTTACTATTTATCTCACTGAAGAAAGCTAATCCCTAGTTTTTCCTTGTCTCTTCTTGCTAGGGCTCTAAAGCCCCTGGAGGATAACTATTTCAATAAATTGCATAACAAATTACATTTTAGAGCTGTACATCTCTATCGCAGAGCATAGCAGCAGCGTAAGGCCGCCTGTTTTCATGAGCTATTTCAAGACCTGACGGCCAGCCCTGGCTTTCTCAGAATCCATCAGCATCTCAGTAGATGTTTGTTCCCAAGCATGCACACGTACACACACCACCGCACGTCTCTCATTGAGCTGATGGTTCCCACATATCCCCCCCAAACAGACATTTCCCTCCACACCAGAGGATGGCCAAGAAGGTACTCCACTTGAAAAGGTCTGATAGCAAAAGGAAAGAATTCAGCTCATCCCCCTGGTGGGCTTCCAGCTTTGATCTCCTTGATAACCACTGCATCTGGTGACCATTTGTGGTTAAAAATGGCTTCCCAGGAAGAAATGCTTAGGCTCAGCATGGGGAGGTCAGTTATTTTTAACCAAAACCTATTCTACCTTGGTGTCCCAGGAAAACAAGCATGCTCAGCAGAATCGGTCCTTTAGAGTCAACGTGTGCTATCACAACCTAATGTTACTTTTGGCAAACAAACCAGTATCACCTACTTGCCCAGGCTCATCCATGTACAGCATGGCTGCCAAGGGAAAACAGGATGAAGAAGGGATGACACATTACTAATCTCTAACCACGCATATTCAAAGTGCAAATGGAAAGAATGAATACACTTGACCCTACACTCCCCTGTTTATCACCAGAATAAATGAAGCCCCGGCTGTGACTGGGTTACTTTCCCCATAGCATGAGTATGCCTCTGTCCTGGGCAGAGGGTCAAGGAGAGAGCTGTGACTCCAAACCTCTTCAGCTCCAGAGCTTCTTGGTAAGAACCATTGATTAATGCAGCAGCAGGGATGCAGGTGCACTAAAACTGGGCTGTATCAGATGACCAACAACTCCTACTGCAAGGCAACACAGAGCAAGGGCTCAGTGTCTGGACTCTGCCTACTGTTCAAGGCGGCCTAAACAAAGTAAAAAGCAGGAACCCACAGAATGAAAATGAAAATCCTTCCCTCATCCTTTCCTCCCTCTGCCCAGTCATGGGCAAGTGGAAAGAAAGGGGAAGCATTGCCCTGTCTGCATCTCTCCTCTCTGGTCCACACCCTGCCTTGCCTTTGAGATGGAGGAGCTAGGATGCTGCTATGCATCTGCCATCGCATACCTTATGCAGAGTATCCTGTGTAAACACTGCAAATCTTGACTTTGCATCATTGAGATGTGTGTACGCACCTGAGTCATGGCTTTGATTTGATTGACAGCCCTCTGCTCCAGAAGCCTCAGAAGAGCTTAAGCTATGGGAGTTTTGTAAGCAAGGATGTTATGTAAGTGGACAGATATTTTTGTTCAAAGTTTAGTTCTGTACTCTATGAGACTAAAAATACACACACACAAAACTAAAGAACATGTTTCTAAAACTCATTAAACAGCGGTGCCCTTTCTCCCACGATCCTCCTCCCAGTGGTGGCAACTAGCAGAGGTTTTCTGTGCGCTGCGGACAGCAAGGCTTCTCCTTTATAACCAGCCTCTCCCTCTGCCTTCACCATCCTCTGAGACCACAGTCCAGCCATCAGGACACCACAAGCACTTCCACCACAAAGTAATGTGGTACCAGAAAATAAGATTACCTTACTGGAGCAGAAAATAAGATTACTTTAAGGTGGCCACCAGCGACTGCTGCAGCTGTGAAACCAGAGCATGCTCAGCATCTGGAGCAGCCCCTACCTGCCAGCTGCAAAGTCCCTTTTCCAAAGTGGTGGCATTGTGACCCCAGACAACGAGGAGGAAGGATGTCCTAAAAGGCAGGTGAGGGCAGCACAAGAGGTTGTGGGCTACTGGGAGAGGAAAGGCAGCTTCATGGCTAGCAGCTGCTTTATTTTAGCAGGAGTCAGTGCTAGAAGGAAGCAAGTCCCCCCACAGGTCCACACCCTGGTCTCAGCGCAGTACATAGACATGACCTAGCAATGCAGCATCGTCACTTCTCAGCTCTGCCCAAAGTTTTCTGAATGATCTTGGGTCAGTGCCTTAAGCGCAGATCCACAAAGGTCTACAGAAAGGCTTTTGGGAGATGACCAAACAGCAAAAGTCAGCATGCCTTGGTTCCTCCGTCTGTAAAATTCAGATGGCAGCATGGCCCTACCTCCCCCAGTGTCACCATTATAGCTTGTTGGCTGGGAGGTGATTGAGGGGGTGGGAGCCAAAATTAATAGAGTGTACCTCAGGCACAAACTAGGCCCTTGCTTCTGTCCCATGAAATTTTTTAGACAGACTAAATCAGGCCCATTTTCATTGACATGCTTTGAAAAAAAAAAAAAAAACCCCACTGAACTTCTAGAAGATTGTCTGCTGTTAGTTAGAGACTTCAGACAGTTAAATGATACTTGCTAATTCTGGTGCTCCACTAGGCCCAGACATCTATCCCTGCTGGCAGGTCTAATGAGGGCTTTGGTCTGCACAAGAAATTCATCATCAGATCTCCTTGCCCCTTATGTAAATGTTCTGCTTCATCTCAGAAGAAAGGAGGGGGGGGAAGCTATAAATAAAAATGAAGCAGTTATTTTTGGAAAAGAATTTTCTTCTTGGTATACATGTCTGTGTGCGTGTGTAAACAATTATCTTCTACATTTCTGTCAGTTTATCTAATCTCTTAAGCAAATACCAAAGTTGTTGGGCTTTTTTTTTTTATGGCTTGTTTGTCTTCATCAGTCTCGTGGTTTAATCCGAGCCAGCAACTAAGCACCACAGAGCTGCTCGCTCACCCTCCACCCCCCTGTGGGAGGGGGAGAGAATCAGAAGGGCAGAAGTAAGAAGCTGAGATAAGAACAGTTTAATAATTGAAATATTATAATTAATAATAATCTGTAGTGAAAAGGAAAACAACAAAAAAAGGAACAAGCCCAAGGAAAAACAAGTGATGCTCACCACCCACTGACCAATGCCTAACCTGTCCCCAAGCAGCCATCGCTGCCCCCCAGCCAACTCCCCCCAGTTTCTATACTGAGCATGACATCATATGGTATGGAATAGCCCTTTGGCCAGTTGGGGTCAGCTGTCCTGGCTGTGCCCCCTCCCAGCTTCTTGTGCCCCTGGCAGGGCAGGGGAAGCTGAAAAAGTCCTTGACTGGTGTAAGCACTGCTCAACAACTAAAGCAGTGTTATCAATGTTAGCCTCCTACTAAATCCAAAACTCAGCACCATGTCAGCTACTAGGAAGAACATTAACTCTATCCCAGCTGAAACCAGGACAATCAGCCTCTCCAGAGGACTCCTTCGGGGGTCAGGTTCTCCATGAGGCCCATCATGGCAATCAAGCTGCAACTGATGCACAAGGCAAAGTCTGGCCCTTGGAGTCATTGCTTAATCCCATGTTCTGAAAAGACAATTCCCTACAGCTATCTACCTGCATATTTATACCTGTGAATTCCACGTGCTTTGATTTCACTCACCATCACGCTAAGGGGAGTACATGGGGATGATTTTTGGCTGTGGGGAACTGCTCCCTGCACCACCAGTCCCCCTGCCCATCAGCATCCTCTGAAGCACACGCTTCTGCTGCCACTTCCCCAGAGAAGGCTCTTCCCAAAAAGTATTAGGTGGGGAAGGACGCTGCCCAAGTGCCCCCGCAGCAAGGTGGAATAGCCTGCCCTGGGCTTGCGGGAGCAGGCAGGGCAAAAAGGATTTCAAAGAAAATGAGGCAGCTGCAGTTACAGATGGATGAGTACCTTGGGGAGGGGAACGGGCAGGATATATATAAAACGAAAAGCAGCTTTAGGAGCAGAAACAAGCTGCTAATGGCAATGGAAAAGCTCTCCACAAGACACAGGAGCCTCGTGTGTGCTGATAAGAGATAGGGTTAAGTGAGTGGAACATCACATGCCTGGACCGTTCACAGCTCTCCTTCCTACGCAAGCAACAAGCTCTGGAGGTTGATAACACCGGAATGTCAATGCAGAGCTAAAAAAAAAACCCTCCTGTGTGCTGCTTTAAATATTCCCAGGAACTCAGGGCTTGTTCTGAAAGCATCTCATTCAAAGCCTAGGCTCGTCACTCAAGCTTGTGATAACGCTGCTTGCCACACTGGAAGGCAGGCAGAGGCGAGGAGGCTTGAAACACTGCCTTGGCCTTGCTGCATGTCAAATAATTTTTACCAAGAGCAAAGAGATAATGAAGAAGGGACAGAGAGAACAGAATGACTCAAATTCCGGATTTGCTAAGACGACAGCAAGCACATTATGAAAAAAAATTAAAAAGTGATTGTCCTACATGTGCCTTGTTCTTTATGTCCTTATCCCTGACCTCTCACTGCTGCCTGCCGTCAGAGACGCAAGCTTGTACAGACCACAGGTCCAACAACAGATGTCACTTCCTATGAGGAATCATCAAATATATAGCAATTTTTAAACTATTTAGCTGAATTCCCATTCTGTTGAAGTCAGAGTTCTGGCACTACATTCAGCAGGGTCAGAAATTAAGTGATTTGGCTGTGGTCAGATGAAAGTCTGTGGCAGAGGGAGACTTCAGTCCAACCCAACCTCCCGATCAAATCTGGTTCTCCATCAAAACCTGTAAGCTCATTCTTCCTGCAGCACAAGAAGTCTGTGTTTCTTTCATCCAGTTGCCCATTAGATCAAGGACTGTTGAAGGTCTTAAGCCAGCATAGAAAACATTTTGAACACTGGCTACCCAGAAGTCCGTACTCCCTTGTTCTCAGAGTTTCAGAGTCCTTCAAAGGCCTAGAAAACATAGCAGAGAAGATGATTGAAAACAGCCACCTTTCCTCCCACCTCTACTTTTATACTTCAAACTACCATGGGAAGATTTCCAGGCTGGGCTCCTGGGTCTAGGAGCTGTGGTGGGTTCACCCTGGCTGGCCACCAGGTGCCCACCAAAGCCGCTCTATCACTCCCCTCCTCAGCAGGACTGGGGAGAGAAAAATATAACAAAAGCCTCATGTCAAGATAAGGACAGGGAGAGATCACTTAGCAATTACTATCACGGGCAAAACAGTCTCGACTTGGGGAAATTAGTTTAACTTATTACCCATCAAATCAGAGTAGAGTAATGAGAAAATAAAAACTGAACCTTAAAACATCTTCCCCCTCACCCCTCCCTGCTTCCCAGTCACAGCTTCATTCCCAATTTCTCTACCTCCTCCCCCCAAGCAGCACAGGGGGACAGGGAATGGGGATTGGGGTCAGTTCACACACTGTCTCTGCTGCTCCTTCCTCATCAGGGGGAGGACTCCTCACCCTCTGTCCCTGCTCCAGCCTGGGGTCCCTCCCACAGCAGACAGTCCTCCATGAACTGCTCCAGCCTAGGTCCTTCCCACAGGCTGAAGTTCTTCACAAACTGCTCCAGCATGGGTCCATCCCTCCCACAGAGGGCAGTCCTTCAGGAACAGACAGCTCCAGCATGGGTCCCCTGAGGGGTCACCAGCCCAGTCAGAAAACCTGCTCCAGCCTGGGCTCTTCTCTCCATGGGTCCACAGACCCTGCCAGGCACCTGCTCCAGCATGGGCTTCCCACGGGGTCACAGCCTCCTTTGGGCACCCCCTGCTCCGGCATGGGGTCCTCCCTGGGCTGCAGGTGGGGATCTGCTCCCCCGTGGGCTTCCCTGGGCTGCAGGTGGGGATCTGCCCACCAGGGGCTGCACCAGGGTCTTCAGGGGAATCTCTGCTCTGGCACTGAAGCACCTCTTGCCCCTCCTGCTGCACTGACCTGGGTGCTGCACTGACCTGGATGTCTGCAGGGCTGTTTTCTCTCAGAGATTCTCACTCCTCTCTCCATCTGCAGTTGCTGTTGCACAGCTCTGGGGGTTCCCCCCCCACTTCTTAAATATCTTATCCCAGAAGCACTACCACTATGGCTGATTTGCTTGGCCCTGGTCAGTGGTGGGTCCATCTTGGAGCTGGCTGGCATTGGCTCTATCGGACACAGGGGAAACTTCTAGCAGCTTCTCACAGAAGCCCCCCCCGTAGGCCCCCGCTACAGGTGATGAGAAAATAAAAACTAAATCTTAAAACACCTTGCCCCCACCCATCCCTTCTTCCCGGGTCTATCTTCACTCCTGGCTGGCATTGGCTCTATCAGACATAGGGGAAGCTTCTGGCAGCTTCTCTCAGAAGCCACTCCTGTGTGTCCTCCCCAGCTACCAAAACCTTACCATGCAAAACCAATACAGGTGTCCAGACTCCTAGCCCAACACATTCATGCCCTGATCTTGAGACTGGCAAATGCCTTTGCTACAAATGCCATCAGACAGGGGCCACATGTGCTCAGCATTTCTGAAAAAAATCAGGCCAATGAAATCTCAGTTTTATGAGTTATAAACTGCGATACCCAAAACATCTTTTCCAGGTGCCCGAATACAGTTACTTGCCTAAATTCAGCCTTCCTTGCTCAACACCTGCCATGCTGCAAAGTAGAAAAAGGACCACAGCTTTTTGAAGTACATGGTGGTAGGAAATGTTTCAGAGAGGCCACAGCCACTTTGCTCCTCTGGTTAGATCTCCAGCCTCTGGGGCACAGGAGGAAGACGTCCCGGGGCGAGCAGGCAGGATGGGTACAGCATGAAGGGCTGGTGCCAAAGCATCATGTGGCTCTCCTCACTCAGCCACCCCCTGGCAAAGCTTGGTGGCTGTGGCTGAGTGCAGCCTCGCTGGGGCATACTTGTCTCTGCCCCAGAGCTTCCAGTGCCCGGCTTCTGGCTGGGCTCCTTCACCACACCATGCAGGAAAATCAGAGCCCCTTCCAGCCAGAGCTGGCTCTGGAAAGGACCGTCCACACTCACTCCGCACGAGTGCACGGCACGGGGCCCGAGCTCCCCATGCACCAACTTGGTGGGAAAGGAGACACCAGAAATCAAACAAAAAGCCACCAAGCTTCCCTGTCAAGTCATCCCTAGGATGAAATAGTCTATGGCAGGGTCTCCAAAGCCCTGAACTCTTGCTCTCAGCTAATGTCTTGTTTCCTATCACATAATGGAGCCTGGCCGAAACCCACACTACCATTTACCATGCTAGTGTGCAGGTGCCTTAGCTAGGAGAGAGTTAAGCCAAACAGAGCTGCATGAAAATCTACAAAACCTAAAGGGCCAAAAAGCAAGGTTGCAGCAACTTCTTCCCCCCACGCACTTTCCAGGGCTGAATTGTGAGCGTAAGTTCATAGGGGCTGACCAAAACCAGAACCAAAGTGTCTGAACTACCACAGGTCTTCAGGCCAAAGGCTAAATTCAGCTCACACACTGAAGTCAGTGTGGTTTTGCGGGTGCAAGCTAGACTGGAACTTCAGTCTGGTAGTTTGAGGAAGGAGAAAAATTTTGCTCTGATTTAAAGAGGAAAGAGAAACAGAATAAAATGCTACCATTCCCTTGCAAATCCCAAGCTCTGTAGTAATTCTGCTGCACTGGGTTGCTTTCCCTGGGTGACAGGGCACTGAAGAACATTTCTGCCAGGTTTAGGAGCTGGCCCCTGTGGGACATGAGTGCTCTCCATCCTGTTGGACATTTTGGCTCAAGGCCTTCAGCCCCCTTTCCTAGGGCTCCCTCTCCCTACAAACCCCAAAAAGGGCTTCCACAATGATGAAGGCAAAGCTTTAAACTTTATGCGCTATCACAAAGGCTTTTCTGTACTCTTCTGTCTTACAACCGTAGTTCAGGTCTCTGATCTTAGTTCTGTTTGGGTGGGGACTTCCTATCCCTGTTTACTCTCCTCGAGCATCTCCAGGCAGCCCCCAAGCGTCTCGCAGCCACCCACTCACCGCTACAGAACAAGCCTATCACATCCCAGTTCTAACAGCATTTGGTGGATTTCCTCTGCTGTTAAAAGCAAAACACGTTCTGTCTCACCCAAGCAGAATTACTATGATGTGGAGATGAAAATGAGGGGGGATATAAGGAAAAGCAAGGGAGAGTGAGAGCACCTCCAAGCAGGAGGAGGATTTCCAGTGAGGAAGCAAACCACTGATCACATAGTGCAGCACCCAGCCAAGCGCCACCTGCTCTCCTGGGCTGCCCCAGGACCCTTTCTGTGGCTTCGGCCAGGACCAGCCCTTTTACCCCATCCCCATTCATCCATTCCCTACCACTAGCTCAGATGACAGTGGGGTGAGATTCATCGCTTTGATTGTCTCCTGTTCATTAACTGTGCTATTTCTTTTCAGTCACTGCCTGCAGCTGTAGCCAGTTCTCGAGGGAGTACTGGGGAGGTAGGAGGGTCTGATGGGTTGGGCAGGCTCTAACCAATGCCTCACCACTCATACCATAGAATCAGTCATAGAATGCTTTGGGTTGGAAGGGACCCCTGGAGGTCATCTGGCCCAACCCCCCTGCAGGGAGCAGGGACACCGCTAACCAGATCAGGTTTCTCAGAGCCCCATCCAACCTGGCCTTGACTGTTTCCAGGGATGGGGCCTCCACCACCTCTCTGAGCAACCCATTCCAGTGTTTCACCACCCTCACTGTAAAGATTTTCTTCTTTATATCCAGTCTAAACCTACCTTATTTTAGTTTAAAACCATTACCCCTTGTCCTGTCACAGCTGGTCCTGCTAAAAAGATTGTCCCCATCTTTCCTATAGGCTCCCCCTAAGTACTGAAAGGCCGCAGTCAGGTCTCCCCGCAGCCTTCTCCAGGCTGAACAAGCCCAACTCTCTCAGCTTGTCCTCATAATAGAGGTGCTCCAGCCCTCAAATCATTTTTGTAGCCCTCCTCTGGCCCCACTCCACCAGTTCCATGTCCTTCTTGTGCTGAAGGCTCCAGAGCTGGACGCAGGACTCCAGGTGGGGCAGAATCACCTCCGTTGACCTGCTGGCCACACTTCTTGTGTCCCTCTCAGCAGGGCTGCTCTCAATCCCTTCGTCCCACAGCCTTTATTGATGCCCAGGGTTATTGTTGCCCTCACGTCACCACTGGCAGAAAATGCAAACCCTACATTTGCCCTAACATTTTCTCAGTCAATGCAATCCCTTTTAATACCAGTTGTGCTGTTCTTGGTGCACACCCATGTAGGGGTCTTGCCGTAGTGCCAGTGCAGAGACCATGGCATATCCATATGGCAGGCAAAAATGTGACACTTCTAATGACATGCACTTTGTATTTCTTTGTCACGGTGAGCAGTGTTTAACAAAAGGCATGCTTATCACCGGTGGCCAGCAGTCAGTGTCACTCAGGAGCTGCCCGGTCACCAGCTGGGAGCATCCAGGTGTTGAGACCACAGATCCATCAGCATCACCTGTGAAACTGGGAAGGCCAAGCCAAGGACTGCCTGAACAATGCCATCCCCCACACCGGGTAGAGGTGATGCCACTACTAGTCCTGAAAGTGAACAACCCCAACCAGTTCTTCACCTCTCTGACTCTGCAGAGAGGGAGGAGGCTCAAGTTGCCCCAGCACCTTTTCAGGCAGCAATATCTTTACTGAAGCTGAATTAAAGGAGGACAGTTAGATCAGGGAGTGGGATGCGACCAAGCTTCCACCACACAATTTCATATGGCAAAGTAGCCTTCAAATACTACCTGTCCTCAGACTTTTTGTACCCAGACCAGAATGAAACCAGGTGCCAATACCTTCAGATTCAGTGATAAATCCCTTTCCTACCTGGCCTTCTCTTCAGAGAAAGACTGAAATAACTCAATGGTTTTCTGAGGTTTCCTGGTTACAGCTCTCCTGATAACAGTAATAGCTCAGTGGCCTCATTCACACCACACAGGTGCATAAATACACACTGAGCAATTCTCCTAAGTCACTTCTTCAAGTAATGAATGTTGGTCTCTGCATTTTCTTATGCAGCTTCAGTTGATACTGGAATTAACAACTAAGAACTAAGAAGAATTAAAGAGGATTTCTAGTAACGGGGGTGCCACTTACACCAGCTCAGGGACACAACTGAGTAAACTGACCAGTAAGTGAATTATTGCAGAATTAATTTCTCTGTCAACCACCTCTGTTCTGCGCTGCAACAGCGACCTTTCAAAAGGCAGAGGAGTCAAGCTTTGGCACACAAAGACCATCTCCACTCAGACACCCTTCCAAGGACGATGAAAGGCTTGACCCAGAAACATTCCACATAAACTTTAAGAGCAAGAGGAAAATCTATTTTCCAAAGGTATTTTTTAATAGAAAGGTACAAATCCAGAAAAGCTAGGGCATATAGCAGTGTCTCACTGGAGCCTCATTTCCTTTCAGTCACATATTGTAAACTGCCTTCAGCAAAGGGCTGAATACCCCTAAAAACTGAAGGAAGACATGAATTCTTCCAAGGTTCTGTATTCGTTCTATATCTTTTATATCTAGATCCACTCTCCTCTCAGACATATCTGCAGCTTACCTTTGCGCATCCATATCACAGCCTACGGTTATCCAGTTGTGATTTAGATGAACATGCTTTACTTCCACCACAGCAGAAAATCAGGCTGCAGAGAGGCACCACATTCACCAGATGTGCCAGCTTGACCTCTCTTCCCAGGTGCAGGAAACATCACAGCTGAAACCACCGTAGGCACCATAGTGCCAAGTCTGAGCATAGCCCCAGCCTACTATCTTGCTCTGCCCCCCAGGGATCCCTAATCAGCCTGATTCATGGCCAAAGCAGCCTGTTCCTTGGCCCTTTCACAGCTGTCTTTGCAGATATTTCTGGGCAATGATTGTTGTCTACTCAGGGAAACATTTCCAATTAATTCCTTTACAGCCACTCCTTTTCCTCATTCCCTCCCTGGTTTTCCTTCTTTCTTATTTCAGATCCCAACCCTGCTGCTGGGCTGCCACAAGAGCCCTCAGGGGGCACAAGTAAAGGACATTTCCCTTTCCAGCCCCTCATGAGCACTCAGAGACAGAAAACACACACCAGACAGCCTGCTTCTCCATCAAACCCAATCCCTCTTCACCCAGCATCCCCTACCCCACAGCCATCCCACGGCTGGAGAAGGCAGCCCAAGTGAGCTGCCACTTCCCCCTCTTGCAGCCCAAGTGACCTTAGCGTGAAGAAATGTTTTCCTGGTATTCAGCCTACATTTCCCCTCGCCCAGTTTATCCTATTGTTTCTACTTAACCCTTCCTCAACTACTCCATCACCCTGAAATCTCTAACTGTATTCAGCTGCCATACACATTTCTGAGATGTTTTTGGTGCAAGTAATTCAGATTAGCAACTTAGATGGCACCCCAGCAGACACAATAAATGTTCATGTGCCCTTCACATGTCCCTTATTTCAGGTCTTGAATTACCCAGTGACTTTCTGTTGAAAGACAGCAATAAGAAAAGTAACATCAGTGGAACAAACCTACTTGCCACTTACACACAAGAATGAACTCTACATCCCCTCTGAGCTTTCTGTAGGAGCTGCTTGGTTTGTTCACCCCATGCCTGCTCCTTGTCAGGCATGGTATCCCCCATTTCAGCCTTGCTGGTGTGCATGGAAGGAATCAAGACACGAGCACCGCTTCTGCTTCAGATACAGCAGGACCTCAAGAGTTGGGAAGGGGTGAGTGAGAAAGAGAAGTATTGTTTCTAGATTGCTGTTCCAAGGTGAATCTTTCCAAACCCTTCTCCCAGAAACAGGTGCAGAGCAGTCCCTCTGAAGCTTAGCCAGGACACCTAAGGCACTAAAAGCATGGCTGTAACCCTTTTGTATTAAGACATAATCCAGTCAAAGCATATCACCAGAGAAGGCACGGGGATTGTTATAAGACACAGGCGTGCTGTGACTGCATGACTGACCACTGCTATCTGCAAACTCAAAACTGGTTCTTAGGAAAATTGCTGAAAAATCAGGTTGAGACCAGCTTTTCCACGTTTCCTATGAATTTCCATTACTTACCCCATACAAATGCAACATACTTGTTTAAGAAAATGGAGATGTGGAGTGACACGGGAATATTGCAGAATGTTGTCTTCTGTGGGCACCACTTAAATACCCTGAGCATCATTTTGTAAAACCCAGAACTCCCTCTGCCTTTTGATCTTTTTTTAACCATTTATTTCATACTTGTCACTCTCTCCAGAGGGGACTTCATGTCCATACCTGTATGATGAGCAGGTGAGACTCAGTAGCCTTATACTCCAGATCTCCCCCAGGCTTCCTTCCCAGTGATTTGGCTCCCTTCAGCCATTCAAAGTTATGTCCCAGGAACCTTCTCCTTAGTCCCAGCGCTTCTATTTATAAGGATCATCTGCAAGCAGAGCATTTCTTTGGCAAAATATAGCCCAAGTTTTGCCCCGTGCGAAGTTTCCACTGGTTTCTTGCTTTCAGCTTCATTGAAGACTCCTGCACCAGAGCAGAAAGTTCAAACCAGTGGGTGAATTTCTCATTTGGAACAAAACTCAAAGGTAAAAGAGGTTCCAGTTTCCTTGAAACAGCTTTGAAATCTTCCCCACCAGAAGGCCTGTCCTTTGCAGGGATACACCTGCCAGGAACCACGCCATTGCCTGCCAGGACAGGTAAGGAAGGGTAGAGCAGTGAAGGATAACCCACCAAAACCTTCAGGACTCAGTTCCCATCTTGCTATTAGTCTTATACAAGCCTGTGGATTAATTAGCAGATTTTCAGGGCTTGAGGATGCTCAAAGCACTGTTAGAGGGTTAATACCAAGTCTGTTTTTCACCAAGTGAAAGAAGGTCTGGCTACAAATTCCCTTTGTTTCCTTCCTCCCTTCCCCACCTTCCCTCCTGCTGCTTCTTTTATGAATAGGTCTTTACTGTGCCTCAAAAAAAAAAAAAATGCTTCTCTGATGGCCTTGCCTTCCCCTGACTGCTTGGGGCCATCAGAGAGCCAGTCAGAGGGTTGCTTTTGTAATAAGGAAAGCTTCTTCTAGGCAGAGGAAGACACTGCCTGGGGCTTCTATATTCACGGCCTTTCTATTTCTGGCACTCCTTTTTCACAAGGCTTTGTTTGTAAAACCCCGTTCTCCCCCCACGGGGCATTGGTGAGCATACTTACCTCAGAAGCAGAATAAACTGGGAAAAAAAACCCAACAGCTCTGTCAGATCCCACCCCAGAGATGAGGGGCTTTGCATCTTACCTCTCAGCCTTTTCTCCTTCCAGGGAGTTTTCTGGAAAGACGACTAATTAATAGGAATGCCTGAACGGCTTAAATCCTGCTCTGTGGACTCCAATTTGCCTCTTGAGGTGGAAAGTAGAAAGTAATCCTATTTTCAATACAGAGGTATACTGTGCTGATACTGAGCCCAAAGCAATTCAAGAAAGGTCACCACAATAATGCTATGCATAAGCTCAGAAAGCCTGGCAGAGCTCTGGGGAGCTGGCACAGGATGTTAAGGTAAACGGAAGAGCCCCAGCCCCTCCCCTGATCCCCAACAAAAGGATTTCAGTCCATGGCATCAGCTCACAGCAGTTCCTCCAACCCTAGCATCAGAGATGTGACTGCTGCCTGCACCCACACAGCAGTTTGGGGGCCCCATCCCTTCCCTCCTGCCTTATTCTGTGCAGCACAGGTGGGTGCCAGCAGCACACGCACACCCTGCAGCCAGCCATCTCCCACCATTCTTCACTACCTCCATGCGCTTCCAAGGCTCTTTGGCCAGGTTACAGCTTTGCCAGAGTGCCCTGCTCAGGAGCTGCCAGCCCCATCAGCTCACTTGGGCTGCAGCTCTTCACTCCCTTATCCCACACACCCCAATGTCCATCACCACTGATGGTGCTGTAAGTCCAGGCCAAAGCCATGCTTTGTATACAAAATACTCATGGGCTTAGTGCTTTGCCATCTCTCATCTTCCCAGTTCAGAGAGGTTCTGAAAGCCAGTTTTTTTTCATGCTTGTCTCGCAGGCAGATGCAAGGATGCTGAATCAGGCACCACTGGTTTTACTTCAAAACACATTGTGCACATGACCCTATCCAAAAGTAGGTGAGTTTAGCTAGGGCAGGGTCACATGCCCATCTTGACACCAGATTTAGAGGTAATGCTTTGTCACTGCATTGCCAAGGTGCTTAAAATACATAGGAAGGGTAAAGCACTGTAGTCTCTCAAGGTCTGCATAGGAATATATTTGCCAAGCTGGATATTACTCCTATCTGTCTTTCTCCATTAGCTTTCTAGATCTAACATGTCTTCTTCCTGAACCTCTTCCCTAAAAATTTTCAGTCCTCCTGCAAAGGTCTGTTCAGGCCAGTCTTACCAGTGAAGCACACAGTTAACTACTGTCCCATCCTCTCAGGGCTACAAAGCACCCTCCTGTAGATTTTCCATCAGCGGCTCTTCTGAACATTTCTTTCCGACGCCTCTTCAAACGAGCTGGTGTTTGAGCACAAGCCTGTCTGACACCTATCCTGAGGTCAAGCCAATTATTTCACTCCTTTCCCACCGCGGCTGAGGTGGTCACATTTTGCACCAACCTTTTAGCAGTTTCACCAGCTCCAGCTGACTGCAGCCTTATCTTGGGAAGTTTATGCCATGTCACTGTTGATGCCGGCAAAGTCACCAGAAGCATAAGCCACCTTCCAAACATGAGAACAGTGCTCTCCTGAATAACAAGTGTTTATTATATCACTCCCTTTCTGACCTTCAAGCCATCTAGTCCTTCAGCTAGGAAGTTATCTATTTTGGGTGCAAATTTCTCCAGGATCTGGCACAGCAACCCTTTGCTAAGGTACCAATACCAAAGAGTATGTAGTGGTTTCCATCAACACATAAAGTCATCCTTTTCCCAGGACTTGATTGTAATCTTGGACAATTCTCCAGGCTCCCAACTACCACTGACAAGGTTTGATCTTCCCATGTGAGCACACTCCCATTCACTTCTTGTCTTGCTAGCCCATTCCATTACTGATTTTTAATATCCAGCCCATCTCTTCCATTCTTTTGATTTAACCACACACATTTCCTCATCTGGCACTGAACAGATGAGAAAAAACATCTGTGTGCCCAAGTCACAAGTGCACACCAGTATCAGTGCATCTAACTGGAGCCATTTCAAGTGGTAATTTCCAATGGGGCCACAATAGTCTTGCCAAAACCGGCTCTTGGTTCCCTATTGCTAGGAGCTACAGCACAAATAGGGCTTCTCAGAGCAGCGGTAAGTCCTTTTATTTTCACAGAAACCACTGAGCAGCTCTGCCAGAGCAACAATATCCCCTCACAGCCAGCCAGTGCCTGGATGAACATCACGAACCCAGAGTTGAAGGACTTCATAGCCCATTACCCAGGCTCCTGAGCCATGCCGTTCCCAGCTGCCACTGCCCTTGACAGATCACTGCGCTACACAGAAGCTTGGTCCCTGCACTTTTTCTCCTCCAATCTCAGCTTGGAAACAGAGTGTGAAAACACATTTCCCTGTCTTCAAGTGTTTTTTCCTTCCTCTTCAGCAGATCCACTACTAGCCCATCACCTTGAGGGGGCAGGGGAGACAACACTAAGCATTTCAGGAGTTGTCATGTTTAACCTCATGCATGATGGAAACTGGGAACATGCATTATCAGCACCGTGGGCAAGCAGCTGAGAATAAGTGGTGGTGTAACTTGGGAACTTCAGGCACAGCCATGGGAGGATGCAGTGATGTGGTTTTTTTCTCTCAGCCCAACTCCCAGAGGGGCACTACCCTGCAAACCACTTGCTGAAAACTAGATACACCTGCAGTCTCACACAAGTAACAAGCTCAATCCCTTCTCCCCTAGTTAAAATAATGATTAGAGGCAGTTATTGGAAATATCAGGAAGCCTTGCTCCCATCTTGAAGCTTTGCAAGCTTGGTGGTGCTCCTGACTACCTACATATGCAAGGGAAGCCTGGCAGATACTAAGTGCCAAGGCAGAAAATCCTTCCCCTACCAGCAGTACAGTAGTATCTTATGGGTGTTTCCATCAATAGGTACCAGCGGGCTTTGCTGATGAAAGCCACATGTTATCCTCACTACTGCACTCCCTGGAGAGCAGTCAGGAAATGGCAAGGCCAGGGTTAAAGAACAGCAATGGAAGTGAGACAGAACCACCGAAGACAGGGAACTGAACCAGAGCTGTGTCCTCTGTAACCAACCCAGGTCAGGATGTCCCCGTTTTCAGAGAAAGCCCCTGGAAATGGGTCTTTAAAGGGCTGCCTGAAGCCATCCAAGAAGCCAGGCTGGGGCTTACCAAACCTGGTATTCTTCCTCCATGTGGATTTCCCCTTTTTTTTTTTTTTCACTTCCATTTAGCTGTTCAGGGCAAACTCTAGGAAATACCAGATAAAACCATGCTAAAAACACATCAGTGGCACAAAGGGAGGAACATGCTGCCTGTCCCCAACCTTCTGAACTCTTCTCCTAACAAACACAGTGAAGCCTAAAGCAATATAGGCACTGGTGGAGAGACTCAAGATGGGTGAAGGCAAGATCTGCCATGCTGTCAGGTAGTCAGTTGGCAGGGGAGGACATGACCACAAGGCCATAGTCCATCTGCAGGCCCAGAGCTCAGCTGTGCATCAGTCTTCAGGGAACCCTGCAGTTTGATGGGTCCCTGAGCTAGGAAGCTGACCTGCACTCCCGAGGAAAGCATCATTACATCCCTCCTCACCCAGAGGGGGAACTTTGCCACACACGCTGGGATGCCTTTCTTGCAGCAGTCTCTTGTGAGCCCCTTCCCAGCCCCAGTGCTTTCTACCGAAGTCAACACCACAGATTTAGCTCTGGATACAACATGGCTCCTGCCAGAGGCCAGTGCTGCAGGCAATATCTCACTTCCAGCTTAAGGGACCTTGCTACTGCACAAAGACTAGGAGACCATACCTGCTCCAAAAAGCTCAGTCTAACAGACAGAAACCCATTATCCTCATTTTACAGAAAGCTGGGCAGAAAGCTTGGGAGACAAAAGGATTTTCCTGAAAAGGCTATGGCAGTCCTCAAGTCCATGTGCAATACTACACTGCACCACCACCCTCCTGCACCCTCTCAGCGCCACCGGCCCACACAGTGTTCTCTGCACCACTGACCAGCACATGCTCAGCAACAATTAGTCTTCTGACATCCAAAATCCAGCACTGTCACATCACTGCTGGATGATGGGATGAGGGACAGCAGGTCCCAATGACCCAAGCCTCGTTTAAATGCAGCGTGCTCACCCGCAGGACCTGCAAATACACCCAATATGAGGGACAAGTAAAAGGAGCAAGGGGATTGCTCTGAACGCTCAGGGTGGTTTAAAGGGAGCAGGCATGAAAGTTTTGCTTTAGCAAAGGTCCTGCAGCCCAGCTGACACTTCCAAACCCTCCACCCGTGGTGTGTCCTCACTTGGATCAACACTTCATGCCTTACAGGGTACTTCCTAACGGCCTATTGATTTCAACAGATGTCCCAGTAAACGTGTTACAGAGGGAACAACAGCAATTGCAACTTCATGTGCTAACGCCATGTTCAGTGCAAGAGGGAAAATGAGTTTTGAGAGGGTAGGTTGTTGGCAGGTCAATGTGATGCTTGTAATTCTGGCAATGAGCAGCCCACCCCAGAGCAGGGGTAACACAAACAGGTGCAGCACAGCCTCCCCTCTACAATCTGCCCTCAAAACCAGTGTCACAGGTTCAGCTTCCTGGGGCTACTTCCACCCTCCTAACATAGCTCCATCCTCACAGGAGACATCACTTGTCAGCCCCAGCTATGCCATGGCAAAGCACATCCAAAAACCATCTGCCTGCAGGTCCCAAGTAGGAGGCGACTTCCTCATGAGCATGGTCCAACCAAAGCACCAGGCCTGGGGAACACAAGGGGCAGAGCAGCTTGGCCATGCAAGGAGGAGTCTGGCACATGGCATTATTTGGGAGCAGCCTCTGCTGAGGAGCTGAGCAAGGGCTGAATTTCTATTCTGCGGCTGTTTGCACTTCCTGTTTGGTGTGACAGCCTCAAAGGGGAATTGGTATTTACAGGGCTCCGGTCACGTCATCCCATTGTTCCCATGCAGCCAGGAGGCTGCCAGGAGAGAGGAAGAGAGAGCAAAGCATCCCAGCAGGCTGCCCCAGCCACAGCTCCCTGCCAGCAGTGGCACTTTGCAGGGAGGCAAAGCAAAAGGCACAGTGGAGTTGGTGATTTCCCACCTCCTGCCACGGGAGCGGCACAGAGAGGGGCAGTCAGACAGCTGGGAGCACAGCTTCTCCCTCCCCAGGCATCTTCTGACAGCAGAAGAGGCAAAAAGGGCAGGGGAAGATTTTTATCCTCTGGCAATCCAGAAGATACAAATGCACTTCAAAGTTCATGTAGACCCAATGACACGAGCTTTAAAGCCTTTTGAGGGGATATCAGCTTCTCAGCTGGTCCAAAGCAATCCCTTCTCCAGAGCCATTATGTTTTCCAATGCATACAGATCAATGTCATAGCACAAACAGCCCCGGTGCCTTCTGCACAAGCAAGGAGAGGAGCCTCCTGCAAAAGGAGGGCATGCTGGGAGGGCCCCAAAGCACCCCAGGAGAAGACAGCAGACCCTACCCAGGTCACACACATCAGTGGGGATGCACAGCAAAGCAAAGGTCAGGAAAGAGAAGAAAACAGGACCCTCACAGAGGGAATTTGCAGAGAAGAGGGGAATAGAGGATGGGGCAGGGGGGTAGGGAGGGTAAAGCAGACATGGCAAAGGGAAGCCAAAAGCAACTCCTGTGCACACAGGAACCCTCAGCAAGAAGCAGCACAGCACAAATGAAGGCCATTTGGGGGGTTACCTCAGGATGTTGCTCTTCAGTGTTGCACAGAATCCCTACTAAATACAGAGGAAGCCACTCTGCTCTTGGTGGGGGGAGCCACAGAGACAGGAGAGAGGTACACCAGGAACAGCTCTTGCATCAGTACTAAGCCACAGCTGCAAAGGCCTTTTATAGGCAAGACCAGCCAGGCTAAGGGGTGTTGCTGAATCTCTGGTTATATCTCTCACCTGTGCCAGGAGAGGCCTGCATCTCCCAGGGCTGCACAAGATGAATGCAATAAAGATGACAAAGCACCAAGATGGTAATGGGGGTTGTGCAAGTTCCCACATACGTAAAACTCCCTGTTTCAACTCTATCAGTAGCAGAAACTGTCTTGGCGGCCACTTTTTCTTAGATTTTGAAGTCTCTCTGAATTTGTACTTGTTGGGACCCCCTTGACTTAGTGCTGGCTGCATCTCAGGCACTGTTTTTCCATGGATTGGGACTCAGTCTCTCCCATGAATGGCATCAAAGCAGACTAAGCATTTTAGGCAAAATGAGGTACACATGCACAGCTTGGTCTGTGAGAAAGATCCAGCCTCCAAATTTTGACAATTAACCTCAGAGGACCCAGAATTTCACCTGCAGTATTTCCTGACCTATCGAGCAATCATGTAATGCTTCGTTGAATGAGAACTTCTGCTTCTCTAACCCCTTTGGCATAGTTTTATACAGGAGGGCTTAATATTTTTTTGTTTTTTCCTTTCCCCATTTCATTTCTCCTTTAAATTCTGAGACAACTGGCTGTGTGCAAGGATAGCAGCTGGTTTATTCCTGGAATTAGCACTCAGTTACCGGGCAGGCAAACACTGGGCTTTCTGCAGGAAGCTCGGCTTTCCTTCGTTCCTGATTTGTTGCTGTTTTCCTTAGGCTGAAGCTAATATCTGCTTAGAGCCAGAACAGACGTTTGGGGTTTTGTCTATGGAAAGAAAGAGTTCACTCCTTGTCAGCAGCAACGTACGTCCTTTCAGAAACAGAAATATTTTCACTCTTCCACGACGGGTGCAGGGGTCCTTCCCGCACGGCACTCGCTGTCCGCAGAGCCGCTAGCACAGGGATATTGCAGGAAAGGGCTCAGAAGTTGAACAGTTCCTCACGTCGCAACTGCTACAGCTCCATCAGTGGCCTGCAGAACTGCAACACTTCATACTTCCACATGCAAAAAGAGCAAAATCCATTCTGGAAGTTTGGGATTTGTGCTTCGGACCAACAGCAATGGAGAGAGCACCGTACATGAACCTCCTCCGTGACAACCGATGGCTCGCTGGGAACAGATTAAAGTCACCAACTTCCATGCATGGGGAGGCTTCTCAGTTAGCCAAAGGGCTGTTTCCCAGGGCTGGAGGAAAGGGGCACTGTGCTTGTATTGCCCACAAGCCTCTTGGAAGCAGAAGGAATGCTGTGACAAAGCTTATTTTTTGCCCCCAGGAGGCTCAGTTAAGTCCAAACATGCTCAAAGTAAGTGCTGAAACCTTTGGGTGCTGATCCAGCGCTGAGTGAAGCTTCTAAAAATGTCAACTTTTCCCATCCCTGGCTATATTTATCTTCAGCCTTGCCCTAATGACCACTCGGAGGAATGAGGGGACAGACTCAAGCTTCTACAGAAAGGTGCCATAAAGACTCAGAACCTCTGGACAAAAAAGCCCAGTACCATTTTCTGAATGGCGGAGAGGCAAGGCAAGGAGCAAGGCTGGTGAGCAGCAGGGCAAGGGGAGGGGAGGAATCTGACTTGACCAGAGGACATTACCTGCCCCTCCCAGGAGGGTCGTCATAAAGACCTGAGGTGGGATGCCCAAACCGAAAGTGAAGAGACTGTCTCAGATCTCCCCAAATTCTCGCCAGCTCTGCTGAAGCTAATGTCCTCCACCAGCTGTCCCACACCCCTTCACCCTGGGTGTCCGGCACCCGGAGGAGCAGATCCCACTCCTCTGTGGGTCCTGGGGCTGGGACGATGTTCACAGTGGGTGAACAGCTGGGTGGGCAGCTAGGTGGCAGCTGAGGCTGGGGGGACACATGCAGCATGCATACTGAGGCATCCCTGTGGATGTGAGCTTGGATGGAAACACGGAGGAGAGCAGTGCCTTCAGGGAGCAGAGCAGTGCGGCTGGGCTAAGCCACCACACAGAGAGGTGGAAGGGTTGCGGGACAGTGAGCCACACTGGATGCCACCATCATCTACACTGTAAAGGCTTGCTGTGACAGCCAGTGAGGAATACCTAAGCAGGTATTGCCCAAAGACGATATACAAATAGTTGACATGGCCAGTAGCAAAGCAACAAGCATTTGTGTCAGGGCGCATGCTTTTAGGGTTAACGATGCCCCTGAGAGCTGGAGAACTACAAGTCACAGGTGAAAATGGGGAGAAGAGAAAGAAAAAGAGCAAGAATGGAGCCTCAGCATCTCCTCCCTGCTCCATCCTGGAGCCACCAAGGGTTCTTGCTCCTTTGAGAGGCAAGGGCCTGAGGCTGGACCTGCCCAGCACAAGGGTCTGCAAAGTGCATGTCCAGACAAATAGTGGCAATAAGTTTGTTTGTGGCATTGAGTTTTAAAAAAAAAAAACACCGAGTGTGTATGGTTTTGATAATCCATTTTTGTGTTGGTTTTCTGATTGTTTTTAATATGACCTGGGTTCTCTTTTCGTTCCATTTCTGAGCTTTCAGCATACTTTACTTTTGCTAGGTTTTCTCTGGAGAAAAAAAAAAAAAAAGGCTGGAAACATTCCTTTTCATTTAAAAGGAAGCTGAGACTCCTTGACAATGGGATGACTCCAGCAGCTGGGCTTTTAAGGACACTCTGGAAGTTATGAGACTCCTGATAAAATCATAGGAGTTGGCAAGGCCATATTTCCCCTGAACAATTACAGTTTCTTTGCCTGTGGGTATCGCTGTGTTGAAACGCCTCTAACGTTCCTGTTCTGTCATTGAATTTGCATGCATTTCTTTTCAGTTCCTTCCTTCTCCAGCCCCTGCCAGAGAGCAGACATTCCTGAAAATCAACTAACCACACTCCCGTAACTTTACAGCCTGAAGACCTTGAAGCAAATGAGCCTTGAAGAGTAATTGTAGCATTACAGGTACCAAATGATGCTGAATTATGCAGTGCTTAGCAGACGCTTGCTTAGTGGATTGGTTTGGGGGAAAACGTTGGATAACGTTGAGAAAAAAATCACTTCTCCAAATGGTACAGCAGTGCTAGGTGAAACTCCCACAGTTTTCATGTCTATTAGCAAAAAAAATAAGTGACTCCTTCTTCGGCTGCACGGTGGGGCTGGACCAGAGGAGTCCCGTTTTAAATGGTTAAACCTGCGCTGGGAAAGCACCTCTCCTTTTAGAGAACATTTCAACCCACCAAATTTATACATCCCCCTCTGGAGCACCTGCACACTCCACACCAAATCCAAGCACTTCAGGTAACAAGCATCAGCCACGATGAACTAGGTCTTGGAGGCAGGCATGAGCAAATATTTCCATTCTGGTGGCTCAGATGTTGTGGGATGCATGGACCTTAACCAAGATGCATCTTCCTGGCATGTTAAATTAACTCCTATTAACTGCAAGAGAGATTTTTGTTTGTTTAAGAGCTATTTAGAAAACCTCTCAGTAGCAGTATCACTAACCAAGCCAAAAGAAAAGCAGCAGCAATAGAACTAATGAAGCAATGGATGGATATGTGGTCAGTGATGTCTGCTGATGTGTGTTCATTGCAGGGGGGTTGGACTAGAAGACCTCTAAAGCTCCCTTCCCACCCAAACCATTCTATGATTCTATGTTCAATAATCATTGACCATCTCCATGGGTTCACGTGCAGGGTATTTCTGGATGCTCTACAAATGGGCTTCATTATTATTATTATTTCCGTTCATCACATGTAGGAATCAAGCTGAAATTAAGCATTAATTAAGAAATTAATGTAGAAGATAAGCAGCTTGCTTAAGATCATGGAGGAAATGGGTGAGGACTGAGGCATGGGAAGTAGGTGTTCCTCTGGCCAGACCATCATGTGGTAGTGGCTTCCTTAGCATTGCATAGGACCTGGAAAACACAAGACTGCTGTAACATTCAGAAGTCCTCTTCCCCAAAACTTTGGTATTTTTCACGGACAAGAACTTGAAGCTCCCTTCCCACCCAAACCATTCTATGATTCTATGTTCAGTAATCATTGATCATCTCCATGGGTTCACGTGCAGGGTATTTCTGGATGCTCTACAAATGGGCTTCATTATTATTATTATTTCCGTTCATCACATGTAGGAATCAAGCTGAAATTAAGCATTAATTAAGAAATTAATGTAGAAGATAAGCAGCTTGCTTAAGATCATGGAGGAAATGGGTGAGGACTGAGGCATGGGAAGTAGGTGTTCCTCTGGCCAGACCATCATGTGGTAGTGGCTTCCTTAGCATTGCATAGGACCTGGAAAACACAAGACTGCTGTAACATTCAGAAGTCCTCTTCCCCAAAACTTTGGTATTTTTCACGGACAAGAACTTGTGAGAAGGTGGGAAGGGAATGGGGGAAAGTCTGTTTAGGCCTTCACTTCTGCTTCATGGGTACTGGTTAGCAGTGAGAGTGATGGACGGGGCAGTGGGAAGAGCAGGAGCTTTGATGGGTTGACCAAGAAATCCCCATGCAGCAAGTACGTGAAGTACGTACCTGCTGCTTGCAAAGCATCGCTTCACCCCAGAGTACAGACTGCAGGCATCCCCAAACCGTGGGCAGTGCAAGCTTACCCATCACATCATGCCGTGTCCTTCATCCTCCTTCCTGAGCTTCCCACGCAGGCAGGCCGGACAGGAAAACAGGGAGCGCCATGGTTTACCACTGCACGTGATGAAGCAAGAGTCTGAGAGAGGACGGGGAGCTGGGAGGGGTAAGTAGGTGACAGCCTAATTAAGGAATGCATGATAACGCCTCGCGCTGGTGGCCAGGCTGCAGGCATTTCCTGACCAGGGGATGCTGCCAGCTTTGCCACTGCTGAGCTCGCCTTCACATGGCTTTTAGATGCTGGCCATGGCCCTGCCAGGCTGATGGAGAGGTGCCTGAGTCCATCGTCCTGTTTGTGTGCGCGCAGGGAGGTGGAAGCAGAGGCTCTTGGTTACCTTTTGGCTGGCCGCTCACTGTCGGGTGTTTAAACACAGGTGTCTGCCGCTGTTGACACTGAGTGATAACTGGAGACATTTTTTCCATTGGAAAGAATCTCAAGAATTTCCGCGTTCTCTTTTTATTCTTTTTTTTTTTCCTTCTGCCTCGTGGTAAGGAGACTGTTACCGGTGGGTGCGGGGCAGCTGGCACAAGGCAGAGGCTTGACAGTGCTTATTTAAAAATGAGATCCCCCCTCCATTCCCTTCTCACAAGCACAGCCACTCCAGCCCCAACCTTCAAATGCTCGTTTAAATTGAAGCCTTCCTCCCTTTCCACACCCCCAGCCACCTCTAACAGCTGGTCCTTAATGCTCTATTCCCTGTCTTGTAAACTGGTTCCCCAAACCAGCGGCCAGCAGCTGCCTCCAGGGATTAATTATCCCTCCAGAAGCAGGAGGAGCTCCTGCTCCCTCAGTGTCCTCTGCATCACTGAGGCCAAATTTGCACCGTTGGATCCAGGCTCACACTTCAAGCCTCCCTCGACCTCCTCAAAAAGAAGACAAAACACTCAGAGCTTGGGTTGGTGGCTGGGAGAAAAGCACTCTGATGTAAAATGTAAAACCAACGCCTTCCCAAAAGGAAAAAAGTGGGCATGAGCTGGGAGAGGGGCCCCCTCCCCTCTGTCCTTGCCCATCTCGTGGCACTGACCTGCCACTATAAAACAACCCAAGCTCCAAGGGTGCCATCACCAGAAAGCTCCTATTATTTATTTTTTTATGCTTAACTGTGTCTCAGCTCTATGTTTCAGGTCATTTCTTGTGTCATTCAAACTGGTTAGATTTTTTTTTCCCCAGGAGAAACCATGCCTGTCTTGCCCTGCAACACCCTGGGGGGGAGCAGGAGGAAGGCACAGTGACCCCCCCAAAATGTGCTCATGCACCCTCCCAGCACCCTGTACTGTGGGGGAAACCTTGTCTTGCACCAAGCCAGCTGAGCGGCTGCACGTGCGTGTGCACAGACACACGTGTGTGCAAGCACAAGAGGTTTGAGATGCTCCTACACGTGCACGGGCATGTCCCTGCACTTGCAGTCGATGCTGCCCTCCCCCTGCCCCTTGCTCTCCTGGGATTTTGTTGGAAAGCACGAGTGCAGCCAAGGCACCTCCAGCCCTCCTGCTGGTGCCCATGCCCGAGTGCATCTCTCCCTCTTGGGGTGACGGTGGCACTAATAAGCAGCACCATCCCCACCATAGGATGGAAAATATGAACACTCTAAAAAAAACCCCCTGGCACAGTGGAAAGCCAGGCCCAGGGGGACTAAACCAAGCACACTGGGGCACAAGTTTACCTAACACGTTCGATGGGGCTTGGCCACTGCACAAGTGACTAATTACCCGTCTCTTCAGCAATTAGCAGCTGCCTTTGTCAGCCACCTTCTTCCCCGGGAGTTGGGGACTCATGGGGGTCCCCGCCGCTGTCTTTCCTGGGAGCCTGGGCCAGCAGAAAGCCAGTCCACCCAACAGGTGTTATTTTCACAGGAGGCTACATTATAAAAAAAAAAAAAACAAACTCTCATTGCAATGCAGCATTGGCCTCTCTTGACATGTCTGCTTGTGGGCTGGGGAAATTTTGGTGGCCGTGACGCAGGAGGGGTTGAGGTCCTTGCTGCAGATGCTGCCAGCTCTGCTGGAGAGGGGACAAACCTGGGATCCAAACCTCATAAACTGCCCTTCCTCCCCTCAGATGGATACTTCCCCTTGCCCCCAGCCCACCATGTGGCGCGGCACGTCCTCGCCTTTGGGGAGCCTGGAAGCTGCCCTGCGCATCCCTCCCATCTTGAGGGAGGAGGGCGATGGGGGGCACGAAGGAGAAGGCAGACAGGCATGTTTTGAACAAAAGGATAAAGAGGCCAAACCGCAGATGAAACATTACCACTTCAAGAGGTAAAAAATAGATAACAACATTAGTCACCACCCAGCGAACAAACTACAGCCTCCTCAGCCTGCGGAGGCTATGAGGAGCCTTCCATCCTCCTCCTCCTCCTTCCCGTCCTCCTGCCCCTGCTCCTGCCTGTTTATGATATAGCTTATGACAAAACAACTCCGTAAAGGAATTACGCAACTGAGCTCCTCACCCTTTCCACTCTGAATTTTTCCAAAGCCTTACGCTTATCAGGTAATTGTGCTGGAGACACCAGCTACCTGTCACGAGCCCTGTTCATGTGGTTCGCCCTGTTAATGAGGCCTCAGCTCCTTAATTGCTCGCAGGCTTTGTTGGGAAAGCTCAGTCACATGGGTGCAAAGGTAATCCAGGAAAAGTACTATCGGCATGCCCAGTTACGGGGGCTGGCACTGCCTTTGGTATTGAACTCTGCCCATGGCCTCGGGACCAGGATCCCGGGGGGGTCACTTGGTGAGAGGGCATCTTTACACCTCTCTGTGCAGGCTGGGGTCCATGTGCCCTGTGAGAAACTTGGCTCATAGCAGAGCCCATGTGTTTGTTGCCCTGGGATTGCCCAGGAAGCCCACGTGATGGCCAGGGGGGTATATGGGAGCCTGCGCGTAGGTACCTGCTGCCTTCTGAGATGCCTTTGGGCACCTGAGGTGCCTGCCCAGGGCTGGCCAATATGGGTCAAGACCTACCAGAGCAGCATCCTCTTGCAGATGTGGCTGTACCTCTAGCATGCACCACCCAGACACACAGGGCTGTCGGACAGAGCTCCCCAGGTCTGCCGCCCCTCACCAAGGCAGAGGGATGGGCTTACCGTCAGCAGGGACCAGCTGTGCCCCCACTTGCAAAATCTCCTCAATTCAGCCTGGGAAGTTTGGATGCTGATGCTGCAGCTCAGCTTGGACCAGCGGGTTGGTTTCAATGCACCACTTCCCCTGCCAGCAAGGGGCTGGCACACACACAAAGCAAAAATGTTATCTGTGCTAGAGTAACTCCTGAGGGACCAAGCCCCGTGGCAGGTTTCGAGGCAGGCACCGTGCAGACACTGGGTAGAAGGCACGTCGCGTGTGAGTGCCTGCTTGCACAAAGCACATGTGCACGAAGCAGCTGGGTGGGCGAGCTGTGCTCCCCTCTGCCGTGCCGTGCGTCGGGGCTGGAAGAAAAGCATCACCTACTACTTCACTTTGCTTGTTTCAGACTTTGCCCCAATTTCTCTAAAACAAATAAAACCACCTACCAAAAAAAAACCCAAACCCAGAAAAAAACAAAACCCAACCAAAAAAAAAAAAAAAGACCCCTCTAACTGCAGCCCACTGGGTCATCTCACCCAGCCTCAAATCTTCTGGTAAACACCAGGCGTAATGACAGCCACCGGGCTTCTCCAAGCACCTCTGCACATTGGTAACATGTAAGGCAGCGCATGAAATCTGTATCTCCATATAATTAGGAGTGCTCAGAGCGGTGACTCAGACATTCCAGCGCACTTTCTTCTTGTCGTTGCTGTGCGGAATGTAACTTTACTCATTTTTTCCAGTGACTTTGGACTTTAGTAATTAGCAAAGTCAGCTTGTTATCAGCTCCCGGTGGTAACCCGTCCTCACGCCAGTCCTCCGCTGTGTTTTGGTCAGAGGCAAGGCTTTGGCAGTCACTTTCCAAGGCTTGCTTTCATCCAGAGGATTGAGGCAGCCGAGCAAGGAAAAGAGGTCCTAAACCTGCAAGCCCTTCCACACATCTTCATTTTAAGCACTTGAATACTGAAATAGCTCCAGACTGGGTCTTTCTGTAGTGTGGTAAATAGTCGGCAAGACATGAAATAAAACTTCAGAGGCATCATTTTCTCACTTCTCTTTCTAGTTACGGCTAGGCAGGCATCGACAGATGCAAAGTGAAAACACCGTCCTCGCTAACGATGCTTCTCCTACTGTGCTTTTACGGTGGCTTTCATCTGCTCTGCTCACCAAGCGTTTTACTGCCTGTACATCGCCACGTACCACTGCATCTGCAGCCAGAAGAAGGGCAAATGGCAATCTGCTGCTTACCACCACTCGTGGATGTTCAGCCTACAAAACGCTTCGAAGGCTGCTACGAAGCCTGCGTTTGGTGAGGGGACAGGGGAAGCTGCCGTTTCCTCCTGCACGCTGGTGGTCCCCGTATTTTCTTCCCTGGTGGGACAGACTGGTTGCAAGACCCCAGCAAAGGATGTTGAAAGATCAGCATCCCCTTGAAATCCACGGGAAGTCCAGCCAACCTGCACGGGTGAGCCACCGCTGACAGTATTTGGACATGGGAGCAGAAAAATGCTCTTAAGTCTGCAAGATTTTAATATGAAAAATTAGAGTGGAAAGAACAAGTTTTCCAGAATAATTCAGGTGATTCCTGGCAAGTAGATTGTGCTTGTCTGCTGTTCGTTACAGTGAAGCTCCAATGCATGCAGAAAGATATCAAGACCCACCTACAGCCAGAAGTTTCTCTGGGAGGGACACCATGCATGTGGAACAGCAAACAGGCTCAGGCCCTCCAGCTGTGCTGGAGGCAAAAGCTGGGGAGCGTATTTAAGCATCTCAGTCTAACTGCTCTCCTCGGCTCAAGCAGGATGAGCCTCAGTAAGTTCAAGGCTTTGTGAACCTCTCTAGCTAATTTTGTGTTCAGACAGTTCAGAAAACGAGTTTGCAATCTCTTTTTTCTTACGATTTAAAGTAATTTCCCCCCCAAGGGAGACCGATGCCATTTAAACCACATGTTTTCCAGGCTAAAGGGAGTCCTGTGCTCTGTGGCCACACACCTCCAGCACATACCTGACTTGCAGCATGACCAAAATTGGTGGGACGTCTGCGGAGCGGGAGTAAACTGGACCATGCTGGGAGGCAGAGGCCAGTTCTGCCTTCTTCCCTCCCCTCCTCCCTCAAGTTAAGGCAGCACAAGCAGCACGCAGGTGGCACGAGCTGCATGTGCTTTGCCCCTGCAACCTCACCTTCCACCTCCACCATCTTCATTGCACACTCTTGCTGCGTTTTCCTCATTCTTCCCATTCCCCGTTGGGTTTGTTTTCCACCCAGTTGTGTCACTTCATGTCACCAATGCCCTGGTGGTTTTGTTGGGGTTTTTTTGTGGCAATCAAGGAATGTGAATTTTACAGCAGACTCAGCCCGCTGTATGGCTCGCCATGGATGTACAGACCTTTTTATGCTACAGAAACGGAGGCATTGACACGTGAAGACACAAACCCAACAAGGCGAAAGCACAAAAGAAACTAGGGGTGAGGTTCAGCTCATCGAGCTGCCCTGGGAGTTGGGCATGCAAACTACATGCTTAGCTACATCTTCTTGCTAGTCAGAGCCAGAGGACCTCCAAGAAGTCATTTTTTCCAGATAGGTTGTTTAAAATGAATCACCTTCTGGAGGTGTTTATCTCCTTCCGTGGAGTACAGGAGGAGACTAAACAATTACCTCAGTCTAGACACCCAAGTTTTAATTACAAGAGAAGCAGTTCAGGGTGACTAGCCCAGTGCCAGGGTGGGAAGTGGCATCACAGGGTCTGCAACTGGGAGCTTTTTGCTGGCTCCCTGGGTGAAACTCAGCCAAATAAACCGTATCTCCCAGCAGCAGTGGCTCTGGAGATTTCTTCTGAGCAGGTGTCCTCAAAACTGACCACTGTTTCATCACACCAGGAGTCTCCCCTGTAGACAAATGTCTAAGGTTTGTTGGAAGAGAAAGGTATGGCAAGTCCCTATAAAGCACCAAATAGTCGCTTAAGTTATAAGTTATACTTCAGGCAAACTGTGGCCAAACATATTTCACAGAAGTCAGTAATAGTTACAGAGATTTAATTGCTCAGATGAAGCAAGGCAGAGACAGGAGGCGACCCTGGAGAAATCTTTTGGGTTGCTATCAGGAAAAACTAGAAGGGATGCTGCATGGGCAGGATGCTGCAGCAGGCACCTTGCTGGGCAGCTGAGAAAGGCCCTGCAATGGGCCAGGACAGCCCAGGCGTGCAGGCCCGTGGTGGCACGCAGCATGGCTCCCGTCTGCCCCGTATGAGTGCCGGCGGGCTCTCCCCCCTACCACACACAGGCACCTGGAGCAGACCCAGCCAGGAATCTGCATCCGTGGGCTGCAGATTTTGGCAAATCCCATTTCAGCTCAACTGAGCGTCCCATGGATAGATGGGTCATGAGATTGAACACTACAAAGTCCCTTTGTCCTCGGGTGCAGGGGTTAATAACCCAGCACAGATCAGCTGAGCCTGGTGGGGACAGACGAGCCCCTGCAAAGCCTCCCCTCTGTCCCACCATCGGAGCAGGTTTACGCATGAGACCCTGCTCTAAAGCCCCCTCTGCCTCCCCCTCTTGTGAGGGTACCCAAATTCCAACAGCTGGAGCATTACCAGGCTAAACCCACCAATTCAGTGTCAGAATGGGCCGATTACTTAAAAGGTTGTGCAGAGGGTAAAGCAAGCTGCGGGCGCCGGAGCAAGGGAAGGTAGGGGGGCCGAGGAGCAAATCCCACATGCATGCACATGCACACACATGCGCACACATGCGCACACATGCGCAGCCCTCTCGGCACATGGGAAAGGGTTTCCCCAGCCGAGGGTGCATGGCGAGCAGCCTCACCTCTGCAGCTTGCCCGACCACCCAACTTCAGCCACCTCACCTCCACCCCGAGGGACACAGGGGTGTTGCCACCCTGGCCACCAAGCAGGTGCCATTTTAAGCAGGGGAAATCCCGCCGCAGCGCTGGTTGAAGCAGGGGTCGGTCCTCACCCCCACAGGCAGCATCCAAAGCAGACTTGACAGCCACAGCGCTGGCAACAAGCGCAGTGGAAAAGAGTTGTCAAGCACCGCTCAGGAAGGCTTGCGCTTGACAAATATTTGTCAAGATGATTCTAACCCGCCCAGCTCATGCTCCTGAATGCAGAGAACCTGTGGGGAAGAGTTTAAAACCCCTGTAATACATCCACCTTCTTTTCCTCCCCCGGCCCAGCTGGAGAAAGCTGCAGTCCTGGGTCATCTCCTCACCCTATCCGAGCTGCTCCCAGCATGGAGCGCAGCAGGAGCAGGCTGTTACGTGGCAGGGACCACTCTAGGATTTTATTCCCATGTTTTCCCTTGTATTGATCCCCATATTCGCAGGCCAGAGCCAAAGGCATCGGCCGACATGACCCTGGAGGGGCCGGGGAGCTGCCTTGCTGGAGCCAGCCAGGGCGCTGGCTGCTGCTCCGTCCCTGCAGCTTGCAGCAGAGCTGTAGGCTGCGTGTGTGAGGCTCCCAGCAGGCACGGCATGGTGGCACGCATGCCGGTGCGTGGCCACGAAGGTACCTGGGCCAGGAGGATGCTTGGGACAGAGGTGCTTAGCGGCAGGACACGCTCTGGGACTGATGGAGCAGGAAATACCCCAGCTCTTGAGCCAGCCCAGGGCAGAATAAAGAAGGAAGTATTGAAAATAAAAGCAAGGCTGCTGTGACATTTTCATGCTTGGCTTCTGACATCCTCTCCCTCTCGTACACTTGACTTCCTTGCTTATTTTTATCAGATGAAGCTGATGGTCGCTGCTACGGTAACCCTCTGCGGTTACAGCTCTGGCAGTGAACGAGTGCTCAATGCATGTTTCCTTTGCGGCTTCCCTCCCCGCTCCGTCTTCCCACCCCTCAGGGCTCTCAGAATAGTGTGTTTGACTTTGTTATGCCGTAGTTGTGAATGCTGCCTGTTGTGATGGGCAGGGGTTCACCCCTCCAGGCTCTGCTCGCGTGGCCCACCAGCCTCTGCTGCCTTCCCCCTCTGCCTGTCCTACCTTTGCTGTCTTCGGTGGGCAAAGTACAGGTCTCTGACCCCAAGTACAGGGCTTGGTTTTTTTGTTTTAATGTGGAAAAAGCACAAAACCACTCTCCCAGGCTGATAACATGGAGTGGGGGAAAAAGCTCTTCATTGACAGGATAAAATCTGATTTGAAACAACAACAACAAAAAGTATTTCTCTTGCCTTGAGCCCGCTCCTTCCCCTTTTAGAGTGGTGACGGGGAAGGTGGGACCAGAGGATAAAGGCTGGTGCTCTCTCCTACGCTGCGGAGATCAGTTCATCTCCCACAGGGCTTCCCATCTGCCCTAGGGAGTGATGACCCACATCTCCTGGGGTGGTACCAGAGCCTCATCAGTGGATTTGCCAGTGCTCCAGTCCCACCAAAGTCATAGAATCACTTTGGTTGGAAAAGACCTTTGAGATCATTGAGTCCAACCTTTAACCTAACCCTGACATCCCACCACTAAACCATGGCCCTAAGCACCTCATCTATCCTTCTTTTAAATACCTCCAGGGATGAGGACTCTACCACCTCCCTGGGCAGCCCATTCCAGAGCCTGACAACCCTTTCGGTGAAGAAGTTTTTCCTAATGTCTAGCCGAAACCTGCCCTGGCGCAGCTTCAAACCATTCCCCCTCGTCCTATCATCTGTTACCAGGGAGAAGAGGCCGACCCCCAAGTCATTTCTGTTGATGGCATTTCACTAGCGAGGGTTACGGCTTGTTATACTTGAAGAAATTTTTGTGCTGTCAAGCTCTTCCCCAGCTGGTCCATCTCCAGTTCTGGCACCCAAACTGCACTGGGGTATTACAAGCAGCTCCCCCAGGCTTTCAGCTCATGCCATGGCTGACGGTGCAGCATGACAAAGCTGAGCCTCACTTGCCCCTTTCTCCACCGTGCGAACATTAGGAGCTGCGGAGGGGTACAGGTGCCCCAGGGTACGCCCTGGCTGCCTGTCCAGCCCTTCAGGCAAGAAAGCACAGGGCCACAAAGGACCTTCGGCAGCACAGCCCCCGTTATCATACCTTAGAACCCCATCCCACCCTCCTCCCCCTTCAGCCCCCAGCTAGCAGCCACCCACGGTGCCCTTCCCCGCTTCGCAGCGGCTCTCATTTTCCCCAGCTCTGCTCGCAACCACGTTCACACACGGTGCTACCACCGCCGGTCCGAGGCATTTCCCCAGGCGAAGCAGGTTTCTTTGAACTTGGTTCCCCCCTAGGTGCTGGGCTTGAAACCTCTTTCCTCCCCCCCCTAAAAACAACGCTCACAAGCTTTCATTTTTGCTATGATCAGTTTGAGCTTACTTCAGCAGAGCTGCTCTCCAGCCGGTCTTGCACAGCCCTTTCTGAAGGTGGCTGATAGCTGTAGCTGTAGAAAAAAAGACACCTTTTTAACCAGAGTGGCTGAAAAGCCGATGCCACGGTGCTGTCGACACCGCTGGCCTCTGGCAGGGCCCGGGCAGAGCTGTGGCTCGAGGGATGCCCCACGCCTTCGCACACAGCCCTTCTGACCCTGAAACACAGCAGCAAGACAGATGGATGAGTACCCACAGTGTGCTCCTGGAAGCATAGAGGCATTTGCACAGATGCTGCCGACCGCGGGGGAATCAGGCGGGTGCGTAATTAAACTTCATGGTGCTTCTGTCAGGTCCAGGCCCAGATCTTTGCTTTCCTTAAACCATTCCTTATCTGTCCAAACACAAGCAAAAATGCATCATTCAAATCATGAAACGCCCAGAGCTTTTTTTCCTCAAACACGATTTGGGGTTAGTAATTGCTCTCATTTATATAGAGAAGTTTGGTGCCCAGGATTACTTTTGGAGAGTTCAGAGCACACACATTACAGGCCATTGCTCCTTGCATCCCTTGCTTCGTTCCAGGTGACTAGGCTAGCAGTTGGGGGATTTTGTTTTGATTTTGATTGTACTTCAAGGCACCCCAAAGCAGAGCAACATAAAGCGATGAAACTCCTTGCCCTCAGCTGCTAGGAACTTCCTACAGGAGCCAAAATGGGAAGGAGGCAGCCCAGGTTATCCTTGCCCAGCAGCTGGAAGGGGATGCTGGTTCTCTGTTGCTCGCAATGATAAGGAAAAGTGTGGCTACACCAGAGCAGGACTTGGATGCACACTAAGGGGACCTGTGTCCAGGGGGTGGCTGCTCCCCATGTGCAGCACTGAAGGTGAATTATCTTTGCACTCCTGCACAGCAACAACTTTGCTTGGCTCCACCCAAAGGTAGGCAAAGCCAGATGGCAAAAGTTCATCTGCGCAGTGTGTTTCAAGTGACTGTGTGCTTTGGTGAAGCCGAACAGAAGCAGATACACACAGAAAACAAGAAGCCAAGTATTTGGGAGAATGAACCCAGGCTGAACTAAGCAGGGCAGTAGCACCCAGCTTGCTGCATCATCAGCTGCAACTGCAGGGCAAAGCTTTGAGAAGGACAAACACCTCAAGTCTAAACCAGAGCAAGAAGAAACATTGCTCTATGTGCAAAGAAAGGCCCTTATGCCACCCATGAAGCTCTTGAGGTGGCTCAGGATCACCCATGCAGCAGCAAGCCCATTTTCATTTCGTAATACAAGCCCCAGTTTGACCATAACAGCTGGAGCTAAGGACCAGGGAAGAGCCCCCTTCCCACCATTGCTCTCCTGCCAGCACTGCTCCAGGCTGATGCAAGGCAGACCCCCAGGCAGCCTGAGCCCCACTTGGAGGCCAGTCCTTTTGGTCTCACCCCAAAATAGCCTGATGCATCAGGAAACAAAGTGAGCAGCTTCATTTTGACATGAGCCTGAAAAACCTGCTCACGTGAAGCACATGGAAGTAGCAGACCAGTTCAATTCATTTGCCGTTCCCCAAACCAGCGCTGTACTTTAATCAGAAGTGTTCTGGGGCAGGACTAAACATCTTCAATGATTTTGGGCCAGCACTTCATCTTGGAAGTGCCACAGCTGCTTCTACAAGGAAAGCAACTCCATGCCTAAGAAGGGGAAGAAATCAAGGCACCTTACCTCAAGACCAATTCAAGAAAAGGAGAAGCAAGCTTCACATTGTATTTATGTTTCTGTGGCATAAAACATAGACGAGGGCTGAGCACAATACAATTCATCTTTGAACTGTGGGGCTCATGTTGAGCACGCCCTCAGTTCAAGCATTAGATCTGGGGGTCATTAGTGTAGTTAAACCAGTCTCATGTAAACATAACACACTCTAGCCTCAGCCCAGCTTGTTTGCATAGGTAAGATTAGAGTCTGTTACTTGCCAAATCACAAGAACTTCCCTCCATGTATCTGAAAGATAGGGGTATTCCAGGGCATTTGCTTGTTATCACCTGGTTTTAGTGGAAAATTTAATCCCATAAAGTACACAATTTGAATTACTGAACATGGCAGGGCCAGATTTCTACACCCAGGACACTGCCTTGATACCAAACAAGTTCAGAATCACACCCAAAAATGCAGTTTCTTCCCTTGGCAGCACGGCGAGCTGCAGCAAACAGCCATTGGCATGGGGTGGGACACAACTGACTACTGGAGAAGACCTGACCGCTAGACCCACAACGGCCAAAGCAGACAGCCCCAGGTAGCTCAGCCGAGACCCTGACAGCACAGCAAGACTTACCTTCACGCCTGTTGCTCAGGGCAGGGTAAGAGCACACACAGGGAACATGCACAGGTACTGTATATCCATACTAAGAGCAGCTAAGAGGAGCCTCTGCTCTCCATGACTTCATGCTCTGTAAGGTTAGGTAAGGGGTTAGATATATTTATAGATACACAGAGACTTTTCAGGACCCAGTAAGTTGGAGCAGCACTTTGCCACAGCCTTGCACACAGCAATAAGCAGCCAAAGGAAGATGAAGGGCAAAGATGCTGCCCCTCACTCCAAGTTGACTCAGATTTACAATCCCTTAGGGCATGCTCTGAGGTCAGCCACATGTATGAAGCAGCACAAGTGTCTCCAGGTTCACAGACCAGCCTCAGCTGATGCACACAAGTCATTTAGGATATCTGCAAGTCAGCACACCTCAGACCTGAAACGCAAGGACTGGCCACTGTCTGGAAGGTTGACCATCCGACCCGCTTTGGCAGTAAGAACAAAGCCAGTATGTTTGGAAAGCATTTTCAAACTTTATTTACAACTGTCACAGTGACAAAAATGTAGTTTGAAAAAAATGCTAGCTTCTCCCTGAGGCTCAAAAAAGAATTACAGAAATATAGGATGTATATCATACAACAGGAGGAGTTTTACTGGAGTGCTTTGTTCTTTAGATACGTTCAACAACAAATAGAAATATACACAATACTTTCAAAAAAAGGATGCAGACAGAAATATGCAAGTCTTTAGGGCAGACAGCAGGTCTGAAGTCCAAGGATTGCCATCTCATTGCTGCCCGCATGGTAATATCTTTGATATACAGCTTTGACTTGGTGGTACAGATGGTAGAGACCAATAGAGAATAACACTTAGAAATAAGACAACTGGCTGGTATGCAGGTATACAAGCTCATTCCAGTAAGACAGCAAGACTAGAACAAGTGTTACAGATACAACAGCTGAATCCATCGCTAGAGAAAATGGTATCACCACATCATGACTGTTTGGTGATCAACTGCCCACCAAGACGGACAGGGAACGTGTACAACCGGGTCTGCGTTGCTGGACCGGAGACCAGCCGCAGTGTAGGAACACTGAGTTTCTCCTGCTTTGTGCTAACTCATCTCCAAACTCCTATCTGTCTGAAACGGTTATGCAGAGCTGATAAATTATTGCCATTGTTGTTTAAACACAAGCAAGACAAGACTAAAACGATCCTGCCAATATGTTAAAAGCAATTCCCAACCCCCACCAGCGTTTAACTACTCATGAGGTATTAAAAATACAAATACACACATGTCCAAATAGATTTTAAAAATGGAACCGGTTATAAGCAAAGGGGGGTGGCATTGGGATTATTATGAAAGTTTGGTTAAGGCCTTGACATTTCTTTTTCTCTTCCATGACCCCAAATTTGGTTTAGGTGGTAACTGTTCTCATCTCATCCCAAGATCGCCTGGCTCCCGAGCTGGCCCCCAAAGCTGCGAGATCATTACTTTCCAGGAAAGCAGCAGGTTACCCTCCCCAGCAGCAGACTGGCCTCCTCCCCAGACAGGAGATGATTTCTCCTTGGAGCAGGGTATGGTGAAGAGGGCACAACCCAGGCTTCGCAAGCCAGTCTGCGCTTTGATCAACACCCATGAACATTTCACCCTTGCTATGGAAGCAGAAACACATCTTGCCTCAGGACACCCAGGCTAATTCTCTCCCAACAGACCCCCCCCTGCAAACCCCCCCTCTCCCACTGGTGATCCACACTACATCTGGTGTTTCGTCTTTGGATTCCCGGCAGGTCTGGCAGTACTCCCCACCACACACCCTCCCACCAGCCTCTCCTGTGCTGCCAGGGCTCTGAGGAGACCCTGCAGTACAAAGCTGGAGGAGATCCCCCACCCCAGCCCTCAAGAGCCCCTTGACCAGCGAGTTGGAGGCATGAAACCCTACAGCCTCAAGGACACCAAGGTAAGGAGGAGTAATCCCCACCCTCGGGCTTTGGGCACTGCACAAGAAGGGACCAACCACAGCAGCCTCAGCAAATAGGAGAGAAAAATCTGAGGTGTTCAAGCTGACATGAGCTCTTGCTGCAGACAGAAGCATCTTTACATCTGATGCGCGTTACCTCACGCTAACCACCTGCAAGATAAATGAGGGCCTCGCAGTAGAGATGACAAGCAGCAGCCTAACATTATCCTGCAAATACAGCTGTTCAGCATTGAAGTCTAAAGGCAAACAGAGGGGGAGAAAACAGCTTTGGGAAAAGCGGCTGGAAAACAGGCTCAACAGCAAGAGCAAGAAACCCAACTACTCCTATGGACACTCACATCACCCTAGGAGGTGCTGAACCAGGGAGAGCTACCAGCCCCTCGTCAGCAGAGCATTTAGCCATGCTTTGCTACAGACACCCTGCCACCCCCCCCAACACGCAAAATGGAAGCTGTAAGAAAGGCAAATCTGAGAGATGACAGCTCTGTTCTCACACTTTTAGCCAGAGGCAGCTCCTGGGCAAATGCTGCCGCCTCTGACATTCCTCCCCCTCCCCAAGCTCCCCCCTCCAGCGGTCCTCGCGTGGTCACCCTTTGCCATGTGCTTGGAATTTCACTGCTGCCTCCGCCTCGGAAAAATACAGATAGTGATCTCAAGAACAGCAAACATTTCTCTGCGTTACTTCCTTCCTTCCTCAGGAGGTCTGGTGACACCGAGGGCTTCAGTTCTCAATACAGAGAATACAAAAAAACTAAGATCTCGCAGGTGCAAAATTGAACTTGTCTTTTTTTTTTAAAAAGACTTTCAAAAGAAGTGTGGCTCTTCCTTCAGAAGGGTGCGGTCCCTTGCCTTTCCTCAGATACCATTTATTGCTCCTTGTTGTCCTTCTTTGCATCTTCACAGTTTTCTTCCTCCTCTTCCTCCTCCTGCACAAGGAACTCTTCAGGTGGCCATCTCAGCTCACCGCTCTCCACATCGCCCTCCGTTGGCTCCACCACGATCGAGGGCAGGCGGTCCTTCAGCTTACAGTAACGGTCGAAGTCCGAGGGATCGGGGAAGATCTGAAAGAGCCAAGAAACAGCCTGTGAGAGGGGCTGCGTTCAAGCAGTCTTAGCCAAAACCCAACTCTCAAGACACTTGGGCCTTCAGGGCAGAATAGTCTGGACACAGAGTAAACCACCAAGTGATGGGCAGGCTCTTGAACTTGTAAACAAACCTCTCCAATCTCATAGTATTGGAAATAAGTACTGCCCAAGAGGCTTCCAAAGCACATGCTTGCTTGGATAGTGCTCAAACAGGCATCTGCCCTTTCGGATATTTATCCAAACTCCTCACCCCTACTGCTTTTGCATTAATGCTCATGAGTTTGCAGCCTGAGCTACCTCAATCAGAGAATCTGAGATCTCATTTCCTGCTGCTGGTCAAGTTACACATGAGAACAGGCTTGTGCTCCAGGCTCGACTGCTGGAAGGGAGAGGAGGAGTGTGGCCACCCCGTGCTAGAGCGGTCCAGACCCCTGCAGCAAGGGCCTGTACCTGGTATCTGCTCCAGGGCCACAGCACCAGAATGAAAGAGGAGTTCAACTGTATTTTGGAGATAATTTTGGCAGTCTTCTGCATGCTACAAGCTACCATACATCAGCAGTGAAGCTCAGCAAGAGGACACTCATTTTGTGGAAGGGTTGGAGACCGGACCGTATTTCTTAGGGCAGGAGGTACCCGTGGCACAGCCAGAAATTATGTACCCTGGTCCAAGGAATATGAAGACCCCTCATCTCCAGCACACCAAGGTGGGCTGAGCAGTACCTTACCCCTTCCCTCCCACCCACAGCTTGCCACATGGGTGCACATGCTCTGCAGCAGCACCAGGGCCCAAACTCCCCAGCAGTGCCACTGGGATTCACGTTTTGATCCTACTAGGAGCCGAGGCAAAGACAGAGACACAGGGAAAAACTGACCCCTGCAGCTCAGAGTTAGCAGGAGGTCTGCATGACTGAATTGGAGCGTGAACAGAAAAGGCTGCTGTCACTTCTAGGGATACCCTACTAGGGGAACAGCTTCAAACCCCGGCTCATCCAGAAGGGGACTGCTGGGTGACAAGAACCAGTTGCCATATCAGATCCCCCAAATGGTAACCAGAGGATTAAATTATCACCTGCTTATTTCAAACCATTTTATCAGAGTGCTCATGTCACATCACAGTTGCATTTGAACACCCCAGAGAAGGTAATCACAACATCCATTTTCTCCTCCAGATTGCAGATGAGGCAAGTCAGGTGCTGTACTTTTCGTTGAACACCAGCTGCATTCAAGTGAGCCTTCAGAGCACCCTTGCAGGGCACAGCACTGCAGCTCTGACAGACAGACATGCTGCTCATGGGTGTCTCAGTTTGAGAGCAAGACCTCCCCTGCCCTTTATCTTTGTGGTTCCAGTTACAAAAGCAGGTTCCCCATCCGGGAGCCTTGAGCATTAGCCACAAAGCATCATCCTCCTCATGCCAATCCTGCAGGTACCCACCACCTCGGGAAGCCCTGGCCCAAAGAAAAACATCCTCCTATCAACTTGTTCTTCAGCCTAGCGACTGTTAACCACACCATCCCCTCCTTGTCAATATTCAGTCTTCTACTGTTCAGCCATGTTTCTCCTAAGCATCCAAAGCTTTGTGGCAACTAGGTTACCAACCTGAGAAAGCCTTCAGGCTGATACTTAAATGCAAAGTCAGGCAAGGTAACTTTGGGAGGGGGTGCTCAGGCAAGCAACTCAACGTGAAGGTAACCCGCAAGAGGAGGGCTCTTTGCAGACAGCCATCTCACCCTGGGGACAGCAGAGCACAAGCCTGGCTCCCACCATCCATACACTTTCCAGGTGCACAGGAGTTGGGTCTTTGAACACAGCCACATTAATGCGAGAACTGCAGTATGAGCTACTGGCTCTTAGTCACGCCCGCCACAAGCGAGATGGTAACCGTTTCTTGGAGCTTTGTGGCTTCTGCTTGCCTTTGGCCAGTTTCAGACATGTGGTACATTACTGGAAGTACAGTCAGTGGCTCTTAAGCATCCACTCGTTATCTAAACTCGGGGTAGGAAAAAAAATACCCTTGACATTACATGGTTTAGAAGGTTGCAATGGAAAAAGAAGTGTGGTTCAGGAGGTTACATAAGCTGAAAATGTCATAAAATAGCCTCCTGTGCAAGAAAAATAGCAGTATAATAATTAAACTAACCTTTGGCTGCTATCATTTTAAGCACATTAGGTCAAATTGGAGCAATTTCTTTGAGAACAGCCTGCCAGTTTTTTTTTCCAGAAACTAAGTAATAGTCATTTCCTTACAAACAAATATCCCCAAAACGTGGTGTGCAGCTTTTTTAATAAAAAACACCCTAGCACAATCTTATCTCAAACAGCTGCAGGACAGGCCGAACCCAAGAAGGTCAGGATTTTTTCCACTAAGTCATGCTTTTTAATCATCAAGGCAGCATGAAGCAAGATGTTGCAACTGCACTTTCAAGGGGTGTGGACAGTCAATGGAAAAAATACACTCGGCAGATTTCCTCGCCATGTGATGAGCAGGGTGACACGGCAGGCCAAGCACAGGGACCGAAAGGAAAAAGGGTTTTAGATTAAGGCTCTGTTTATGCATCTGGGGAAGCTGGGTGGAAAAGTTACCCCTACCAACCTCCCCACTCACTCCAAAATAACCTGTGTTGCCAAGCTCTTTATAGAAAGATAAGCAAGCACCAGCTTTCTGCTGTTCCACGCCAGCAGTGCCATGCTGCATTTGTTGGCCCTGTATGCCTAATCTGGTCCCACTCCAGATTCAGACAATGGGAAGAAAAAACCAACAACTCCAAAACTTGCAGCAAGGTCCCCACTGGGAATAGAGCAGCTCAGCTCTGACTTGCAAGCTCTGCACCCTTTAGCACTGCAGCCGGGACAGCCTGTCTAGCAAAACCTGCCTACAACCCTTTCTGCTCATGTTAGTCAGCTCAGGCACGTGGGAGGAAGCCTTTGCATCCCCCCACCACCCAAAGACTACAGAAGCAACAGGTTAACTTCTCCCCCTCATTTATCAGAAGGAGCCACATCGCACACAGCTAGAAGATGCCTACTTCTGATCTGGTCACTTGATGGGGGCAAATGAAAACCACCAACTGGTGGTGAAGGCTACCTAAAAGCAAGTACAGCAGCAATTCAAAGGTTTCTTCCTCACCCTAGCTTGCATGGCACAGCACAAGGGGCTGCAACTACTTCTGCAGAGCGCCCCCACCCCCTTCTGCAGCTGAGCCCCAACTCCTGGCCCATGGAGAGACACATCCAACACCTTCAGAGCCCACAGAGGGCACATGTATCACTTACGCTACCCAACACAGCTTCTCACTCACAGCAAGACTAGTTTTCACAAGCCTCTCCAGATGTTTTGGGAACTGCTCTCCTCCTGGACTGATCCAGATCACATACAAACCGACCAGCCCCTTGCCTTGCAGCTAGAAAGGGCAGTGAAAAGCAGAACTTGAAACTAAAGCTTGAAATGATTGTAGAAAGATCATGTTTGCCTCTGTTTCAGATGATTTAGCTCTACTATCCTTGAATGAAGTCTTGGCAACAAGAATGGAAAGTTTTCATTGCCCTGGGGAGGCTCATACCCTCTCTTCTCAGCATTCACAGGGGTGGAGAAACACCAAAAGCAGGAGAGATGTCAGACAGTTAAGAGCATTAGCTCAGAGCTACCATAATCCAAGTGACACTTGTAAATTTAAAACAACTTCCACATGTGTACTCCATACCAACATCCATAGTTAGAATGCTTGTCTCCCCTCCCATAGGGCTGAAAACTATTTCAATTATATTACGGGGAGACTAAGGTAATGAGATCCTTCCAAATTAAGTTACTGTTTTGGGGGAAAGCTTTGCTTCATTGTAATACTATACAAGACTGGAAAGTCTGCATGAGAGGCAAACCACTTCAGGTACAGGATATACCCCTGACGTACACATATTGCTCACCCTCCCGTACTAAAAAGCTAAGTTTTGTGCCTCTTCAGCAATATCAAGTCAATATTCCAAATCAGCATTTAAGTTCTTGAAATAAAACTTTACTGCCATTGAGAAGCATGGCAAGCTCATTTCAGGAAACATTTAAATCCTCTCAGTGTCCTCTTCGGAGGAATTTTTCAGCCACAAGCAGCAGTGCTAATACATACATTTACTCATACAGTCATTGTGACTCAAGACCGAGCTCCATCTAGTATACACACCGCAGCTGGTGACTCAGGTTTATGAACGATGACAACTCCCCAGTCACGGACAGCTTGCCCTGTCTCGGGGGACAGTGGCTGGGAAACTTCATACATCATAACGATTTTCCAGGGTAACAAGGCATCAAGTAGGGAGGAAAAAACACACACTGAGTGAGGTGTTCCGATTAGCTGCTGTCTTCAGTCTGCATTTCAGTGGAACACTTTTTTTGCATTGCATAGCTGCAAATGTGATTAGCTTTGGCTGTTTACCCCATATCCTGTTCCTGCCTTCATTTAAGGTCCCAGACCCTGGAACACACATTGACTCAGTCTACTTATCTTGTCCAGTAACCATGCATCAGATGGGCTGTGAGAACAAGTTATCCTAAACTCACTATCACCACCTTTTTGCAGCCCAGTCTCAAGACCTTCCGCAGGAGCAAGCACCGGCTCTAATACAGGATTTCCCCTGCACAAATCAAGGCTGCACAGACACGAAGCACCTTACAAGCAAACAAGACAATTAGCAAGAGGAATCTCAATTTCCACCCTTTGCCATCAGCCCCTAGGTCAGTAACATATTGGTCCCTCAGTTTAGTTGGGGGGATGCAGCTCAAACCCCTCAGGGAGCTGTGATGCTCAGTGCTGGTCCTGGCAAAGAAGCATTGCATTCACCAAAAATTATTTCCCCAACAAGACAGATGATCCAAGCTTTTGCCGGAGAGACTGGATGGAGCGCTAAGCCTATTTACCCAGATTCAGTCTGTCTGACGTGATTCACAGCTAGTGATGGCTGTGATGAACCTAGACAGATCCCAGCATGATGCGATCATGACTTAAAGAGCTCAGGCTCCCCATGACAACCAAACCCCAGCTGATGGCATGAGGCAATCTCAGCCTCTGCATGCCAGTCTCCTAAAAGGGAGCCTAAGGTCCTGCAGGACCCGTGAGCCGGCCAGACAGCTGGGCTGCAGTAAAGTAGCACACAACTCAGGACACAGCATTTGCTCAAAATAAACGCTTTGGGCATCAGAATGTTTTCAGTTGTGCTCAGACCCTGCTCCACTTCCAAGAAGCAAGGCAGGATTCAGGTCAAGGTACTGTTTTGACAACAGCTCCGCGAAAATAATTAATTCAGCCTCTGTTTCAGTAGCATCGTCCACACTGCTGTGAGATGGCATCAGAGGACAAGCTGGCAGAGCGCTGATGAGGCTTTTTGCAGAATGGGTGTATCGAGGGGCTGGAAAATAGCAAACAGCACATTAGCTCCGACTGGCAGTGAAAAAGCCTGGCTCACCGGAGACTGCCAGGCAGGAAGCTCATGAAGCCCTCCATAGGCACATCTGTTTGTAGCAGGGGCATCTTGAGCCATCGGCTGCATTTCAACGAGTTTTTTGTTTAGTAAGTCCCATGGGAATTATGGGACATCTATTAAAGATCCAGAAATAGCTCTTCACTGCAGGCACAAGACCCAGCATGACATCATCTCTTCAGCTGCATCTTCTGTTTTGTCTATGCCGCCCTGCTCCGACTCATGGCCCCATCTCACCATTCACTTCTGCTCAGGCCCTTTAAATCTGATGGCCGAACCATCTTCAGGGGGCTCAGAGAACAGCTTTACATCACAAATAGGGTAATAAAACTGCTTTACGCAGAAAGGTTTTGAAATTAGCACATTAGCTTACAAGCATTTTGCATATGAACCAGAAAAAGGCACTTCTATGCTGAGAAAGCACATTTTGCAAGTGAAACCGTACCAATTGCTAGGCCTACACAGGCAACTCTTATCACCGGTATGACTTCTGCAGTCTTAGTTTTCACATCATTGCTTGGAGAGCAGCAATGGCCAATCCACCAAAGGCCCAGAAGCTTCACTGGGGGGGTGCACACCTTCTGCCAATGTCTAGACAGACACTGCAGGACATGAGCAGAGGCCAAGGGGGTGGAAGAGGCAGAAGGAAAACAGCAACAAGCCAAGTTCCTCCCATTACCAGACAGGAACCCTGAAGTTCAGCAAACTCAATAGGACAGAGGAATCTGATTGCTGAAGTTTATGCTCTAAGTAAATGCAAAAATACTTTGAAATGATGCTGTTGGACATGTCTGTCTGCAGCAGACACTGATGTGCTTTACAGTCCCAGCAGAGCTGCTGTACCATCTCCTCTGGTCCAGGCAGCTTTGTGCCTACAGATGAAGCTAGGAGCAGCCCCCAGGCTCATAGCTAAGATCCTGTGGACCAACTCCCAGCCTCTACACAGCCCAGAGGGGGACATTCTGAACCTCATTTTGAGGTTACCTCTTCAGTAAAATGAATACAAGTTCTACTACTAGAACAAGAGAAACTTTTGAAACTAAAAGCTTGCCTCTCCTAGTTCTGGCTCCACTTTTTTTTTGCCTCTCGTAGCCAGCCAAGGGCTGTTACACTCACATCACGAGTGCCGAAGTCTGCAGATGAGTGGAGGAAGATGTTGCAGCTTAGAACAACAAGCCTCAGTGTAGGAGCAGTCATGCTCCATTAGCCCTGTCTGGTTTTAAATTATTGCACTACAGCCCTCAGACTAGCATACAATTTTCCATGTACCAAACTTTCTCCATCAGCAAAATGAAGCACAAAGTGCCAGAGTCTGAGGTAGAACAAAGAGTTCATGGTGCCATTTGCATCAGATTTGTCCTTGCTGTTCTACCTTGAATTTTCAATCCTTTAAGGATACTTTCGACTTACCTCGATTGCACACCGCAATGCTCTCAGCCTAGCAGCCAGAGGAGGAGGGCTGGAGCCTGCTCCCCAATCCTCTTTACGTTAACCTGATTTAGAGGCAGACCTCATACACAGTCCTCACCCCACTGCTGCCCCATCGGGATCTTTCACCCTAACATCTCAACCCCTTTCTGCCATCAGTTTGCCTTACACCAAAGTACCAGCAGGCAGCTCCCAGCTCTTGCAGGCATTTGAAAAAAGTCATCTATGACTACACCACTACAGAGGAGAGATCCAGGATGCACAAACCCTGCGTAGATACGAGTCATCAGCATTTATGACTCGCACGCCTTCAGGTTCAAATGATCCACTCAAAACTGAACAGGCCTGTTCCCTGGTTGGCCCGAGCAGACTTATCAAGGTCATTAGCACTTGGGGAAAAACCTCCCTGAAGCAATCATTACAACAAGCAGGGCACCTAGATTCTGCCTCTTGCTGGAAAATGTGGGTAGGTAAATAGAGGCATTTGACCTGGCTGGGTTAAGCCTCTTCATACAGTGACCCATAAAGACAACTGAACATCCCATGCAGGCTAGTTTGATCGCTTCATGTTTATGACCATTGTCATATGCTCCCTCTATAGGGGAAGAGGGAAAGGCCATATGCTTTCCACTAACTCAAACACTGAAGTACAGCTATTTCCACACACAGGCAATAAACCAAATAACTTGTCCTATCCAGATCCAGAATTCTGACCAAAAAAAGCAATGCATCCCCTTTTCCTCCCACAGCTTTGGCTTCTGCTGGAAGCCTCTGCCATGGCCCAAAGTTCAGTTATTTCATGCTCCAGTGCACTGTTACTGCCTTGCAGCTCATTTTTCAGCTGTAAATATGCAAGCATACAACAGCACACCTCATTTGAATGCACGCTTAGAGCAACTGCCTCTGTGCAGGTTGTGTAACATCTGCAAAGGAAGAACCCCGCGTCAGGATCTGCCATTAAGAGTCACCCGATGCACAGCCCAGATGCAAGTCATCTGCAAGTCACCTCGGCGCCTGTGTTAAATCTTATCAACAAGTCTCCTGGAAGAGCAGGGAAACATGGGTCTAGTAGGCTAGGACGCACACAACTTGCCCCCTGATTAACTATAAACTAGGAAATGAAAGGGATATCGAGACTAGGGGATTAAGGCTCAGGCTGGTTTCTAAGACCACCACTTCATCCCAGTCATCGATCTAGAGGTTAATAGCTATTACATTGCTCACAACTTTCAGAATGAGCGCAGCTCATGCCTTCAGGTACTGGTATCTCCAGCGACATTTCAAGGCTGTCCCTGGCCTCACTAAATCTGTTAACCCTCTCCAACAGGCCCATCAGTCAGGAAAAGCAAGAAAAATTTCAGCGCCCTATAAATACTTCCCTCCTGCTCTAGGCAGGTCATTTGTATGCTGTGTTACAAAGAGATCCCAGAGTCCTCTCAGCCTGGTGAGAGGGGCGAATCCTTCAAGCAATCTCCCCACCTCCCACTGCCCCCCCACGAATGCTGAACC
>NW_009258621.1:1684604-1685446 GCF_000687185.1 Egretta garzetta
AGGAATGCAGAACCGGCGGGGGGCTTGACCACTTCAGAAACAACCAAGTCCTTTGCCGATCCAGTCAGATACCGAGTGATATTTTAAACAACCGGCTCCTGCCAAGCAAGCATTCCAGTCTGTTGACGAGTTCTCACTACAGCAAGACCTGCTATTAGGTCAGGCTACGGAAAGGTGCATTAGAGCGAGTTTGCAGTCCAGCCTAGGCAATTCCATAGGGGATTACTGCCTAAGCAGCCAGCAAAGCACTTACCTGATACGACAGGCCATCCTTGCGGGGGCTTAGCCCAATCTCATCCATAGTTGGGGTGTTCATCATCACTTCAGTCATTTCAGCTGATCTCAGGTAATCAGGGCTAGAAACAAAAGACAGCATTCAAGTCACCTGAGGGGCTCCAGCAGGGCTGAGGACGATTTTTAAGCAGCATCAGGAAAGAAAAGCAGGCAGAAGAGGCTGTGGGCAGTCTATTTCTGGTCCTTTCCTTCCTGTCCCCGTCCCGTCCCCCGCCTCGGAAGGGGGGGTGGGAAGAGGGGAGCAAACGGGAGCTCCAGCCCCAGGAGCAACTCCCCGGCTCCCGCCCCAAGAACACCTCGGGAGGCTGCAACAGCGGCGGCTCGCTGCCTCCAGCTCTGCCCCCTAAGGGGGGAAAGTGACAAAAACACGGTAAGTGCGTGCAATCGCTGGGGTTTTTGCTCTTTTTTTAAAAGAAAAAAAAAAAAAAAAGCTGGTGTGCTTCAGCTCCTGCTGACTGATTTTACAACCTCAGGGACTTCCACACCAGCGGAGCGCACGGCGCCAATTCCAGCCCTGCTTTTTACAGCCTTAATGGCATTTCCAGCTC
>NW_009258621.1:1686261-1688217 GCF_000687185.1 Egretta garzetta
CCCCCGCGCCTCGGAGCCCCTGCTGTGCCCGGCGCCTCTGGCTGGGGGAGAAGCAGAGCCAGCAGCTTGGCCAGGCCGCGCTATATTTAGCGAAAGAGGGTGAATCAATAACGGGAAGGCGCAGGAGGAGAAGGAAGCGAATCCATTTGCTTGCCCCAGGGAAGCACGAGCACCGTGGGCAGCTATGGATGAAGCAGGTTTCCCACCTTCCCCTCCCGACGTGAAACAGCTGGAAAGCAAAACACATCTTCGGGTGAAAGGCCTGGGCACCCCCAAACCCAGCTGTGGCCCTGACCCTGTGCGTCCATCTGCTGGTGCAGCCCCCTAAGGAAGGGGCCGTGCCCCGAGGCAGATGCCCACAGGACAGGGCTCTTGGCCACAGGCTGGGCCGGGCCCTCCAAGGCTGCTGAGAGATGCTCAGTGATTTTGGGGACTGCTCTCCCCTCTGTTTGCTCACCCAGCGAGCAGTACCTTGCCGTGTGCCAGGAGGTAAAGTTTAGGGCAGGGACTATTTTTGTTCCACCTGTTGCCCCGTGCTGCTGCTCGGACTTTGCCAGCAGAGTGGATAGGGGAGCACACAAGCTCCAAACATTTCTCACCTTCAAACGCAGAGCATACAGCAGCTGCAGTGCTTTATACGCGTGCCTATGCACGGGCATATACACGTTATTTGCCCCAATGTTTATGTGCTAACGAGTGCAAGTTCAGTGTTTCTGAAGGGAAGCTTTGCCCTCAGCTCCACTCAGCCAACCCCCAGACTGTATATAAACGTGTACATACATACGTGCATATGTTTCCTCAGACCGGATAATTTAATCTTCTTAGATTCATATTATATAATGGGAGCGTATGTGGGTGTTTTACATCAGGCTTCAGCAAGCTGCTGCCTTGTGCCAGATTAAAATGAATCACAAAGTGCTGATCTAGCCCCGCAGATGCGTGGAAATTCAGGTGGGTGCGGGTGAGCTCGCTGCAAAGGGCCACCAGTAACCTTCCACAAGCTTAACGGGAGGGAGGCAGCAGGGTGGATTCGGTGCACGCAGTCCCCTTGCCCCCGTCGAGCCTCCTAACAACGAGGTTTGGAGCTGGGGAGAGGAGGAAGAAGCCACTGCGTGCCCCAGCAATTGGTTTTCATTACATCCAAAGTACCAGGGAAATGGCTCCCCTTCATTTTGCTGGCCTGGCCTCCGGGACCCCCTCTCCCTGCTGCGTACCCCGGGACGCACACGCTCACGCTTACTGGCTTTGCTGATTTCTGCCCTAAAAGAACCCAAAGGCTTGGCTTCTAAAAGATTTTTTTGAAGTGGAACGGTCTGAGTGGGCGCCTGGTGGTACGTGCAGGGGTGGGAGACCCCTCTGGGAGGAGAGAGGCAGGGTGCTGCAGGGGATGTCGATCCATATTATGAGGTCTCTTAAAAACTAACTTTACAGCCTGCCCCGAGTGCCCTCAGTCTCCCACTGTGTCCAGCTGAAACATGGGACGTGAGATGGGGCCATAGCTCAATTCCCTGGGATGTTTCAGCAGAAACAAGCCTGCCTGTCTCCCTCAGACATACACATACTTGCTATGGATTTCCTGGTCTTACCCATAAAAAATAAAAGCCAATGAAAACCCCACATGGCCTCAAGTCCCTCTTGCACCAGGCACACTGAGTTCTCTCTCTAAATGCCCTCCTACACCCGGCAGGGCTTGAGGCCCAAGGTTTTCCCTCCTTGGAAAGCGTTTTCCTTTACATATCTAATTCTTGGCACACCTGAGCCCCCTGAAGGAGACCTAGGGAGAAGACCGGGGCTGGCCCTCCCTTCGTCCACCCTCCAGGGCTCCCGCAGCCACCGCTGAGAAGCAGCAGTTCAGATCAGCTCTTCTCCAGCATCCTCTGGGCGCCCGTTTTGCCATCCCAGCTGGCACGGGCAGGTAGTTTCATGCTTCCACCTAGATAACAGCCTTTTCTTTTG
>NW_009258621.1:1688258-1689926 GCF_000687185.1 Egretta garzetta
TGAGGGCGCGGATTACTTCCCAGCGACTTGGTGAGAACATCAGCCCTGGCCCTGGCCAATTCCCATCGGGAGGCTTTGGGATCGGTGCTTTTATTGCTCACTTTGGCTCTAAGCCACCGTGAGATTTATTCTTGTGATTAACCATAAGCGTGTTAATAGTCCTTTTGAAAGAAAAGGCACACCTCCCGCGATTTCCACCAACTGCGCTCAGGTGCTTTGCTGGATCAGACACAACTTAAACCACAACACACACACACCCCCCAAGCCTAACTGGGGTGAGGTGTGTACTGGGAACGCTGCACCTTTGGCCCTTCACGTGGGGGAAGTCTTTGTGAAGGTACTGAGGTATCCCAGGGGCAGGGGATGTTTTATAACCCTGGGGAGGTGTTCTCCATGCAGGGGAGTTGTCCTGTAATATCTGTGCCTCCTTCTCTGCTTGCCCCAGCCAGGTATGAAAAGCTGAGACTACAGATGCAGAGCAGGAGGAGCTTTTACACCCTCATCTGCAGCACCTACCTTAATAAGAACAAGCTTTCCCTTGTAGATAAGCCTTTATATCAATGTCTGGGCTGAAAGTGAGGGAGCCCCATTCACCCTTGAGCTGCTGAGCCACCGCGTGTCCAAGCAATCGGCTTTCATTACGTCCCAGATCCTAAAAAGCCAAATTCTCACTCCTCTAGGGGGGCAAAGCAAGAGGAGATTCCTGCCATCCGTGGCTCCAGAGCCATGAAGCAGTACAGGGGAGGAGAGAATAAAGTGGGATCAGATCAAAGTATTTAATTGCAAATGAGAATGAACCGCTGTGCTCTTCCTCTGCTCCAGGGACGAGAGAAAAGATGTAAGCACTTCAAAGTGCCATTTTTTCTGCCTTTTGTTTTCAGCCAGTTCTGCTAAATGGAGCCCGGCCTGCCCTGATTTCCACTTCTTTCCTCATCTCCTGAGCGTGCCAGACCCCTGCTTCACTGCTGCATGGTTTTGCATTAAACACTTGGGACTACCTGGTCACCTGGGGGTAGGAGCAGCAGCACTTGGGCTCTCAGCTGGGGTAAACTGATTTCCAGGGCACTGAGCTGATTGAAACCAGATGAGTTCTCGTGGCTTTTTGTTTTGGGGTGGTTTTTTTCCTTCAGTTAATTTTATAAATCTCTATAATATTTTGGGGTTTGGGGCAGTATAAACCAACAGAAGACAAACAAGTGATGACAGCCATTCTCTCATACATTACAAATCAGCAGCAATCTAGCAGGCACAGCACACTGGTGAAGAACAGACCCTCGCGATCCCCACAGAAGGCACTGGTGCATAGCCAGAGACGAGGAGAAATAAAACTACTGGGGGGGTCATTTCCCCGGGTTTTCCCCTAACCTGCTTGCAACCTATGAGTGTTCATTGGCATTTACCTTCAATCATGCAAATGTAACCATACTACTCATCCAGATTTAGATCCCATGGCCACCGGGGCTAACCGCCTGATAGTCATGGGGCTGAGCATCCCTGCAGCGGCACTGGCATCCCAGACCCTCCGCCGCCATGCGCGCTGCCACCTCCCCTTTGCCGAGGGGGTAAGTGAGACTGCGCAAGGTGACGTGACCGGCACGGGGTCGCCCCCAGGGTCGCCTCCATTCAGGAGCAGAGCTCGCTGGCTCCTGTCTCCCAGCCCGTGGCACG
>NW_009258621.1:1689965-1702028 GCF_000687185.1 Egretta garzetta
CCTGTCTCCCAGCCAGTGTCACGAATCCTACGGGGAAAGTTTCCTAGTGAAAAAATAAACTTTTCCCACTCGGAATTTAAAAACAAACCCATGGAAACATTGCTCTCCATCCTAATGTTTTGCGAAAAGTTATTTTAACAAATTTAAATTTGGGGCTCGATTTGACCAGCCAGCGCCCTTTGAAATAGTTGAATCCAGGCCATCGCCGCAACCATGTCAGAGCCAGGTCTTGAGCTCCAGCTCGCCTGACCCCCTGCCAGCACCCGGGACATTAAAGCCCCCCTGCTCAGTTGAGAGGGCGGTGGTGGTCAGCCTCTCCCTGATTCCTGGTACCCGCACACATGGGAGCTGTTGTCCAGCATGCAGGAGCTTGCTTTGCTCCCCTATGGCCCGCTGTAAATAGTTTGCATGCCTGGGGATGCTACGGACAGGTTGAAACCACTGCCATCCACAGCCTGCCACCTCGCTAGCATCACTGGAGACCGTCCCATACACCTCTGCCCAGCAAAAGCTTCCTAAGAGGCAGTGACTACTGCTCAAACAAACCCCAGGCTGTCCCTGCACGGCCCTATCTGTGCCTGACCCAGCACGAACCCTCTCCTCTCCGTGCTTGCAGCACACGGTCTATTTATTTCCCCAGAAAAAAAAAAAAAAATAGGCTCTCACGGTTTCATTCTTTCCAGCCGCTTTCCACATAGCATCACATTTCGCGGTGACTTCCAGATGGTGCTTGAGAAGAAAAAGCCACTCGACGCGCAGCTGTCCTGCCCCGCACGCCTGCTTGCAAGGTAGTTCGGGGAGCAGAAGGGAAAAATGGGGTTTGTGTCCCATGTCAAGAAGCAAGGAGGAATGGATACAGCTGGCAGAGCAGAGGGGTTTCATTTTGTGGACCCAGATGAGCTGCTAAGGGGTGGGGAACTGGATCTGCTTTTGCAATGGTGCCTCTGGTTTTATTTTGCACTGACCCCCAGAAAGGAAGGGGCCATGGTGGGAGGTGAGCCCACAGCCCTCCACTGAGGCCGGCCTGGGGGGGCTCAGCAGGTTTCCATTCAACTCTGCAGGCCCAATTCAGCAAAGCCCTTAAGCTTGTCTTGATAATTAAGTTTGTGCTTAAGGGCTTTACTGAATTGGGGCCTTTGCTTGGACGGTGACAGCTGCTGTAGATAACCGGGAGGAGAGCGGAGGCGGCGGCAATGGAGGGGAGGAAAGGACGAAGGACACGGTCGCACCTCTGGCTTGAGAAACCTAAAATGTGATGACCCTGTTTTCTCCATGGTTTTCCTCACTTTTTTTCTCCATTGCTAAAGATAAGCGCAGCTCATTAGCCCCGTGTCCATCCTGACCAGTGTTCCACCCGTCCTGGACGTGCCCCCATGTAGCCTACAGGCTTCCCAGCATGTCTGTCGCTTGGGGCTGGTCTCCGTGATGGGAAAGGGATGCCTGCAAAGCTCTTCCCTGACTTTCTGTGCGGACACAGGATAAGAATCAGGGAGGATGGGGAGAGGGGGAGAGGAAGGGGGTATAAAAGCAGACCATGCCCTCACTTACTGTGCTGTTAAAAACTGGAGATTGCTCTGTGTGTGTGTGTGTGTCTTTCTTGGAGCCCACAGCTGAGAGGCTGTAACAGCATCATCTTTACTCTTCCCTGGCCCTCTCCCTTGCCCACTGCTCCCACCAGAAGGTCAGAGTTTTAGAACCATTTTGCAATAGGGTAAAGTCCTAAAGAGCAGCAGAGAATTGGGCTCAAAACCCAGGGCATGGGGGTTTGATGGGGACCTCAGGAGGCTTAGATGTCCCACTAGCACCTCCTTCAGGTTCCTGCAAAAGGAGGTGTTACCTCCATCCTTCTGAATCCTGACCGCACTTACAGGAGATCTGTTCCGAAACAGCGCGGATGGGCAGCGGCGCGGATGGGCAGTGGAGCCCCAGGTTCAGGGGAGGAGAGCACGTCCTCGCTGGGCTGCTCTGGAGATGCAGCGAGGACCCAGCGTCCGCAAGCAGGAGATGTGAGCTCCCAGCGCGGCTCCAGATCATGCCAATACAAAAGGACACATTAAGAACAAAGAGTGTCTGGGTTAATATTTATATTCTGTCAGGGAAAGTGAAATGCATTTTGGCTGGAATTGGTATATGGAAGATATTCTCATTTAAAAAATTGAATCCTTTACTGAATCACTGCATTTCACCTTTTCGTTACGCTAGAGTTTTATTTATTAACGGGTTTATTTTTTTTTAAGAGGGTGTCCCACTGGTACTTATTTCCCTTTTTTAATCTGTTGGTCAGACAAGTAGTTCCCCGAGAAGAGTTGACCCTAGAGGCAACACCAGCCCTTCCCACCTTCTGGCAGGTCACTTGCTAGCACCAGGGAGGCAGAGCAGGCCTGAGAATCGCAGAGGTGAGTCCCCTGCCTAAGAGGGAGAGAGGCAATGTGTAGATCCAAGCATCAAGAAGGCACCAAACCACAGGAGCTGACCGGGGGAATTTATTGCTTCTGTAGGGTCTCGTCTCTGCTGTTGTACTCGTTTGGCTCTGCTGCCGTAATTAAAGCAATGCGGCTCTCCGCTGTGGCTGCTGCTATAATAGCACAAAGCAGCTTTTACACCAGTAATACTATTTTTGCACGGAAAGAGGACTAACGTTATCAATGTCAGGCACATCTGTCCCCATGTGCCTGAGCCAATGCTCTAGCTTTGGCTGCTGCTAAGGGCAGGTAAACCATTGCGTCCCCACCACAAGGAGTGGGAGAGGCTGAATGGGTGGGTGCAAGGCAGCCCCGGGGAGTTTCCCCAGCAGGGTTAGCTTCGTTGAGAAGAGCTGAAAGGACCGAGGAGAGAAAATCAGTACTGAAGGTTTAATGAAGTTAGGAAGATGGTTGCTCACCCAGCATCCAGCCCCAAGCTCCACTGGGTGTTGGATAAAAGCCTTTTACAGGCAGCGTAGGAAGAGCTACAGCCACAGTGCAGGTGAGGGGCAGAGGACCCCTGAACTGGGACGCACTGGGGACGTCTGAGTTCTCACAGGCATCCAGCTCCTCTGGGTCCATGGTACGGCTGGGCTCAGGGGGCGGATCAAGTCACTCGGGAGAGAGGGGCTCTGACTGCAGGGGTCTTGGCGATGCTGGTCTCCCTGCTCTCTCCTGCACGTGCACGTGTCTGTAAGAGCCAGCGTGGTCCCCTACGGTCATGAGCCTGTCCCATCCTGCTCTTGATGAAAGGTTCTTACTGGTGCCTATTAAATCAAACCATGATGCTCAGCACCGACCTTAACTCTGATCTAAAAAGACCTACATCTGTCAAGGAGCAAGAAGTAATCCCATAAAATCCTCAGCTTCCTATTTAAGAGCAGAGGCTAGTTATCCTTTCGCCTTCTGCCCCAAGAGCTCGCTAAGACGGGGATCGATGCACTAATTGCTTCTTTGGGGACTTGAGAAATGAATAGCTAAAGTAGCTCTGCTCTGCAGACCTGCGTCTGCTCAGCAGCAGCTCTTCTCTCCCTTTCCAGAGGCTGCAATCTGGCCCCAACGAGGACAAGTGGTCCTGCTCCTGGCGAGGCATCTCACTCCCTCCTTCATGACCCACTGCCCAGAATAACGATGGAGCAGGATGGTTCTTGCCTCCCCTCACCCACTGTTACTCCTGCCATTCCCAAAGCAGCAGGGAAAGGGCCCCGTCCCCAGCTCCTCACATCCCATACGGTTACAGACATGGGGGTAGGACACACTCTTCACCACGTAACCCCTTCTTCCAGCAAGGCCCCCAGGGAGGGTCACTGAGGTTAGTTTTGCCCAGCCCTGGGTGCTCCCTGCTGCTGCTGTCCTCTGCCAGCAGCATCGTCTGGTCAGCCCGCAGGGGAAGGGAGGGGCTGTGTCTTAAATCTGTCACTACTGTTGAAAAATTGTAATCAGCCAGCTCGGTTGGGCCACAGCAGAAGAGACAAATCCTCTGCTCACCTACCTCTACCAACCTCGGGGCAATTGCACCAGGGGACCCCCCCCTCCTTTGCCCCACTGCGGGTACCGCTCCCAGCTGCGGAGGGTACCCGGGACACACAGTGGCCCCCAATCCACCCGTAGGTGGGTGCAGCCCCCCCACCTGCCACTGCAACCTGGGCACTGGAATGCCTGCAGGTAGCACATTAGGGGAAAATTGCCTCCGGAGCCGCACCAGCGGCAGGAGCTGATGCTTGCCCAGGGCTTTGAGTCACTTTGGAGCAACATCAGGCATACTGAAGCTGTGTCTGCAGGGCTCCAGCCTGGAAAGCAGGCCGAGATCTGGATCCATGGCTCTTCTTCTCCTCCTCCTCTTCCTCTTCCTCCCCTGTGAGGCCACCTGCACTCGCCGGTGTGTGCGGGACACACTCTCTGCCGGGAACGCACGGCCCTGCAGCATCTCCATGCCATTGCCTCTGCGGGAAGCGGACGCAGCTCGGCCCTGGGTGGGTGTGCGCACCGATTTGTCTTCGCGTACAGGACAGACGAGTCATGCCGTATGCAGAGCTCCTTGGCGTTTCGCAGCTACGGAGAAAGCCTGTGTGCTGGTTTTGTGGAGGGGACTCCCATTTAGTAGGCAGACGGCGCCAGAGGGTTTGTGGGTGGGAAGGTGTCTTTCCAAACACAGCCTCAGCCACCACCAGCTTTGTCTTGCAGTCAGGGTGTTTCTCCAATATGGAGAACTAACGCCATGGCTTCCTTCCCCCCCACCACCAAAAAAAGAGCATTCGACAGCCAAGGAAGCAGGTTGCGAGCGCAGTTGCAACGGATGCTACGAGAAGTGGCACTCATCCCACAAGCAGCCTCTCAAAATGCTCCATGAACCCCATGCAGGAGCATTGCCAGCACCTCCGTGATGCACAGCCACCCCTGCGGGCGGGTTGGCTGATCAGGCTGTGCTAGCTGGGCTCCATAGTGGTTTGACAGGCGCAGGGAAGGATGAGGATGGCCTTCACTTGGAATGAAAGGCTACATAAGCAGGCAGGAGGGCTGGCAGCCAGCCCTGCCGGGGCTGAGCGAGGTGGCTGGAGCTGGCATCGGGTGGCAGATGTCCTTGGACCTTCAGAGCATCGTGGTTTGTATAGCGGAGGAATCCTCCTCCTCACCCAGCCATGGACCACAGGGTCTCACCACTGCGGGACACATGGGGGCCAAGCTGGTTCACAAATGGAGCCAACAGATTCACTGGGGTATGTTGGACATGGTCAAAACCTGCGACTCAGCTGCGGTGCCTGGAAGCAAGGGATGGGATAGGGGCCTGACCAGAGATGGTCTTTTTTATAGTAATATGAGCTATGGGACCACCACCAAAACCAGCACCTTGCTTGAAATGCGGTGTTCCCTGACCAGGCCAAAATCACACCGGGCTCTCAAGGTGGGACTTGGCTGGATGAGCACGGAGCTGCAGAGGAGTCAGGCGCCCACATCCGTGTCTGAGTGTGAGGAGACTCCTCTCCCTTATCAGCGCCCAGGGTGGCCCAGCTTTGCCAGTGCCTGCGTCTTGAGGTCTATCAGCCTCGCCATCCTGGGGGCGTGCCTGGTGTGGGTCCCTGCAGAGATAACCCAGCTCTGCGGCCGCGGGCATTTCTGGAGCCGATGCTGCCAGGCGCCACGATACACCCCGCTTCTTTTGGGGAGCCCTCGGACCAGCAAAGAGACCCATCGCTCGGGAGGTGGGAAGGAGGACGGTAGAGCAGGGGCTGGCCAAGCCTTGCAGCGGGCTGCTTTGATAGAAAAGCAATCACTCGCACTCCACCTAAAGGCCTGTGATTTAATCCCGGGGGACCAACAAGGGGAGATCCAAGATAAACAACATCTGTGCATTCACAAATAGGAAATGGAGTTGCTTTCATGTCCTCAGCCTGTTGATTAACCGGGGTTATTGTTTGGCTTGGCGCTCGCTGCGCCCTGCCTTGGAAGGAAGGTAACTACAAGGGATCGTTTGGTTACACTCCCTTAAATTCAAGTATCTTTAAATAGTGCGCGGGTTTGCGTTTTGCCTGCAGAAGACTGATGGGAAAAGGTAGCAGAAGAGTGCAGATGGCTATCAGAAGGGAACCTGTGTTTAGTCTGCTTGTGCCAGATGGGAATGGAAAGTTCGCTCCCTTGCCAAGTGTTTAAAAGAGGAAATAGGATGTGATATTCTGCCTCCCACTCTTTTCTCTCCCCTGAAACCAGCTCGCTGCTCTACTTCCATTTGTTGTAAAAAGGAAAAAAAAAAACCAAAAACCCAACCCACAGCTTGGCCCATGTAAAGGCTTGGAGACAGAGACACACCTCGTTCCTTTTTCATGTGTTTATTATGTGGAGATGGATGGAACTGTATATTTTTATACACAGCTGGGTCCAGCACTGTGCAGCACCTGTCTTCCAGTCTCTTATTCATCTCTGTAACAGAAACAAAACTGCAAGGTCCCTGAACTGCAGAGATGCTGTCATCTCCCTGCCTCTGGCAAGGAGGAGGTGAACCCCCACCACAACTCTCTTCTTCCAGCTCCAGGAGAAGATTTGTGTCAAACACCATGGCTGACAAACGTACCCATGAGACAGACCAAAACTTCTTGCCTGAAACTCCCGGGTTTTCCCCTGGTTAATAAATCCAGGTCTGCCCCAAGCTGCGGCTGCCTGGGGAACTTGCGGAGGTGGTGGAGGCTGAGACCCTGGGGGGCTGAGGCTGGTTTAGGGTGGTATATTAGGGGGTCCTGAGGGTTAACCCCAACACTGCCCTGTTGGCATGAGGGCTGCAGCAACCTCGGTGATGTGGTGCATCAGGTCAACCTCAGAAATATGGCATGGATGCCATGGATCACAGACTGACAAAGCAGCTTTGGGCAGAAGGGACCTGGTCCAGGGTCTCTTGTCCAGCTCCTGCTCAGAGCTGGGCTGACCTGCGAGGCTGGAGCAGGTTGCCAAGGGCTGGTCCGGCTGAGCTATGAGCATTTCCCAGAGCAGAGATCCCACTGCCTCCCAGGGTACCGGTTCCAGGGCCTCACCATCCCCACCGTGAACATTTTTCTTTCTCTCTAACCCAACCTTTCCTCACTGCAACCTGCGCCTGTCACCTCTTGCTCCGTGCCTCCAGGAAGAGTCTGGCTCCACCTTCTCACCACCCCCCCTCACAGGTGGTGGAGGACAGTCATTAGATCCCCCCTTTGCTTCTTCCTCTCCAGATGGGACCAACCCACCTCCAAGTAACTTAAACCAATGTCCTGATCACCATAATATCCACCCGGCTGGTCTCGAGCACAGGCATTTCAGCAGTGTCCTACAGCTGTAAGTTCTGTAGGCCAGCTCTAATCGCTTATTTCCCCAGATAATTAAAGAACATTTTTAAGAAACCTTTCCACAGAGGCAAATGGCCTCTTGTGCTCCAGCTCCTCTCTGCATGCACCCAGAAAGGAAGCCCCGGCTGAGCGGAGCAGCAGCGTGGGTAACAGTGGAGCCACCAGGAGAAAAGCAAGCATGACATTTATCACATCTTTCCCGTACGGTCTCCAGGCTGCTCCACAAACACGCCTGTCTCGTTGGCGAAGCCCTCGGGGCACTGGGGTCTGGGCGCAGCCCCAACCACCGCAAAGGCCCCCGCGGGGGCGAGGAGCAACGGGGGTGCGGGCAGGAGGGCGGGCAGGGGGCTGGCGCAGCCCCGTCCCCAGCCTGCCCCTGCCCTGCGTGGGAAGCCACCAGGCAGCTGCTCGGCTCCAAGGAACCAGAGATTTAATGAGCAGTTTCGGGAACACTCTCGGCTTTCCTGCAAAGCTCTTTGCTGTCTCCGGCACTAATTACTAAATGTTTCCGAAGCCGCCGTCTGTGGAGGCCCTTCGTTACAGCGACGTTGTTGTGGGTAGCAGGGCGATACTCGGCGGGTGTCTGCTCCACCTGGGAGATGTGTGGATGTTATTCCTTGCTTTTTCTCATGGGGGAAGAGAGGAGAAGGCCTCCCTCTCGCCCTGCAGAGAGGTGCTGTTGCTTGCTCTGCCAGGGGCCGGGGTGCCCTGCCTCTGCTCTCGAGGACACAAGGCTCCCTGGCACAGGGCGCGGGCAGAAATAAGCCTGCCCAGGATATGTGTGACAACCTGCCTCAGACAGGCGGGAAATCCACACGGAGACTGGTGAGACCAGTTTAAGGGAGAGAGGATCCCAGCAGAGGAGGGGAGAAGGGAAGACAGGGTGCCTTGGACCTGACTGGCAAGAACTGAGAGCTGTGGAGTTAGGGCAGGCCTGGGTTCACATGGGGACAGTTGTGGGTGAGACGCTTGGGTAGTGCCTACCTTTTTTGCAAAAGAGGTGCCATGGGGATTCGCCAGCCAAAGGCCTGACCCCCTGCGAGCGCCTGCCTTTGGCCAAGGCAGGGCACCGGTGGGCAGGAGGCAGGCTGGCCCCCCCGGCTGCCAAGGAGCCCGCCAGCGTCCCGTCCCTTCTCCCTTCCTTGCTGTGAGAGGCAGGGAGCAGCGCCGAACTGCATCCAGAGCGGTGTGAAGCCCTGCTGCTGTGCAGGAACCAGTTTTTCTAAGCAAGGGCTCCCCAGATCACGGCCACCTTGAAGCTGCAGGGTGGTTGCATCCCCCTGACAACGGGCGGCCCCGCAGGGTTTCGCTCCCCAGCTGCACACCTTGCTCTCAGGTACGGAAAGGTAAAACCTTTCTAGTTGCTCTGGGCTCCTGAAAGGTAAAGTCCTGATTCAGGAGAGCTTGCAAGAAGCAATTTGACAAGCCAAGTTAGAAACGCAGAGAGCAGCGGCGGCCGAGCGGGGTGCGTCTGGGCACGAGTGGGGGGCCGAGCGCATCCCTGCAGCTGGGCTGCCGCTGGCTGCACTTATGCAGGGAGGGATTTAGCCCTAAGAGTTTTAGTGACGCATCTTGGGAAACTTAGGCTGAGCCTGGCTTTGCAGAGACGTGACCCGTGCCGCATTTCCCGTGGTCACCTGCCAGTCGGGATTACGTGAGCTGTCAGCCCGCTCCCGGGCACAACACGTGAGCGCGGTGGCACAGGGGCTTGGAAGACAGGGAGGGGGGGAACCAGCCCAACCTCTTACTGGGCCCAGCCTTGCGTCTGTACCAAGGCTGCTGAGGCAGGACGTGGGCCCAGTCCCAAAGGGCAAAAACCACTGCTTACAGCTGGCAGGGAACCAGCAGACAGTTTGCTGTTGCTTTAACCAGATTTGGCTCAGGAACCTCTCATCTCTCAGACATCAACAGGACAGTCCTTCCCGCTGCCTTGGGGTGGTCAGCATTTAGGATGGGGAGAGCCAGGACTGCGGTCGCTGAGCACTGGCTCCTGTTTGACCCATCCTTGCAAGAATTACAGCGTGAGTCACGGCAAACAAAGCAGCAAAGACCAAGGCATGATTAAATGGCATTGTTCTTAATGATAGTCCCATCCATAGGTGCATTTTTATAGCTGGGGAAAATGACAAAAGGAAAGTAAATGTCTTGCTCTGACTTGCAGAAAGGCAGCCCCAGGGCCTGCACCAGCGCTGGGAAGGAGGCAGCACCTGCAGAGAGCACCCGGCTGGTTTTCCCTAAGAGGACCGGCACGTACAGAGCCTGGCTGCACCCGAGGACTGACCTGACTTTGGTGACCACGTTCAGCTGAGATGAAAGTTGAAATAAGGCCAACTGTAATCCCCAAGCAACCAGGCCACTCTCAGGACTCAGGACAATCAGGTCCCATTAAAAAGCATCTGCCAGTCTGATGTCCCGAGGGCTTCATTATCTTTCTTAGCTCGAAGTCATCGGCAAGGGCTGATCTCCTGCGGACTTCGGAAGGAGATCAAAAAGCCGCCACGTGGCAGCATCGGCACAGGGCAGTTTCAGGTGCAGCAATGTTCATTTTCCAACTTTCTCGGCTCTGAAAGGCAACGGGACGGTGCCATCAGCAGGCGGTGTGCTCACCTGCACTGAGACACGTAGAAACTTAGGAAGAGAAATCTGACGATCTGGGAAGTGAACAGTGAAGTGCTGGAAGTACTTGGTACAGGACAGGACACAGCTAATAAGCAGCGAAGAGGACACTGTGGAAATGCCTGATGTTGTTTGCTTCTTTCTTCAGCATCCATTTGTCTTTTGACTATGGCAAAGTCTCCGAGCCATAATTAGGAACGAAGGCGTTGCAAGAGTTCCCAGATCTAATTGAGCTCTCTTGAAACTAAACCATTTATAATAACCTTTTGCAAGGACAAAACACCATGTACCATCCTTTGGTACAGCCAAGAATACGCTGTCCCAGGGCCTGACGGGTCTTGCTGCAGCACACGAGTGATAGGCAGCAACTCGGAGACCGGCTCATGCTCCAGCAGGCAGAATTAAGTGCCTTGAACCCAATCCCATGGAAATCAATAGGAATTTTAAGGTCCCTTAAGCAGGAGTCCTGGGATGCAGAGCTCTGGCCTGGCTGCAGAGGAAGCAGAAGGGGCTGTTAGGAAGAAGAGGGTTTGATTTCCCGTGCATTTGACTTTGAAAAGGTAGTGGGCATCCCCTTCAGTCCCTAACTGAAGCGCATCTGCTGGGACCTTTATTTTCTTTTTTAAGTGACAAGGGGCACTCACTGAAAAAAAAGCTCACATTACAGTGGCAGAAGCACACAAGGCCAGATCCAGACCTCGGCTCATGTTCTGGAGCTCTTGCTCTTCCTCGCTCGTGAACAGCTAGACCTGGGTGGCAACTGAGGATTTCCTAGGGTATTTTTGGAAGAGACTTCTAGCTGTCTAGAAATCATCCATTCGCCTTTCTGTCTGTCTGGGGCAAGAGCACATGATGCCAAAGTCACGAGCTGACCCTGGGTGACGCTCGGGCATCCCTGGCTAGTACAGGAATAGAGCACCGGGGCAGGGTGGGATTTTATCCACTAAAGAAAGGTTGGTTTGGAGTAAAGAAGAGTGTTTGCAAATGCCACCCTCAGTCAGTTATGGCAGCGTTGCAGACAGCAGGGTTAAAACGGAGTCCAGCAAAGCCCTCCTCAGACTGTCATTTGGGGAAGATTTTTCAATTTGCTGAGAAAACTGAACCACCAGAAATGTTCGCTTCAGATCGATCTAAATTGAACCCAGTTGATCTCCTTTCTGATTTGATTAATAGGAGGAAGAATTTATTATTTGCACAGTTTTAATAACAAGCCATCAAGGGAAAGCCTTGGCCTGTGGGTGAACCGTGCCAGAGCCTGCTGGACAAGGGAAAAGTGTCCCCGCCTGAGCCGCAGTGGCTGCAGCACCGCCAGCTCCGTGGAGCTCCCCAGGGTTCACTGGGGTGCTCGGTGCATTCTGGAGCCCCAGCCCTGCACGTCGCAGCTGGGTGGCACCCTTCACAGCTGGGGGGTGCTGCCAAGAGCACCCGCCTGATCAAAAAAGTCCTGGCTGCAGCAGGCTTTACAAGAAAGAGTGAAGCCAGCCTGGAGCATGTGGAGTGGGGATGGAAAGAAGAAAGACTTGCAGCTTTTTTTTTACTATTGAAGTTATTGTAAAATGTTGAAATGTTTCTAAAATATAAAAGGCCACTGCGTAAAACGGGCCCAAACCAACATGATAATCTAACAGGAACTCATCTGCCCTTTTTTTATGCCCTGCTGCCCTCCATCTCCAGCAGGCAAAGCCCGGTGTCAGGGAACCAGCCTCACGTCCAGAGAGGTCATGAATTGCAAGAGCAAAGGGATTTGGCAGAAGCTGCAATTGCAGAGCAACGTGGTTCCGCTGGAGCCCACTTCTTTTGGGATGGGGAAGAAGGGCCGTTATTAAGTAATAGCCTGTATGCCTTTAATCCTCATTTTCTTCTTCTCGCCCCCAACCCCTTCCCTACCAGCAAATCCACAACAGCGATCGAGGCGCAGGAGCCCACAAACCCGAAGAACGGGCTGAGGGGCCGCAGCGGCGTGTGGGTCTAAACCCAAACCTGACCTGATGCCGGGGGCAGAGACCTCGGCTGTTACCGGAGGCCTGGCCGGTGGCTGTGCCTCCTCTCCCCGGCATACACTTCTTCACGCTTTAACTGGAAAAGCGAGCCCGGCTGCTTGCATCCCGCAGGCAGGGTGGATGCCCTGCAAGGGGCTGGGGTTTGGGGTTTTGGGTTTCCCCCCCCTCCAGAGG
>NW_009258621.1:1702400-1702984 GCF_000687185.1 Egretta garzetta
TCTTGCCACGGGATGGCAATTTATTCCCACCGCAGAATTGGAAGTGCTGGGCTCTGTGGGGCCTGGGGCTGCAGCCGCTGCTGGCCGGGGGTAAATGGGGTGAAATGGGCTGGGTACCAGAGTGGGAGAGCGGGATGCAGCCCCCTGCCCAGTGCCGGCCCAGTGCTGTAACCGGTCCCCATGAAATGGCGAATTTAAGGGCAAAAGGAGACCAAGCAGGGCAGCAGTACAGCTTTTATAAATTGCTTTAGCTCCTGGAGATGAAAGGTATTCTATGAAGCTAAAATATTAAAACTACCCTGGATTCTTCATCAAGCATCAATTATCACCATCACATTTACTGTCAGATGTTTTGGCATTGCCATTCTGCTCCAGAAGGGAATGTGTTTTTAGGCCGCTTTCCAAAGGAAGGGAGTTCCTGGGGTCAGTCACGCAGTCCAGTTGTCTTGTCTGCCCTCAGCAATTTGGGAACCTCCGTGTTCATTTCTGCCAAAGTTTACAGGCGGCTGGAAGTCTCCAAAATACTATGTTCCTGCAAGTTAGTTAGCAAAGGGGGTGGGGGGGAGCCCCCAGACCCAGCTAGT
>NW_009258621.1:1703021-1738000 GCF_000687185.1 Egretta garzetta
TGCTCCCGGCAGCAGCAGAAGCTTCAAGCAGCTTCGCTGCCGGCCCCGGAGAGCTCAGCCATGGGACACGACCCCACAGGAGCCCGGGCTTCCCTAGCTCTGCTGCCCACTGAAATTGTTTGCATAAATACCTGTCAGGTGTGAATTGGCTATTTATTCCCCATTCTTCCTACTATGTCTGCTTCCCCTTGTTTCTACTTTTACAGCGTTACAAATTTGGAGCGAGTTTTTGTTTTAAGAATAAAGGCAGCCTTGCCTGCAAAGCAGGATGTTCCAAAATAAGATCTAATTTTCCTTTGCGAGAACCTAAGGCGAAAGTAAATTGATATCCACTCTGAAGGCGAACACAAACAAGGACTTCTTATTTATCATTAAAACATCTTAAAAAGGCTCTCAAGCCCTGAAAGCAAAAGTGTGATGCTGTATAAAAGAATTAGGTTTCTGAGATGTATCAGTTCAATAATTAAAACAGCATCTATGAAATATAAATGTAAGATATTAATAAATTAAATTAAATTAAAGCCACTGAAAGCCAATTATCTTGTAAAAGATCTCTGATAGCTAAACTAATGAGATGTGGAAAGATTAATTTAGATCCCTGTTTTAGGAGGTGATTATAAATTGCTGTAATGCCACATCCAGTTACTAGGTTGTTATTGAAACTTGTGAAATACATTTGGAAGGGCTTTTAAATATTCAGAATGAAGTAGAAATTAGAAAGGAGTTAGAAATAATTAAAAATTAGCTGTCTTGTCACATTGCAGCTTTAATCCTATTACATCTTCTGGTTTACAAAGCTTCAGATGTCTCTCAAAGTATTGATCTGTGGGGATGGTGCGGTTTACAAGCAGATATTTATGTGCTTTAATAGCTGCAGAACTTCAAATACTTTTTGTTTCACGTATGTGGGGAGTTGTTTCTGTGTAGGATTATCACACTTGCCGCCAGCGCTGCCTGATGGATTTCCCTGGCCATCGGGCAGGTTGGGCCATCAACCGTGGTCCCATTGAGCCCCCAGAGACCCTCAGCTGTCCTTGCAGCTCCGGCTGAAAATGCCAAGGAGCATCAGCCGTGATCTTTTTGGTCGCAGCGAAGCACAAGGCCTTCACTCCACTATTCCTGCGGCTGTTGTAGGAGAGCACAGGGCTCTCGGGGAAAGCAGAAGGATGATGGTGCAATGCATGCCCATAACCCACGAAATACAGCCTTGCCACTGCCAGAGGTTGGCCACGGAGGTTCGCCAGCCTTGCTTTGCTTTGGTTGGGACGTCCCACGTGGGGAGCTTTGCGTGAGCTCTGTTGCTGTAACAGCAACCATCTAATGCCTCGGGGCCCTCACCCATCGGCACTCGGGTTTTGCTCCCCCTGATCCAAGGGGTGCCGAAAGGCCTCCGGCAGCACGGATCGGCTGTGTTTCTGCGGGGCAGCAGGGGCAGCTGCGGGCACAGATGTACCTGGCTCTGGGGACCAAGGACCAAGGAGCATGGCAGGGAGAGCCTTAGAGACGGGGTGGAAACAGCCCCAGCTGGACTCTTACGGAGGAGAAGGCAGAATCCCCACCACCAGCACCACAGCGAGGCAGACGGAGGGGCCCCACCATCATCATCGTGCTGCTTGGAGGTGAAAGATTCGGGGGCTGCGACGCCTGCAGCCCTCCCCGGGCAGCGGAGGGGTGAGCCTAACCTGGGGAAAGCCATAGCAGCTACGGGAGCAGGTGGTTTTGATACTGATAAGGGATTTTTTTTTTTCCTTTTATCCCCCTTCTTTCAAATATTCTAGATAATATCATCTTGCATTGTAAGTGGATTGATTAGCACTCTTCAGACTGTTAAAACTTTTAAATAGTCAAACAGCAGGTTCTCCCGTGTCAGGCGCGTTCCTCTTGGCCACGCAAAGGCACGAGCTGTGGCGCATTGAACTAGGGGAGACAGCAGCAGCCCCCCTGGGAGCCCTCACGGCATTTCTGTGAGCAGCCCCTCTGGGCGAGCCTTTTTCGGGTGCCATCCTCTGGCAGTCAGGGACAGCCAGCAACAAGGCTACCCTGTGTTCCCACAGCCCCGGCAAGCATCTTGCTTAAAGCATAGCACCCAGTTTTGGGGGACAACACAGGCACCCCTTTAAAGACTTGTTGAAAATCTTGAGGTGGGAAATCCACCAGGAGGGAAAGCCCTCTGCCTTCTGCCTCGGAGGAGAAATGCTCTAGGGACGCCTCTAGGCATCCCTGGACAGGGGAACAAAAGCCCTCTGCCTTGCCTGTGAGAGGAGCTAAATTAGAAATCCCTGCTTGGGGCATTTCTTGTTAAGAAAAGCTTCTGGAGGGAAGAAGTACAGTAGAAAAACAACTGAGGAGCAACCCAAACCTGGGTGAGCCTCTGCTACCTTCCCTCAGCCTGCTTCAGCTGTAGTTTGGAAGCAACCCTTCCTCTATAGTCTGAAATACCTTTAGGGGAGCCAAAAAGATGTCAGAGCTGGCAAATTGGGTTATGCAGTGGGGACCAAACCCCTGGGGTCCAAACTCTTGCAGAAGTATCCAGCAGGCAGACCTAGAGTTTGCCAAATTAAAAGGGACAGCTAAGTCTAAACTCTTCTCCCGAAAATCCTTAAAATGTGCAGGAGCGTGGGCTGTGTGGTTAGTGGCCAGGAGTTTAGCTGAAGAAAAACAGGCAGCCCAGGTAGAAATTCAGAACCTAAGGGAGGAAAATGACAAACTGAAAGCAGAAATAAAGGCTCAGCGACTTAAACTAGAGGAGGGTAAAACTCGAGAAGGAGCTGCGGCTATGGAGCAAGTGCGAAGCTGTCTGCAGTATCAAGAGGTGTGTGAACAAAAAAAAGCCATTTTGAGTGAAAATCAGGCACTGAAGGAAAAACTAGATGTCAGTACAAAAGCTGTAGAGGAGGTTCAAGGAGCAATCCAAGTATTAGTGCAAGAAATTCAGATCCTAAAAGAGAAGGGTACAGACCACCGAGCCTGTGAGGCCCAGATGGAGAAGTTAAAAGCAGCCCTAGGGGCGAATCACAGCGCGGTCACAGCCCTTACAAAAACACCCTACCAAGGAGGTGATGAGCAGTGGGATGAAAAAAGATCATTTAATCCAGATGGCAGCCCCTCCGTAGAGGCGTGCAAGCCTGCGAGCCCACGTTCACTAGTTTTTGAGATGCCGGAAAGGTTTAAAGTAAACCCCATTTCGCTTACCAGTGCTCCGGTGGCTGTGAAAAGGGAAGGTGGAGGAGCAGAGGGGAGAAGCAGGGGAAATGTGCAGCCACGGGCAGATCAAGTTACTGGGGGGGAAACAACCACTGCTGACCCAGCTCCACACCAGTGCAAACTGGGGAGCACCCAGGGAACAAGCAAGCAGTTGGCAGGGAGTGCCTGGGCAAGGGAGAATGGGGGGGAGTTGGAGAGAGGAAGGGGCAGCAGAGGAAGAAGGGAAAACCCCAGGGAGAAGATGGACTCAGAGGTATTGCAGACTGCTGCCTCCACCGCTGCGACCCCCCAGATCCCCTCCGTGGGGAAAGGGAGGAAAGGGAATTGGCAGGGCAAGAGGCAATGGCAGCACGACATGGCTCCCCGAGCCGTGGTACAAAACACCGTGGTCAGGAGGGAGTTAAGCATGATGCGAGTGGACATATGGAGGCAGCTTCGGAAGCTCGGGGAGGATATGGCCCGCTGGGATAACGCTCCCACCAGGGTTTTGCTGGATCGCCTGCTGGAGATCAGTGGGAGAAGAGAGGGAAGCGGGCCTGAGGCTCCTGCCCTCTCCGTCATAGTCTAGGGCAGCTGGTCCCCCCTTCCCCAGGCTCGTGGTCATACCAGAACTGGACCACTGGGGAAGTCCCCCGCACTGGGAGCACTGGGGGATCGGGAGCAGAGCCCAGGAGGCATCGCCCACCTCCGGGGCGCCAGGTGCAGGCTGCAGCCGATGCAAATTAAGGTGGCTCCTCTGATGGAGAAAACGCAGGAGGAGCGAAGTGTTAAGGGCTTTTTTTGTTTGCTTATTTTTACAAGAGGAACAAAGAGGGAGAAGTTGACTTTTCCAGTGGGAGCAGCCAGGGCTGTGGTGAGCAGAGGCTGCCTTAGCTCCGCCACAGCCATCCCGGTGCCCATTTCGCTGCAAGGAGTCCGGGCAGGGCTACCAAACACTGCTCGGGCCAAGTCAGCAGAGGCTGTTTGGGGAAAAAAGCAGAAGGCTTTAAGGACTGATAAAACACTGTATCAAATCCAGGCTGTGATACCAGCTGGGCTGCAGCATTTGCGAGCAGCGATGTGCAGCTGTGGGACTGAGAATCATAGAATCATAGAATCGTAGAATCATAGAATCATAGAATGTTTTGGGTTGGAAGGGACCTTTAAAGGTCATCTAGCCCAACCTCCAACCCCCTCCAGAATGAGCTATAGGCATGACGGACCGTGCAAGGAAGGTTATAGGGGTCCCAAGCACAGTATAAACCCTGAGAGTGAAGCACAGAGAAAAGAATAGCATCTTCTTTCTGGCTCTTCTATAGGCTTGGACTGTAAAGAGAAGAAAAGGCACTGTTTTCAAAAATAATACCTGCCTGTTATCAGGGGTAAAGCAGCAAAATCAAAAGGTACAAGCAGGGCAAATTCAAAAGACACCAACACAAATGCAGCAGTTCAGGCTTAGCATTAGTGATGTTAAGTTCAGTGGTGTGTTTTCATGTAAACAAGTGGAAGCATGTGCAGGAAAGGAATTTAGGAGTGGTATCAAAAAAATGGAAAAAAGGGTTGAAGCTGAGGAATGCTAGGTAAGTGCTACCAATATCTAAAAAGTTAGAAGCTGGAAAAATGGCAGATTAAGGATGTATTTATAAAGGTTTGAGGGGCGGGTAATTAATGATAAAATATTCTGACTTGGAACAAAGCTCACTTTGAAAGCAAAAAGTTAAGCCCATAATACATGATTCTAGTTGATGTGTTAACACCAGAATTTTTTCTTAGAGTGAAGAAAAGGCAAAATAAAAAAATTTGAAAAGACTGATCATGGTAAAGAGTATGCATTAACATAACAGATTTTTAATTTAAATATAAAGTTCTTCTGTTACAGAGAAAAGATAGAACCATCAGGAAACAAATGCTATGGAGGACTGGTGAGCAAGAACATAAGCTAATAAATTGTATAGTAACATACAAAGATGCAGTTTATTAGATCCTTAATATAATCAAAAAGTCCTATGGGTGTAAATCACAGAATCACAGAATGGCAGGGGTTGGAAGGGACCTCGGGAGATCATCCAGTCCAACCCCCCTGCTCAAGCAGGGTCACCCAGAGCAGGTTGCACAGGACATCATCCAGGCAGGTTTCGAATATCTCCAAAGAAGGAGACTCCACAACCGCCCTGGGCAGCCTGTTCCTGTGCTCTGTCACCCTCAAGGTAAAGAAGTTCTTCCTCATGTTCAGATGAAACCTCTTATGCTTCAGTTTGTGCCCATTGCCCCTAGTCCTGTCTCTGGGCACCACTGAGAAGAGACTGGCTCTGTCCTCATGACATCCACCCTTAATATATTCGTACGTGTTGATGAGATCCCCTCTCAGTCTTCTCTTTCTCAGGCTAAACAAGCCCAGCTCCCTCAGCCTTTCCTCATAAGGGAGATGCTCCTGTCCCCTCAACGTCTTTGTTGCCCTCTTCTGGACTCTCTCTAGGAGTTCCTCATCTTTCTTGAACCGGGGAGCCCAGAAATGATCTACCTTAGTGAACTAAGATAACTATTAATAACAATCTTTGCTATTTTTCCCTTCCACAGGTAGCACAGAAGAATAAGTAGCCATTCCAAATGATGGATATTATTAATTGTTTGTTGCTTAGCATTTTCTTCCCTGCTTTTATTTCGCTTTATTATCATGTATGTGTAGATGAAGGGAAAAATGCAATGGGTTTTTTTAGATGAGTTGCTGAAGTTCAAATGAGAGAAAAGTATAAGCAAACTGTGGTGACAAGGAAAAAAATGGATCCAGTTTAAAGGGGTCACCATCTCCAAACAAGAGAAACCCTGTTTCCCTGGATGAGGATGGGCACACCTCCTGTTCTCGATAGTGATTGTGATTCATGGATCACCAGCATGCGATGCAATGCCTGTATATGTAACACTGAAAACATGTAGCTGTATCTGCAAAACATGAGGGTATTTTACGTACTACAGTAAGAAAGGTGAACAAATCAAGTGTAGACATTTCTGGTAGGATAAGTTATATTTTAAAAAAATATATCATTAGTGTAGCTTTACATTAGGAAAACTGCATAGCGTAGTTTTGAGTATAACTTAGGGTACCTATGTATAAGTTGATGGTGCTGAGATGGGTAGAAAATTAAAGGTTCCCCAGTGATGGGGATATCAACATGCTACATATGTGTATGATGTGTAATCATGTATTGGTCTGATGAAAAATTTTATTCCGTTATGGAGGAGATGATGAGGTGATTTGAGAAACTTAGAGCAGGAGGGTTTCTGAGGTGAGAGCTGTGCACCAGCGATGACGGGCTGCTCCCAGCTGCCTCTCTGGAAGGACACCAGCAAGTGGGAGGCACTTACACGTGCAAATTGCATATAAGAAGATATCAGTTTTCAATCCATTTGAACATATTTTAGCTGGATGTGAATACGAAGTGTATCCTTTCATTTCTAGCGGGTCTGTAATCACTTACGTGGAATCCAGCTGTGTTTGTGTGTATACCCGGCATCCAGAAATCACCTCTGCATGTCTAAGTCATCTGATAATACATGTGCATGTAACATAACTTTAATTTAACGGTATGATTTTAATTATGCAGTGCTTTTAGGAGCAACACTAAAATTACTAGAAACTTCTTGACTGTGTACTAAAAGAAGCCTAGTAACATCTGGGTTAGGTCTGAGCCGGTGTTGCAGATAACAGAGCATCCAGCTGTAACATTTGCAGTCCCACCGGCAGTGAAACAAGCCACCAAAGCAAGGGTCGCAGTACATGACAAGAGTGAGCAAGTTGCTCTTACTACAACCTCAATAAAAAGGTGCCGAGCATCATTCTTGGTGTAAATCCCCCCTCGGCGGGACTCCCATCAGCTACTGACATTTAACTAGGCTGTACAGCCTAGAAGTGTAATCGTGGGTATTGTAAGAGTTTGGTTAATTGTGCAAATTATTCTGGCTATAAAATCAAGTATTAAGTAAACCCAGTAGCAGCTATATACCAAAGCCAAGAACTACAGGCCACCCTCAGACCCACACGAGGCAAGACCAGATAGGAAAAGGCAAACGCCTCCAAGAAGATCAATTGCTCGGTCCTGGCAAGGAGCCTTGAGCCACAGGAGGGTTTGCACCATCCTTGCTGGACTCGTGTGTGTGACAGCTTTTGTCCATGGACTATCAGATGGGGGTCTGCATGCCTGTAGCCCATGAAATACGGTCTTGCCACTGCCAGAAACAGGCCACAGGCTGTGTACTAATACTGCAAAACCTAACACAGAGGTTTGCCAGCCTTGCTTTGGTTGGGACATCCCATGTGGGGAGCTTTGCGTGAGCTCTGTTGCTGTAACAGCAACCATCTAATGCCTCGGGGCCCTCACCCATCGGCACTCGGGTTTTGCTCCCCCTGATCCAAGGGGTGCCGAAAGGCCTCCGGCAGCACGGATCGGCTGTGTTTCTGCGGGGCAGCAGGGGCAGCTGTGGGCACAGCCATTGGACCCTGAGCCGGGAGGAAAAATGCAGCGTGGGGGGTGCCGGCAGGGGAGGGCAGCGGGGCCTTGAAACCTGTGGCACAGGGCGATACCCTCAGCCCCGGTGCCATGAACGACTCCCCTGTGGGCAACGACATCTGCATCAAGGGAGGAACGTGACCTTGGGGCTGGGAAACACCACTCGCAGGCAGCAAGGAGGGCGAGGAGCAGGTCTGCAAGGTGTGCACAGCTCTGCCTGGAGGGTCAGCGTGGATGTACCCGGCTCTGGGGACCAAGGAGCGTGGTGGGGAGAGCCTTAGAGACAGGATGGAAACAGCTCCAGCTGGACTCTTGCAGAGGAGGAGGCAGCAAGCCCATACCAGCACCATGGCGAGGCAGACGGAGGGACCACACCATTGGCATTGCGTTGCTGGGAACAAAGAACTTGGTGGGTCTATGCTACCTGCAGCTCTCCCACCTTCTCCCAGGGGACAGCCAGCACCTCTGAATCCAGTGCTTGGGCAGCGGAGGGGTGAGCACAACCTGGGGAAAGCTGCAGCAACTGAAGTGCTGTGTGTATATTAGTTTTGACACTGGTATGTTATGGGTGTTTTTTCTTTTCTCCCCTTTCTAATATTCTAGATAACGTTGTTTATCATTGTTAGCATCGTTGTAAGTGGATTGATGAGGACTCTTCGAGCAGACTGTTAAAGCTTTTAAATAGACTAACAATAAATTGTATGTCATCTTATACAAGTTGTGTTTTTCTAGCCAACATAAATGGCACAAGTTGTGGTAAATTAACACTGACTTCTGTGAGGGCAATATTTGCTAAGTTGGAATACCAATGGAGAGGAAGATGAGCATCCAACTGTAACCCCAGGAAACTGGGTCTGGTCGTGTGCCACCCTTCGTTGTCTTCCCAGGCTACAGTATCCAGCTCAGGCCTTCTTGGCCTTTCCCTGCAGTGCTGCCTCTCCCTCAACATATGATTAAATGAGCCTTCTCCTCACAGTACATGTAAACCAGTGAAATGCCCGATTTTTGAAACACAGCCTCACAGGTACTTGAAAACAGTGGGCACAAGCCCCATTCTCCCACACCAACAGCCCCGCTACAGAACGTTGTATCTCAGGTGTTTTAAGATGCAGACAATATTGTTCAAACAGAGCACAAGCTGCTGGCTCCTCCATCCCGTCATGGAATAACCAGAGTACAAATCATAGAATCACAGAATGATTTAGGTTGGAAAAGACCTTTAAGATCATCAAGTCCAACTGTTAACCTAACCCTGCCATCCCACCCCTAAACCATGTCCCTAAGCACCTCATCTACCCATCTTTTAAATACCCCCAGGGATGGGGACTCAACCACTTCCCTGGGCAGCCCATTCTGATGTTTAACAACCCTTTCAGTGAAGAATTTTTTCCTAATGTCCAATCTAAACCTCCCCTGTGGGTCAGGTCAGAGGACCAGCCATTTATTTATGATAGCTCCAGGCGAGAAGACTGAGCAGCAGAGGAACAGGCTCTGCTGATGTGAACGCTGTGCTTGCAGAGCGGGTAGAGGGTTTGTATTCTCTCAGAGGTGCTATGCAAAAGACAGATAAGGGGGTGCAAGTTGCACACATTTGTTACACAGCCAAGGCTTCAGGACGACTCACTGCCAGACTGGATTCTGCTTTCTTCAGCGTGGGAACTAGTTTATCACGAAGGTTACACAGTAAGGACTGTTTCGGGAGACAGGGTGAAGGTTCAGTCAAGAGGCCTACTTACATCCTAACATTTCTACTTCCACAGTCCTCCAAAGGTTGCTCATTATGTGCAGAGAGACCACCCGTTACACGGGAACAGAGCGCTGCTATCAGCTGCGATGGTGGGGGAGCAGTTCTTCCACCCTAGGCTTGTTCCTTTGAGATGATGGGTGATGCAGGCTTCACACCATGAGACTCAGCTGTTGCATCACATATCCGATACTTGCATGCATAAGTACCTTCTAACAAAATTCCTGACTTCCCTCGCTGTCCAGTCCCTGCTGCTGGTGCCACCAGCCCTCAGGAGAGTCACAGAGGGGGCCAGAGCATCGCTTGGTGCAGCCAGCACAGCACCATGAACCACCCCCTACCAGCCCCGCTCAGAGGCAGTTCCTATTTTGCCTGCCAAAAAAAAAGGATTTGAAAAGATTTGCTTTCCCTCGGCAACTGACTTTTACATACCTCCTCATTCAGGTTCCCACACACAGTTTTCATCAGCTCTGCATCAGTGGAGTTTCATCACAGGTCAGTGTCCTAGGGGTGAATGGAGAGGTGACGAACCAGCCAAGGCCAGGCACAGTCCTTATGGGGACCAGAGACTATAGTTTGGGGTAAGGGGAAGAGATTTTAACATAAAATGTTACAAAACCAAGAAGAAATTACCCTTTTCACAGGGACATCTCCAAACACTCCTGTACCAGGACAAGGCACCAAAATTGGCAAGGTCAGTACTTACAAAACCAGTCAGTCTGAGAACAGCAAAACCTGATTTCTCAGAGCAAGCGGGTACCCATACTTCTCATTTGCCTCTGTGAGAGCAGAAGATGCTTGCTGCACCCCTGCAAACCTGTCCCTCGATTCCCTGTGTTGGGCATTGGAACAGCGGCATCTCCCCTATGTGTGGCTGTGTGGGCCCGAGCCAGGATGAGCCTGGTGACCCCAGCTCAGCCACAGCACCGGCACGGAGCTGCCACGATTCCCCACCCTCCTTCAAAGCTGCACATAAACCTGTGCCCCTTCTCTGTGGTACTTTGCTCCTGTATCCATCCCTCAGACAACGATCTCCTAACAACACTGCAGAGCCTTTATTTCTCTTTAAGAGGGCTTTAAACTCCCCTTAATGCACACCCTAATGACAGCAGTCAGCAATTTGTGTTGATACTTTATCATCCAAATTCTTCTGCTTGCTGGGTTGTCTTCCCGGCCTTGGGATTAGACTTTCTGGCATATCTTAAAAGCACCCAGTATATCACACACCCCTGCACACCTGGCCCATAAAACATGAACTCTCTTCCTTTCTTCTTGCTCATAATTTCAGATGGCCTTTGACTAAAAAATCTGGAGCCATATTTTCCAAACTTTCAAATCCTGGCTTTAGCTCAGCATAATATCAGGTACAAACCACAAAACTGGCAATTGCTTCTGAAATTTGCTGAAGTATGCGTGCATTTGAAATAAAGGTTTTGATTCCAGGCTTTCAGGAGTCAAAAGTATCTGTTAAAAGAATGATACCTTTACAATATTGTCTGCTAGATCTGACATACAAATCATTTCAGTCCCTTCTGCCTAATTACAGTGAACCAATGAAATTGTAGTAGTCAAAGGGAAAAAAAATATATTATTTACATGCAATGTTGTTTGTTTCCTTTCTCCCTTTCTTTAGCGCAGCTGATAAGGAAAAGCATTGGGCATGAGCCTCAGTCTTTGCCTTCATCTTGTTGTTTTCCTTTTGATGTCTGACTAAAAAGGGAGTAAGAAAAGATGACTTCCATAGAAATAAATGCTGCAAGATCTACAGCATGGCTTCTGCCTTGATTGTTCCCCAGCATCTTCTGAGCCTATTAAAGCACTCTGAGATGATCAAGTGAAAAGCGCTGTAGAAATGTGTTTCTTCAATAAAAATCCTCTGTGCAGTTTACAGATCCAAGCAAGCACGACGTGTCATACCGGCAGGCCCCACACTGGCCCATTTTGCTAGTCATGTCACGAAGTTACGTCCAAAATGTTCCCCACTACATCTCAGCTATTTCAGGTATCTCAAATCTCTCTCAGAGAGAAGCAACTTTTTCCCCCTCCAGGACATATATTTGCATTTTCCAGGTAAAATATCATCCAGTGATCTTATTCCCATGTTTCCGATCTCTAGATAGACGCATCCCTAGAACAGGGAGGAATGCAGGGAGGACAGAAGTTACCATAACATAGGATAAAGGTAAAATAGAACAGGTACAAATCTGGATAAAGTGCTCAGGTAAGAGTCCTACAACTTTCTGGTCCCTACAGATTCAAGCGGTGGTATAAACCCCCAGCTGCAGGTAATTCCTTGCAGGAATTTTGTTAGTATTAGGAAACTTAACCACGAGGGTCTCAGCGGTGGTGCTGTTCACTATATCGCAGTTCAACAAATCCAGTAAACTCATCAGTCTGGCTGGAAAAAGAATAGCAACAACAAAAGCAAGGAAACCGTTGAGGCATTGTGTAACTGTTGTTGCACTTTTTTTTTCCCCCCCCATGTGACTCCTTCAATGTACTTCAACTCTGGTAGGAAAAGTCTACTTTTAGCCTGCACCACAGATGTTTCAAAGGCAGTAACTGACTCAAGTGAGTCTTGTGATGGAAACTGTGTTGTAGCTTTATGTTGCCATGGCTTCTTTAGTTGACAAAATAATACTTTTGACAGACAACTTCTAGGTCTTTCATAGCACTCTTATTTCACAGAGCATGCGGGTAACTTGTAGGACAAAAAGTAAAATGGCCTCATAGGAACGGGGTTGTAGGAGAAGGCTGGTGGCAGAACTGGGCATAGACCCGAGGCCTCTTCATTTCCAGGGCTGTACCAGCTGCTGTCCTTCTGACTCCACTCGATGCAAGTAGGATTTTCAACACCAAAATTTAGCCCGATGCTGGTAAATGCTGATTCCAACAGTCTGTGAGGAAGTGCTGGGTTCAATGAAGCTTGACTGAGATGTGTTCCTGAGGTCCTCAGCAGAATTTCTGGTCAGGGTGATGCTTATAGCGACAGTGCAATGCTTATGGGTCTGCAAAGGGGATCTGGTTTTATATCAGAACCCACCCACACATTTCAGGGCAAGGACTTCAATTCAGCGCTTACAAAGTTACAGGGGATGCACTGGCCACCGGCTATTAACTTCTGCTTGTTCCTCCTCTCCTTCTTTGAGAAATGGGGAGGAGGGAATTAATCAGGCACCAATGTTTAATACTGCAGTGCAGCCCTCTGCAGAGATGGGAAAAATGTCTAAATTGGTTCCTGTCAGATGTAGGCGTTAAGTCACGTTCACCCTCTGTGCAGGCTGTGCATCCCGACTGCACCAGCCAGAAGCTGGCCGCTGATTTTCCCCTATTCTTCTCCATAAAAGATATTATTTAAAAAAAAAAAAACCCAAAACAAAACCCCAAATGTCAGGGAAAAAAGAACCAGTCAAAACATACTAGCTACTGCTTCCCTCTATGTTTGCATCTCAGCCTCACTATGTCACCTGAACAATAGGAATTCTCTTGGTCTATTTTAAGGTGGAAAGCTGCAAATCTGACATCCTCATTGTGGAACCCTGGGGAAATAAAGTTGCTTTAGATTTCCTATAAACACCTCTTCAATCAACACAAGATTAACGAAGTCTAGCTCAAAGCTTGTTGTTGGGATAAACAGTGCTGAAGTGTAACTTTGGGAAGAACCTGACCCAAGTTTTATTTCAGAAGGAAACAAATACGAACTTGGGCTCTGGTCTGAGAACTTGAAGTGACACAGACGTATTTTACCCCAAAGGTTATAGTCAGATGCCACATACCCTTCGAGTCAGTCACAAACTCTCATCCCCCCACAATCCCATGGACCTTTGGTTCAGCCAGGAATACTGGAATACTTTAATCAAATTATAGCTGCAGCCTCCTTAGGACGGAGGTCTGAAGTCATTCTGCGAGGACAAATCAAATCACCTTTGTTAGCAGCTTTGACTAACCAGGAAAATAAAATGAGAATTTTCAGGGGAAAAGCTTTTAAGGACATATATTTGCCTTGAGGCCCCAGTACACTTATCAGAGAAAGGTTCTCCCCATTAAAGGCAGGGTGCCCACCCCTCAGCTAAAAGTTAAGCAAGGAGACCTGGCAAAGGCTAAGAAAGCAGGACCACATCTCTAGGCTGCAGTGATTCAGTGAAAGTCCCAGGCAATAAATAATTTGCAAGCTGCCAAACTTTGCTTCAGGTTTCACTCCCCAGTATTTCTAGATCTTGAAACTTTCACAGAGTCCCTTCTGCTGTCAGAAAAGAGCTCTTCATTAAAATGCAGGTTGATAACGGATGGCATGTGGTATATACCCAGCCACAGACATTTTTCAAACACAAACATCGATTATTACAATGGACACATCTCACTGCAAAGCTAATGAAGGGGGAGTGAGATGCAGACGTCCTCAGGAGACAAGCTGGCTCTGAGCTGGATTCAGACCACCCCATACGGGTCAGCTCATGGATGATGTTGGAATGGAGTGCAACAGTATTTTCTTAACAACATCCATCTTTAAAATAGAGCTGATGTGTGGAACACTGGTGCTTCGCAGAGAAGCTGGCTTTATCCCACATGGACATGCAAATGAAGCAACACATGCGGTAGACATTTGACAGTGGCTGGCATTCCTCTCTGGCATCTGGCCACATCAAATACCAGAGGAGCACAAAATACCCCTTTATAAAAAAAAAATAGTATCGAAGGGAGTATGCAAGGCAATCTGCCATCTATGGATACATACTGCAGTGCCCAGCTGCAGCACTCTCTTTTTCCGTTGTTTCTTAGGCTGAGGGAGGAAAATAATGGTATCTCTATGCAGGGGTCCCTGTCACTGCTTGCTTCCCCTGCTGTAAATTAATTTTGTTGTCTCTATCACACCCCACCAGCTGCAGCCAGGGCAGCTTGGGATTTTATTAAAGGTAAGCTGGGGATGGTAATCAGATACACTCAAAGCACCCCAGACAGAAGTACTGCATTTGTTGAGGGAGCAATGGAAATGATCCTACATTAATCTTAAAGATTTCCAGGATCAGTTTCAAAACAGAGAGGTGGAATGTCTGTTGAGGACCCTTATTGGAATCTCTGGCACATTTCACACTAATCCTACCTGCAACCTAATAAAAAAAAAAAGGTGTCAGTAAGATCTCTGAACACCACTTGATCTAGTGAGAAACAACATGGAGTTGGTAAAGTAGAAAGGATGCAGACAGCGGCCAAGGCCAAGAAAAGAAAGTTTATGATGGGATTGGAGAAGGGAGGAACCTGGTGAAGGTCAGAGTAGGTGGGAAGAACAGGGAGCAAAAGGCTCCAAGGAGGAGGATGGTGGTTTGGCAGGATGTCACTATGAGAAGCGTTCAGCTTGTGATGAACAGATGGAGGCAAAAGACAGGAGTGAAGGCAGGGAAGAAATGAAGATGGCAGATCACCAAATTTGTTTATCTAAGAGGACTTAAAAGGAATCACTCTGAAAGGTGACTGAAAAAATGACACCATTGCTTGCTGTCGTCTTAATTCAGCACCAGTCTAGGCCTTGCCATAAGGCACAACTGAGTTAATATTTGGGATAATAAAACCATACTGATGGTTACCCTCAGGTTACACATCCTCAACGTGCCTTCACCAGGCAGCCCTTCCCTGCCACCACAGGCCAGCAATCCAACGTCGATGGATAAGGGTTTTTACTCAGGGTCAACACACTCCCAGAGTCATAAGCTGCAAGATCTCAGAACTGTAGCGTAGACTCCAGGTGAAGCATCTGAAGTCTCTGAGCATCCAGACACAAAAGCAAGTAGTCATTCTCACCTTTTTTTGTAAAAGGCCTTGAAGTCTTTGGGTTAAAACCTTACATAAAAGTGCTGGGTAGCATCATTCTCACTTGTCAAATATAAACGTGCAGCAAATGGCATACAGCATGGAAAACTCTGACGATTTGCTACAGTCATTCCAAAACTGATCACATCTGTCACTAAGCTTGGTAATACGAAAGGACACCACTTCCACTAAATGCTACAGTGTAAAGCCTAAGGTGTGCATGGTTAGAGAATGCATTTCACCACCTGAGCAGCCAGTTCTTGGACCTCAAACCAGGATTGCATTTTGTACTGCCTCTGCCTACAAGAAGGAGACGAAAATAAATGGTTTAGTATTCTTGTAACGAGTACTTCAGTCTGGTCCTCTAACTGATGAAGATGGGAAAATTTACAGCTAACAGCAAAGTCACACAGAACTCTAAAGAACGCTTGGAGAGGTATCCCTTAGGGAAAAGGTGCTCATGAGTACGCTTCAGGAATCTAATGATCTCAGCACGTGTGCACAATGTCAAGTAAAACCGAAACCACCCAGCTACTATGATTGCATTTCTATTCTATATAATTCCTCTCTAGATATGTACACATACAGAAATATATATATATAAATCTATCTATATATTTTTCTATTCAGACCAAGCCTGTAGGGAATTAGTAGCTCCAACAAAGCCAGCTGATGACAAGAGAAAAAACAGTGTAAAGGAGAGAAGAATCAGGTCCAGAGTCTTTCAAACACTGATTATTTGGCAGCTAGTCAGTGCTGGAAAAGGTCACTGAACTAAGCCATTTCTAAGGCAATACCATAAACAATTTTACGGTGTTAAAAGATGGACAAAACCAAGTGCCTCTGCTAGATTTTATACACCTAGCCCATTTAAGACAAGAAAAAGCAGATATATGTTTGCGTCCTGAAAACAGATATTGAAGCACTATAAATGAAGGGCAAAATGTAGTTTTCCATTCTTCTGTCCAAACTGATGCACTTGTTGGCAGCTGGGCTCTCCTTTCTTTTCTGGCAAACTGAAGTGTCTGTGCAAAAAGTGTCTCCTAAATTAAGGCTGCTTGGCACTTCCCAATACACCTCTGCTTTCAGCTGGTTATAATTTTACTTGCTGAGCATTAAACACTTGGGTTGAAGTTTTCTATGCTGGACGTCTGCTTCAGGATAGGTTATTATGTTCTGAAATAGTTCATTTAGAAATGATTAGGCATTTCTGAAAACAAGGATCAGGGGATGTATATAATTTTGCCTGTCTAAAACAAAGTGTCCCATTACTTTGCTAAAAAACTTTTGTGACACAATACTTTGGAGCTGGGCCTTGAAATTTGGTAGGGTTGGCACACCAGTGCATGCCTTTTGCCCATTGCCTGTGTGTCTGCAGAGGGATGTGTTAGTGTTCCAGCACAGTTCCTCATCCATGCTGGGCACCAGCCCCATGCAGAAGAGATGAGCAGAGCCTTCTCCATACCTGTCTCTCCTAAGCATCTGTGCCACCAGAGCAGGAACTGGGAACAGTAAGATCACTTCACTTGTGTCTGTGTTCTTCATGCCTCCCTGGCGGCACAGAAGGGTCAGGATAAAAACCTGACTTCAGAGGTAGCACCACTATGAGCAAGCCTTTGGCACGTGTGCCGTTTGCGTGACAGCCCGGTGAATCAGACCAGCAACAGCTTTTCTGTCTGCCTGTACCGGTTCACCCTGCGGCCACGCCACCAGCATTGCTGTCACAGTGCCGGGGTGAGGGGGAGCCTGCAGTGAAGAGCTGAGCCTGGCACCACAGAACCGCAGCCTCTGATGCCATGCTGGGAGGAACAAAGCCACCTGCCGAAAACTCAGCAGGGATGCAAAGAGCAGGGAAGGAAGGAGAGAGAGGAAGGAATGGCAGTGTGGGGAGATGGCAAGAGGCAAAAAGCACAGACTGCAGAAGGAGGAACAAAGCACAACAGGGCTGCAGAGAACAGGGAGAGGAGGCGTAGAAAAGGAGGAGACAGGTAAAGGATCCAGTAATGAGTATCACTTTCCCCAAGGCACCTGGAGCCGGTATCTAAGCATCAATACTGCCAGCAAGTGACTGCAAAACCTCTGGCAGAGCATCCTTCTCCTCCTCTGCCTTCCTCTCCCTCCCTGTGGCAGACTTCCACCAGCTTCTCCTTCAGCCTTTTCACATAAAAAATACCAATGTGGCTGAAGTGATTTTTATGGGGGAAATGGCTTTCATGTTTATTTTTGGTTTCATGCAAATATTGGGATTTATTTTGTCCTAAATCTTCACTGGACTGAGTGTTAAAAGCTGTTGTTTTTCTGTGCCTCAAGTTTGTTTTGACAGGCAGCCAAAGTTTCCACAAGCCCTGAGCTTACCTGCAGCTTGATAGAGCAAATGAAGCAGGGCGAGATAAGACAGTAAGCTACCTCCAGATGCTCCTCCCTTTCCCAAAAATGTGGCACATGAATTACGGGGCACTTCTCTCCTTGACAGGGAACATGCATGGAGCAGGAACCTTCCCAACTCAGAAGGCTGGAAGCAAGAGAGTCGGTCAAGCAGTTTGGGTAGTATTTCTTCCCATCTCTTCCTCCAAAGTCCTATATGGGGCAGAAAATCCACCAACTCCAGGCATCAGGAGGGGGAAAAAAACAAAAACAACCCCCCATCCCCCCAACCTAACCAGAACCAGCATACAAACTGAAAAAAGTTCCCTATCCCACGCTGAGACCTTACATCAAATGAAAACCTCTAAAGCCTAGGTCTGACATCTACTCAGCCTTCTTTGATGAAAAGCTTCCTCCAGCTGCTGGTTAAGTAGCAGTCAGCCTTGGAGCTTAAGTAGTAATGGTTACTGCACCAAATGGGGTTTCCAGTTGAAATCCCAGTCATGAAGAAGCCAGCAATTACAAATGCTTAATCTGAGTTCCTTTTACTTTTGCCAGTTAAATGCACATTGGAAAGTTCATATCCAAATTATTTTTAGAAACAAAATTATTAAAAAGCCAAACAGTCCAAAGTTAGGAATGGCGGGACAGAGGTTGTAACTACAGGTTCAGCACATACTTATGAAAGGCTGACGATCGTGCAATCCTTACTCTTGTGACCACATACCACTGTCACCCCCAGGCTGCACGTATGTGGGGACAGGATAACCATGTGCTACCCAGTCCATTGGAAATCTGTCATTTTTTAAGTGTTCTACTTTTGTGACCTAAATTGTATCTCTCTAATGTACTTTCATCTACAATAAGAAATCACTCTGAGAAACTTCATCCCAAGAATAGAGGTTTATTGAGTACATCACTAAGCTAATCCCTCTTCATCAGGGAGACATGGAATAGACAATCCATCGATCCCTTCTGAGCTGAAATGACTAATCCAGTGACCCTCTAATATTGCCAAAAGCAGGCACTTCCCCAAATCCTTAAACTGTGCTAATTCTGTATGGAAGGCGCAGCCATCACTGCAGATTCATGCTGTTACAGCTTTTTCTGCATGCATTTCATCACATACAGCTGTGGGTGCTGACTGAGCTAAGGTAGGTTCTACTTTCCCCCTATTCCCTAAAGCAAAAAGATTGCCCTAAGGAAGCCTAAGCAACTTGCTCTAGTTGAGGGCACGGTCAGCTGCACTGTGTGGACTAAAGCATACCTGCACATGGATTTCCAGACCAGACCAAACCAAACCTAATAAAAATGCATAGGACAGGGAGAAGGATCTGCTGGCCAAATACCACCAGCAGCACAGCCCCAGAGGCTGTTTCTGCACCCTGTCTGCGAGATGCACTTGAGTCCTCACCACCTCCCTCAGAGCATCCCACCTTCTTGATGGTGCACTGGAGCAAAGGTCCACCCCTGAAAAGTAATAAACATACTCTTCTTCATTCTGTGCTCAAACACTTGCAAGGACAGGAGAATGTGATACTCAGTCAGTCTACAAGGACAGATGAAAGTCACCAGGCAGTTTTTTTTTGGCTAGCCATTCTGCCGTGTGTTCCCTAGTAGGAAAGGGGCCTCCCTGTTTCACCAACTGCATCTATTGCAATGTCTGGCCATCAGTCTGCAAACAACTATGGTAGGAAGTCTGTTGTAATTCAGTAAATATACTGTCTCAAACACTTGTAAATGTTTACAACAGTGAAATCAAATGCTTCCAAAAGGACAAAGCAACCCCCCAAATCTAAACATCCCCGAGTCCTAGAGGGAAACAGCGCTGGATCCTGATGTCAGGCAAGCACACATCTCTCTCATGGGAAGAGTCAAAATGTAAGGTCTGAACGCCCTTCTCTCTCCCACCTACTCCTGTCAGACACTTAGGAAATGTGAATTAATGCCATAGCTTTTTGTTCCTTCTCCTATTTTTACTTCTGTAAGAAATGCAAGTTTCTGATACTGTTAAATGCTTCAGATAATGAGAACAAAAACAGAGCCTACTTTGAAGGACAAATACTTTCCAGCTGCCTTCACCCAAACACAGAGATGCCAGAAACTTTGCTCTGGTTCTGCACTTCCCATTATCAGTGTCCTACAGCGAGGACATTCAATGAGGTTTCTCAAAAGAAACAGCACTTGAATTCAGACTCTTCCTCTGTTTAACAGGTGACCTTAGATCGTCTACAGGGCCCAATTGATTTCCACTTTCCTTGAACCCACACAAGTCATAAAGAAAAGGTGCAAGCTTACCTCTAGAATTTCCTCCACCTCTGCTGCTTCTGAGTGAAATTGTCTGGTTTAGTAAAACTTGAATCTGCTCCCCCCCCCCAAATGTTTTCTTTACTCTTTAATCTGGGTTTCTCTTCCATAACCTGCCTCCCATTGCAGAGATGTTCTGGCCGTTTCCTAGGCAAGCGCCAGGGTTTATTTTTGCAGTAACAAGTCAAACAGGAACACAGCCACCCCTTCAAACTGAGCAGAAGACAGAGCAGCCTGTACCAAACTGTAGGTATTTCAGGCCCCTGAGAGAGAAATGCCACGTTTAAGAGGCACAGACTGCTGTCTCACAGTCACCTCCTTTTCAGAAGGAGGAGCTGTGATGCAAACTTAAGCAGATCACACTGACAATAACATCAGATGGAAAGAGATGCAGCATAGCAATGGAATGGAAGTGTCCTGCATCAGGGTGTATGAGGTCTTCCTTCACATCACCTCTACTCAGAGCAGGCTCTTCAGTCAAGTATCATTCCCAAATAACCTCTGCCTAGACTTGAGGATGAGAGAGATGATAATGTCACTAATACCCCACCGGGAGGGCCCTTACCTAGTGAAAGGCTGGCATTGGACTGCCAGCAGTTTTACTAGCATCACAGAAATCCATTCAAATAAGAACAACCCTATTAGTAAAGAAACAAAAGGCTGGAAGGCAAACATGAGATTTCTCTCCTTATAATTTCCTACACGTACCAGAAATCCTTACAGCAGAGAGAGGTGGTGAGGGAAGCAACAGAGAGACCAGGAACAGCTCCATGCTGTCCAAATCAGGCTTGTCAGAAGCTGTTGAATGTCTTTGCCATGCAATAGTTGATGAAACAGAGAGGAGCTCATTTTCTTTGGCCATAATATTTCAGATTTCCTGAAAGAAGAAAAAGGCTTACAGAGTGACATCGTCAATCAGGTCATACTCCTCCCCACCATTCAAAGTGATCCTTTTAAGTTATTGGGCACTTGAACTCCAGCTCATAAAGAAAAGGGTCTCAAAATTGCTTAGTTCTTTAAAGTCCTGCAAAAACAGGGCCCAGATTGGAGAGAAACCATAATCAGCGCCCCAGTCGAGCAAAGTCTGAAGCTCTGCATGCCTGTCAGGCATCAAGGAGTCCGCAAAGCCCTCAACAGCCACAGGAAACCAAGCTTCACTGGATTTTTTTTTTTTTTTAATTATTTTGTTAAATAAGTGAAGGGAGGCCCAAGAAGGAAATACAACGCACTATTTCTGGCTTTTGCAGAACAGTACTGCAAGATCATAGATTAAGTTTCTCTTCTAAAACAGGGTCGATTAACCAGCTAGCCTTTTCCCACCTCAATGCTATAGCCTTCCCAGTCACCTCTTCCTTATACCTGGCAATTGTGTCCTGAACTGCAGCTTCACCAGTTCCTTACCTGTTAATCCACTGACAATCTGCTGTTTCCTACAGCTCTGGCAGAAATCCAAAGAGACAAGTTTGCCCTGAAAGAATAAGGCCTGTGTCAGCTGGCCATAAGCCATCCCCAGAGCCCACGGTAATGCTACCTTTTCTAACAGAGCCGCAAGCTAACGTATGCCATTTCGAAAGTTCTTTGGAACACCCACAGAAAGCATAACTAAACTGGCTTTTCAATCAGCAAACACACCATCCGATCTTTTCATCTTCCCAAAGCTGAGTTTTGCTGAAATGGTAGTCAGCAGCTTTAATGAGGTACTTTGGTTTTGGGTACATCTACACTGCAACTACAGGATGAGGTCACAGCACAAGTAATGTAAACTCTAATACAGCTAAGGTTTGGCAAAAGTCACAGTACTGCTGCTAAGCCCAAGCTGCAGCCTAAGCTTCAGCCCGAGCTGCAGCCTAAGAGCACAAACCCCGAGGTCTCCGTACAAGTACAGCAGAGTCCGTTGCGCACTGGGATTCCCTTGCTACCTTCTGTGCCCCAACAACACAGGCACGCCATCACATGCCAGGCACAAGTTCACTGCAGCAGCATTTTGCTGTGCCAGCCATGCCTTGTTTGGGAATCCAAGGCTACTGCCCTACTACAAAATAACATTTAACACCAAATAGCAATGTCTCCTCTGTTGCTAGCAGTGCTGTAGACCAATTGTCTTGTTCCCTACAGATAAGTTATCTGTGTTCACACACAAAGCGTCTCAAGGAGGAGCAGTCAATATTTATGAGGCTGAACTCTCCTACAGAGCCACCAAGGCGATAGGGAAGGGAACAGCATGTAGGCTAAAAGAGCGATCCGAAGTCTGCTGTTTTAAAGCTACAGTGGACTTCCTTAAGCCTCGCAGGCTTTTAATGAGTTCATGTCAACAGTGTTTTTCAAATCATAGACTTTGGGAACGTAATCTTTAACATCTCACCATCTAACATTCTACCAAAATGAAGAGGTCTTAATATCAGTTAGAATAAGCCCCTCTGGCTCCGTTACACCAATGTAATGATCTTCTCACCTCAATTCTTCAGCTGCAGCTTACAAAGTTGACCAGCTGCTAGCAGAAGGCTTCTCCCCAACATTTGCATGCAAAGAAAAAAGGTCACAGAATTCCAGATGTACAAATTTCCAGTTCCTCAATTCCCAAGCCATTTCAGAAGCTAAAACTTCACATTTCTTGCAAAAGCTGGAGTTTTGCTTAGCTTGCTGTCTTTTCAAAGACAGGGAAAGAAGTCTGGCACCCAGAATTCCATTACATGAGCAATTTCCTGCTTTTATTTTCTCTTTAACAGGAGTAAATTGAAGGCTTTCAAGTGTTCAAGTGTTATGCATGAAGCTTTACTTAGCACCTTCCAAAATCAACAGTACACTCTTTTGCCACCTATTCAGAGAGAGATGCTCATCAACAGCTTGTCACTGTGCTGTAGAAATGCAACGATGTACTCAGTGTAGTGAATGGAAGACAGGTTATGTCATTCAGTTGACAGTCTCCATGAAAATTACTCAAAAAGAATGCAAATATCAATTCAGGACAAAACATACTTTATTGTACTGTAATGTCAGAAGTACAAGAAAAGTACTGCAGAGAACCATGCTAATGGGGCTTTTAGGGTCTGTGAAGGACAGAAGTACAAGATAATGGGGTACTACTGTACTCAGTGCAAAAACCGATTCATTTGAGGCACAAGTACACTATCGTTTAAGCAGCCTGATTCAAGCACAGCTCTGGGATGTGATCTACTCTGTTTTCTTTCTATGTGACAATTCTATAACAAAGCTACTTTTACATGAAATAGGCAGTAGATTCAAGTCAGGGGTGTCCAAATTGCCACTTGGCAACCAAAATATTATGAAAAATACTCTGCACAGTCACCCTCCACATTTTAGCTTCAGATATGGAGCTGTGGCTAGGGAAGAAACATTATTCTGAAAGGTCAGAGCCCAGATCTGTTTGGTTGGGTGGAGGTTTTTTTCCCTTCTTGTACGTCTGCGGGTAACTTATTTCATGTTGACCACAATTTATCCAATAAGAAAAAAAAAAAAAAACACTTGTATCTTTGATAAGGAATCATACATACCTAACATTCAATTTAATTTCAGCCCTTGAGATCTTAACTTATGGCTTAAGACACAATGAAAAGTGTTTGGGCACCCTTGAGTTAAGTTAATGAAGAGCATTTTTGCTAAAAAGGCAAGCAATATCGTTGTTTTAAACAGAGCTGACCTCTACAAGAAGAAAGCAGGAATCCAAGTCACTAGTTACTGCTAGGCTGACATGTACTGCTGCCCAGAGAGATAAAAACGTAACATCACAATGAAAAGGTTCAACAAAGTTGTAAGAGAAAGGTTTTGACACCAGAAGCAGCATTTGAAAACAAGCTGTTTATCTTTTCAAGAGATGCAGATTGCATAACTCTAGGCATGAACAAACATGCTGGCAATCTTTTCTTTTTACGCAGCAGCTGTGTTTAACATAGGAAGTTCTGGGTTTAAAGAAAGCTACTTGAAGAAGAATTAAGGTTTGCAATTGCCTATCTACTTCAAGAGATTGGTAGAGAAACAAAACAAAAAAAATTACTACTGAAACAGTAGCTTCTCAGTGGATCCCTATCCTTACAAACACAGCTTCTGATTTGTAAGCAACGCAAGACTAAACAACTAGTATTTTATATTATTACTATGCTTATAAGTTACATCAGTTAAAATTTAAAAAAGCCAAGCAGTTTTGCCCTATTTCAAGAATAGTTTCCAATCAACACCAGTTTACATGGTGAATGGGACTTCACAAATAAACAAGGAATGGTGACATCTTTGGGTCAAGAACGACAAGAAATAATGGGCTCTGTGCTACCAATCAACCTCAACAAGAATATGGCACAAGGGCCAGCCCAAGCTGTACCAACACTGAACCTTTAGCACTCGGCACAAATTCGGATCTCTTTACTTTAGCTAGCAAATCAGGTGAAAAGACCGGGTAAAAAAAAAAAAAAAAACAAACCAAAAAAACCCAAACCAACTAAAAACTTAAGCCAAAAATTGGAATATACTTTTTAAAAAACATCTGTAGTTTTAAAATAACTTTATGCTGACATCAGTTTGTGCAAACTAAAAAAAAAAAACTCATTGATTTCTCTCTAACAAAAGACAAATCCCCCAAATATTTTCCTTTAGCCCACTGTATCTGTAGATACAATCTCAAATCTAACAGATGTAAATGCAAGAGAGAAAAAGTTACAGCATCTGCACAACATTCTTCCTACAAACAGCTGCTGGAGGGAAAGTAAAATATAAAAGGAATAAAGAAAGGAAGGTTCCATCTGAAATACTTTCACAATCTTTCCCACTCTGTAGTCCATGAATCCGACTCTGATGCTAAGGTGACAGTGTATGTAAGCAGATTTTTTTGTTGATTTTATTATTTTTGAGTTTCAGTTGAAGAAAACCTGCAAAGAGACTCAAGTCTCTTCAGGAATTGTCGGATGGAACATGCTCCTCAAATCCTTCACTCTCTCGGACCAACGCTCTTTCCAGGATAACACGGCCTTCCTTGTAGCGCTGGCTGTCTTCAGTAGCAAATTCATAGATCCAACCCAGTTTGCTGTTGCAGTTCTTGCAGCTCACATCTCGAACCATGTGGCGGCCAGTGAGCATGACCCGATCCTGAACTTCACTGTATTGAAGATTTACCACCTGATACAAATATACAGGGGATAGGGAATAGAAAGGATTAGTCTGCCCTGAGCAAAGCTTGGTCATAATGTGCATAACTATCAACACTTTAAAGTAAGGAGCCTGTGGCACTGCACGTGAACTGAAAACTGCAGTGTAATAAGTCAACAGCCCTTGAAAATCTCCTGCTTGAGAAGGTAGCACTTTAAAGATGTGCTTCACGGGGATGCATAACCCTCAATGTTTAACTGAGAGACATGCAATGCTATCAAAAGATGTATGAGAGTGCAGAGCACTGTGTTCAACTTGCTTAAAGAAATTCCTGGTGAACAGCTTGTAAATCAATTTATATTAATCCACTTGTAATATTTGTAACCCATTTCTAGCAAGTGATGTGATTCCTAGAAATCAGAACCAAAATATTAAAAGAGGTGGTACTTTTAAAATCTTGGTGTGCTTTTGAAATAATCATCTAAGAAAAAGGAAGGTTCAGTGGCTGAGAACGTAGGCATTAAACATTCACCTTTTTTTGTATGCTATCTCAGCAGTTTAAAATATACTTTTAACTTGTTTAGGCAGCAACACCACAGAACCAGGATGTAGAATTTGTTGAAAAGTTGATGTCAGAACTATATCCAAACTGCAGTAGGATTCTAAAAGAAGGGGCTGCACTGCTTTCCCAGCTTTCCACCTGACTGTGCTTGCTCTCTCTGCTTCACATGTAAGGCTTCTGACCACAGAAATTTAAAAATCAAACTTCTGCAATTAAACTCCACGATGTAACACAAGAAAAATTTGAGCCCCAGGATCCAGTGCTTACTGGATGAGAAAGAAATCAGATGCACAGCTCCTTTATAGCTATGCAGCCTAACACTTAGATATAAATACTGACAGGATTCAGCATATCAGAAATCCCAAGGCCAAGCACAGTTAAGCAAAGACATTACTGATGTCTCTGTCAATTCTGCCAATGACCAAATAGCTTTCAAGAAAAAAAACAAACCAAAACACACCAATGATTACATGACCAGTAACTCTGTGAGAAAGCAAAGGACAATTACTGTTTTTTTCAATGAGTCTAACGGAGAGGGTTAATAAGTAATGCTACAATTCACTCAGAGTTATGACTTCCATATTTCAATCCGTTGAATTAAATATAATGTGATCAATAAAAAAAAATTAAACTAAACCTGAGTATTACTGCCTGTAAAAGAGACTGTGGTTACCTAAAGTTACTGTACTACTGTTAAGCATTAAATGTGTTTTAGAAATGAAACAGAATACTATCTAGACTTTTTTTTTTAACTGAGTAAAAGTGCAAATGCCTTTGAAACTCTGACAGACAAAACATGCTCTCAGAGTGAATTTGAGGTTGATATTACAGATGTCTCCAAAATTAAAACTCAATGCATTTTGGCACGCTGCCTCTATATACACAGTCCTCTTTATAGTCTTTTAGTATTGCAGATAAACTAATTTAGATAGCTTGACACCAACAGTAAAAGCCTAATCTGACTTCGAAGACAGTTGAATAGAACAAAATAAAAATAAAAAAAAAATCAAAAGTAATTATACAACACTTTAGCCAATAAGTTTGTGGGATATGAACCTGTCATCAAAACTAAAAAACTCATTTTTCAAAAGCAAATAGTAGTTCCCCCTCAGCTTCTTACCAACCTTGTTAAAAAGAAAGGCTCTTCCTGTGGCCCCTGTAAAACGAGTGGAGATGAGCTCAGAACGATTGGTCAGAATTGTGTCGCAGTTTGCGCAGGAGAACAGGCGAGTGCCACCAATATGATCCAGAAAAATTCTTCCCATTTTTAGGACTTACGTAAGTTTATACCCAAGACCTGAAAGCAAAAGGAAGATCATGTACATGTAAACAAAGCATTGCAGCAAAAAAAAAAAAAAAAAGAAAAAAGAAAAAAAAAAGGCAACCACAAAAACAAACCCCAAGCACCCCAAATATATGGCAGAATACTCTGCAAACCAATTCAGCTTAATGATTGCAGAGGTTCTTTCTTTCACAGATTAATTACTGAATTTACAGACTGCATTCATCCCATCGAGACAAGTTCTTTCCCACAGTGACGGTCTCACCAATAAGATGACACAACTAGATACAAACTAATTACATTAAAGGAGAAAAACATGACCTGAAACCTTTAAAATATAGTTGGTATTTGCAGACCGCTACTGGACCCTATAGTTCTTAAACTCAGATGCTTCCACTTCTTTCCTATTTTCCCTTCTGCTTTAATACAATACTGAAATTCCATTCCAGTATATTACCAACTACTCACCCATCTTAGTCACCACTGGGAAATGAAGTACTGAGAAGCACATTGAGTCACTAAGACAATTATAGTTTAATTTTCCCAAGTCACCCCCCGCCATTTTTAAATATATATTTATTTTGTCACTGCCCCTCAGCTTTGCACAATTTATGACATGCATCACACACGCCACCATCCAGGACACTTCAGTCTTCTAGTAGAGCAGACTGAGCTACTGTATTTGACTTGACCCTTACTGGTTTCGTATACATAACAACATAGGAAGGGTTTGGATGCTATTTCACATAATAAACAATCCAGCCAATCTTTACACCAGACAGCTTTATATTCAAACGTTTAAAGCTGCCTAACCTAAATACAAAACACCGTGTCATTTACCCAAGCTATTTCCAAACCGTCATCACTAAGACACTTGGGTAACCCCAATGAGCAGAAAAAGAGCTTAGAAAGTGAATAGCAGCAGATCTGCTATACCTGATAAACAAACCTCTTCACTGCTTGAGAAAATTAAAGTATCTCACCAACTTTATACCAACTAACATAAATTACTCAAAGTTAACTAGTGAGTAGGCACAGAACATACCAGACAGCTGAAAACTTAAATCACGAAGGATGAGATAACATCACAAAGAAATTAAATGATGATGTTATTTCCATTTCTACTGCAGAGAAGTTTTATGACTAAACATCTATAGTTAAGTTAAATATACCTCCATTTATGGTATATTTACCTTCCACATCTGATTCAGATGTGGAATCAGAAAAGAGTATTGTCTCTGCTTTTTTCACGCACAGCAATGCAGAATAAATCTGACACACTGCAATATTAAAGTTGTGCAGGTTTTACCTTTCAGAGCAGGAGACAGTGTGCCAATCATAGAGAAATTAAACAAATTTTGTGCTCAAGTTGAAAATTCTGTGTCAAATGCCTTCAAGAAGCACAAATAACTAAATTAAACCCATTTCAGGTTTTAGGGGATCAGTTTCTTAAATCTTACTCTGACATGCACAAAGCAAATGGACTAAAACATGCACCTGCATGCACAAAATTTAAAATACCGTTTTTACACATAAAAATCATAAATCACTGACATTATGATTTTTTTCAATTGTTTTATTTCACCACTTTGTTTTCTTACAATGTGTGGCCATAAAAAGGGTTCCTAGTATTGAACAGAGTGATTTTAGCACTAGTTCCTTACATTTTTCAAATTGCTATTAGTCTTCTGTATCCTGTCTGAAGGATACATAAAAATTCACAGCGATGGAATGATTCTTCCCTTTAAAGGTGATAGAATACCCATTTCTCTTCTTGAAAGGATAAATAAAACAGGTCTTGAGTTTGACAAAAATATTTCAAAGACCCAGCTAACTGTAGGGGTGACTCCTTGTGACTCCACTCAAAATACAGGAAGCATTTTCCTTAAATTTCTCTAAGCGTTATATCTTTCTATTATGCTTTTATCTTTCCTAGCAAACAAGGGCAAAAGAAAGAAATAAAATGTGAATAGTGACAGCATGAAGGAAAATCAACAGACAATAAGTATGAATAAACAAGTATCAGTCAAAGTCTCCAACCAGAAGAAACCACAAATACAAGCAATAAAAGCAATTGTGACAGATATGTCCATAAGGCACTTGGCCTAGCTCCATGTGTCATCCGTACTAATTTTGGATAATGTTATTTTTGTGTTGATTGGATTGTGGATTAAAAACAATTAACCAATCATAAGTTATTGGAATCAACATCCAAAGGGGTATTTCTTTCAGGGTACACACAATGCTCACCCTGTCAGTACTTTTAAAAGCAAACATAAAACAAATCCCAAACCATCCCTCTCTTTTACCAAGAGCAACACAAACACTAAGCCTGGTAAGTGACAAGAACAGATCCATTACACAGACTAACCTTGCAAAGCATGCCATTTTGAAAAATATGCATCCAAACACTTAAAATGTAAACACATCACCTATCTAAAATCATAGTTCATGTTACTGCACCCAGAAAAGCAGTAACCCAGAGTCACCAAAACCAACATTTAAACACTTCAGAAGAGAGTGCGAGTATAATTCTTACAAGCATGTTAGAAGTCAAAGCAGCATACAAATGTATTACTTCTGGATATGGCATTATGCATGGTCTGAAGTGTTGAGTCCTGAAGATAACGAACATTAAAATAAATGCACTAAGAAGTATGTTCAAAGACTTAAGGCTGCAAAACCTGCCCAGTAGTACAAGGCCTAAAATCTTCAATTATTTATATCATCCCAAAAAGCTGAAAATAACCTCATCAAGTATCTAAATGGGAAAGAAACTGGAGAAAGACTTGAGTCCCAACAGAAAGACAAAGTGGGATTCATTTGCTGGTAGCACAAGGCTGTGAGAATTCAGGCTAAATTTACAGCAAAATCTAATAAACCAGCTGGTACCGGAAAAAATTTCTTCAGAATACAGTGTATTCCTGAACTAAATAAATAAACAAATACACATTTAAAAATTTAGCAAATTAAATTCTACAATCTGCATTATAACAGATTTTGAGTATATTTTTTTTTTAAAGTGCTAAAATAATGTAATCCTACTAGAATGTCTGATATTTAAAATAACCTCTGCACTTAACTGCCGCATGGTAGATTCCAGTCAAAAGAGAGAGCAGCCTACAACCATCCTTAGCGCTCAGTTTTGATTGCTACAGGATTTCAATGAATCCGTAAGGGTCCGTCTGAAGTGTTGGCAAAAAAACCCTAGTCAACTTACATGAGTCTTTGTATTACCACTCACAGTAGTAAAAAGTAGGAAAAAAAGTTACAAAACAACTGTCAGTAAGGCAGCCTTCAAACGCTGCATTTGATCATGAGTTTTCTGAATAAGCTAAGAAGAAACTTTTGTTTTTTCCTCTCATATAAGGCAGAGAAGTTAATTTCAGCTTGGGATCATTTCACACTCCCTCCCCACCCTTTTGTTTTCCTCCCAACCTAAAAACATGGTATTCACTTATAAGACCAATTCAGAAGGTACTTGCTGTGGATAAAGACTGTTCTCTCCTTGCGTAAGGACCCTGAATCCTGTAGGGTATACTCATTGTACACTGGAAAAACCAGAAGCACAACAGAACAAGGGAAAACAATTTTCCATTGCTCTCAGGCTCATATCCCTTACAGAAGTGGTGTGTACAAAGTCACCCAAGATAACTGTAATTTTTTTTCCTATAGTTTTCACTTCCCATGTAAAAGGTGTGGGCGTCTATTTATGTTCACACATACATAAATGATCTGAAAAAAAGCCACTTATAGGCAGCTTTTATAGGCAGTGGGAAGGCTCTCTTAAATAAAGAAAAGCTGAAGAACTGTGAAACATTTAAGCATTTCTAAAGCTTAAGATCCTCGAATTGGGGGAGGAAAATGCAAGAAGTGCACTTACCCATTCATCCACTCTCTACACTTAGAAACAGTGAAAGTAACTTCCATTGGTTCGGAGAGCCAGTCCAGTTCCCTATTGTCATTAACAACCCCAGAAAGTGACATTACTGCATCACACCAATTCCATCATGCTACCAGCAGAATTTTCAGAAACAGTGGACAGAATTTTGGTTATTCACAAAAGCAAAGGCTGAGGAAAAAAAGAGATTTTTTTTTTTTGACCCATGATTTCATCTTTAAAGTCAGCTAAGCATTCTTTGTTGGTTATGTGTCAGTGATGAAGCCCCAGTAATCTTGCCCACACGCAAATTACTAAGCTCAAACCGGAATATTAAATGAATGGCTCCAATGTAAAAAAGGCAGACTTTTTCACTTTCACTAATGGGATACAAAGTATCTCCTTGAGGTCCCTTCCAATCTGGTATTCTGTGATACCACTTATGAAATCCACACCGTTCAGAGAGACAGGTACTTTTATGAACTGAGAGCACATGCCACTGTGTCATTAGCCTGACCACCCTGACCACCACTATCAACCTGCATTCCTGAGAGGACTTTAGCAGAACAATCAACTCTAGCTGGTATAACCCAGCTAGTAAGGCTTGCTCACAGTGTTATTTTGACAGTACAAACCTCGATACAACTCCTTAGTCATACTGTGAAACATTTCCTGCCCGCATGCCTGGGAGAACCAGTGAGACTGTGGACGGACAGGAAACACAAGCACAGTGGCTGTGTGCTATAATATGTATTCCTAGAGCAGTGTGCTCCCAAACTTCCACCTGTCTTTCAGTGCTGATTTTGGCAACACTGAGCAACAGCTGTCAAAAGAGCTGACATTCAACAGCTTAAATTTGACGACTGTCTACACACAGAGCTGAAACCACCTGAAGCACTCCTTGGTTGGTATTTGTACTACCTAACCTGCCTACCTTCACAAGCAATAAAGAACAAATAAATAACACAAAGAACTATTTATTAACATTTTTAAAACTAACAGTCAGTGTTTTCTTGTCCCAGAGTGCATCTCTTGAAGACACAGGACCATCAGTGTTTGGGAGAGGCAGCAGGCACTTTCTATACACACTGGACTGTGGATATTTCAGGAGCCTCAGTGTTGCTTCAGCACCATCTACTGCATCTCAGATCTACAACAGAAAACAGCTGCTAGTTAAAGGATAAAAAACTATGACAGCCTCTCTTTCGCCATGTCACTGACGAAAAACATTTTCCTTTGCATGGTGAGCCAGTAAGCACTCTCTCCCCCCTTGAAAAAGGACTATGCATTCCCCTAGGCACAGTAAAACATTCTCAGGATGTACTTACTGTGGAACCAGGCTTAAACTTCATCTTCACATCTCAGGAACCAGGCTTAAACTTCCTCTTCTCATCTCAGAGACAAACAAAAGAGGAAAAAGAATACTTAGCACAGCTACACAAGACTACACATTAAAGAATCACTGGGTAAGCAAAGAAATAAAACTTGCTCTTTACCTTCCCAGGTTTCTGCTGCTCAGAAGTGGGGGTGCATCTGAAAATACACATGTGGTCAGTCTCTTAGGAGGTCCGAAATTCAGCCATCTACCATGGACTTCTGCAACTGTTGAAGTACGCAGGGCCCAGCCACTGGCCTCTGCCTATATGCAAAATTTGTTATCAGAAAGCACCTCACATAGCCAGATGTGAAGGAAGAAAGTGCACTGGAACAGTATGCTACGCTCATTAGAGCCATCCAGCTACTCCAGCAAACTGTGCAAAGAAGTTAATATAGTCAAATGACTGAAGAGGCTTTGGCAAAGTAATGAAAGCTGTGCCCATATGCAGTGCACAGCACCCGCCTAGAACAGGGTGCTTTGCAGGATGAAACTGCACTTGTGCAAGTTACACTATTTTAATTTTCTATTGCAAGTTATAGTAGTGTGATTTTCTATTGCAAACTGGCTTTATTTCCAGGTACGGCAGAAGCTTTGCAGTGGGATAATGGCATTTAAATACATTAACATAACATATGCAATATGTGTATGCAATAATACAGGGTAGTTTGTTTCAAATTCACAGAGAGCAGAGCCATACAGGTGGCCACTTGTTTCTACTACAGCCCCCATATCTCAGCATCTCCCATGCAGTAACTTACATCCTCACAATACTCTTGCTAGAGAACATATAAAAGTATCCGTTTACAAACGGTATCAGACTCAGATTAATTTTCTTTACCTCTACTACAGAATCCAAAAGCAACAACTACTCCTGTCTTTTTGTTTCTTTTCCCCTTCCCTTCCCATCTCCCCTTTCCCTTCCCTAATTCCTCAAGCGTTTTTAAGAAAGCTGTATTTCCTTGTTTTGTAATAAATTTATTCTTATACTAATTCAGCAGATAAGACAACTTTTGCCTATTAATCCATTCTGCAACTTTTGGAAACCTAAATTAATTCAGATCTTCACCTGAAGACACCACTGGTTTCATGAGTCATGGGAGGGGAAAAAATAAATAAATAAACTTTAAAGAAAAGGTGAAAAGACAGTGATCATCCAAACTTCCATACAATCTACATCCACTGGCAGAAAGGTTGCCAATCTGCTTAGTGCATCACACCAAGAAAGTCTCATATCAACTAGGAAAACTCCTAAATGTAGATAAAGGTTCCAAAATTAAAGACAGCCTTGTTACCAAACATCCACAGCATGCAGGCATTTCCTCTATGTATTAAAAAAGATATTTTAAAGTTAAATCTTGCTTAAGGGAATTACATATTTCAGCAAGATTTGAGCAACTCAGGATTTCAACATAGGTCAAATGATAGTAAACAAACATGAACCAATGACCTAACTTGGACAACACTACTTCGAGCTTGAGATGACTACCAGCAGAGGGAATGCTAAATATATATGTGTGTATATATATGTGTGTGTGTGTACACACGTGTGCATGTGTACACTCTCAGTCTGTCAGGTGACAAGTAACAAATCTCGTATGTTCTTGTCATCTTCTCTGCTAGGCTTTGAGGTGCAATTTCTTATGTCTTCACATACTTGGCAGCCACACCTGAAACTCACTCATCATTAATATTAATATCTATATATAAACAATTAGATGTGCATTCTGTAAGTTAAGTACTTCCACAACTACGGAAGTGAAAGCAGCAGATGACAGAAGCCTCCAAATAATGTCTCTAAAGACTAACATTAGAAAAAGTAAGCAACACTTAAAAATGGACAGTTTCGTTTCTTATGAATAGTAGTTGAATTCAGCTATCTGGAACCAGTCTATACATAACAGGATTCCACATACCTGTTATATATATGGCTATATATATAAATACATAGCTGAACTAACCGCATGAGGAAATCTTTACAACTACAGAGCAAGTTCCCTCCCTTTCTGCCGTCAGTCACAAACTTTCAGTTATGCTAATAGTTAATCTATTGCCATTAGTTGTTGACATTAAGAGTTGCCGTGACACCTACCATTTTGAGAAAAGCCATGCCCTTCGTTTCTCATGAGACTTGTGTACATTGTTATTCCTTCTATCTAACCCTAATGCCATGTTTACTGTTTAAAGAAGATAATTTATCAAATTCTATCACTGTGTTAGTCCAAAAGACAGCCTTTATTCTTAAATAAACATGCTGGATTAATCTAATCCGTATCTGCTTGCACAGTACAGCTGAGGTCTGTACACAGAGTAACAAATGAACAGACAGATGACAAGTCTTTGCATTCCTTTTTGCTTTGACTAGAACCTTTTCCAGAGCGAAAAGGCGCTTGCCAAATATTTCGGTTCCCTGGGAATCTACACTTTCACAGGCAAAATCCAACCTAAGAGCTGACAGGCGAAGCTGGCTCATTGCTGGAAGAGCCTCGGTAAGCAAATAACAACTACCGCTCGATTTCTGACAACCGGCTCCCGTGGAACAGTCACCTGCCAGGCAGGGACACGGCGTTTACTCGGGGCTGCTCCGGCGGTAAGTCTTCAAGGCGCGGTGCGCCAGCAGCCCCCTTCTAATTGGGAAGGGATCAGGAGGGCGTCAAGCGGCACAGCTGCCCACCGCTGCCACCCTAGCCTGCCAGGCAGGGACACGGCGTTTACTCGGGGCTGCTCCGGCGGTAAGTCTTCAAGGCGCGGTGCGCCAGCAGCCCCCTTCTAATTGGGAAGGGATCAGGAGGGCGTCAAGCGGCACAGCTGCCCACCGCTGCCACCCTAACCGGGCAGCGCAGCCGGCAGGCCCGCGCTCACGGCAGGGGCGGGGGGG
>NW_009258621.1:1739424-1761499 GCF_000687185.1 Egretta garzetta
CCGTGCCTGCCCGTGCCCCGAGAGCACGCTGCCGTAGGCCTGGCAGGGAGGGAGGGGAGTGCTGTTTGCAGGCCTGCTCACCTCCCCAGGCCCCTGCATGCCCAGGGCCTTGGCTTGCCCTGGCAGCGAGCCTCACCATGCCACAGGCCCTGTGAGGGTGTGTGGCGGGGGAAGGTGCTGAGGTGGCTGTCAGCCACATCCTACCTCAGTGAAGCTGGGACTGATACTGCTTGCAGTGTTTCAGGCCACTCAAAGTTGAAATCTTTGCGTGACACAAATACTGCCCGTGACGGAGATGAAAGATGAGGGAAGAAAGAGGCAAAGTGTTCATGGCCCTTCTTGGCCATTGGTTGCAGGCATTAGCAATTCCCTGCCAGTTTTAATGGATCTGTGTACACACAGATTGCATCCTTGGCAAATAAATAGTGGTCTTGGCCAAAAGACAATGAAAAAAAATCCTTTTGAGTTGTTGGGTATGAAAAAGACATGAAAAGGGGTGGGGTTTTCCTTCTATGGGGCAAGCCATGCCATTTTAAGGATTTCTGTTTTAATAATATCACACCCATGTCAGAGAAAGTGTATTTTTCAGGTACGGTGGTTGCTGGGTCTATCCATGTGGTATCACCAGAGGAGCTGCAGTAATTGCAGGAAGGAATGACTCGGCAGGACGCTTCTGTCATGTCATGTCAAAGGCAAAGGGACATCTCTGTGAATGTACAGCAAGCAGCACATAATTATATGCCCAGCTGTTCTTCAACCTGTGTCTTCTTCCATGGACTCTTTTCTTTTACTGTTAGAAACAGCTAGGCAGAGGGGTGCACAACCATCCGCAGGAGGGTAGTGAGTCAGTGATGGGCCATCGTTGATACATTAAGAACTGCTGTTCCCTTTGGGCAGCCCTCCAAAAATTAAGATCTCTTCAGTATGGTCAACTCTGTCTTGATCCTGAACAGAGCTGAGCACTGACATTTCTCATTGACCTGTCATCAACCTCTGTTTAGATCATGTCAAGGAAGTGGCAAGTGTTGGAGCAGTCTGTCAGACAGTAATCTCCGCTTAGTTAATGGCACAGGGACAACAGAAGTACTAAGAATATTAGAAGGAATCCATAAAGACTGTGCCTGGGGTCTCATTTACCACCAGTGAATGGAGGAAATAACTGGTCTAATGTGCCCTGTTTGTTAACGGATTGACCTGAGCTGCTGTGGTGCCTCGCTGAGTAAGCATGAGCTTTGTCCCCAGTGGATCTGCTCAGTCTTGTCACGGGAGCTATATGAAGGTCCGCATCTTAATCATCTTTGCAAAGCACCCATAGAGATCACTGTAAACAAAGCAAAACAAGAGGGAAGAGAGGCAAAGCGTCGGTGCTTTAGTTGGCATTAGTGACTGGGTCTCATCCAAGGACCTGTGAGCTCTCCGCTTCGCTCTGCTACTGAGGCATCTGGACATCCCTGGGCAAGTCAGTTCTTTTTGCCTCATTTTCCTCTCTGTAAAATGGGGAAAGCAACACTACCTTCCCTACTGGGTGGTTGCATGTTTGCTTAAGTACTGTTCTCCAGCCTGGGCATACGGCGGGGATGTATGTCTGAACATTGCAATCGTCATAATAATATTACCATGAAAATAAAGCGAAGCCCAAACCTATGAATAGTATTAAATTCTCAGCAATAGGAAGGGTGGCTGGACCAATCAGAAAGAAACCAAATTGACCATGAGACAAGCAGAGAATGGATTAGCCTCTGCTTGACAGATGGTGCCAGGGACTGATGTTTTTATTTCCCTTGCAGAGGAGCTTAGAGGAAGGGGGACAGGGGAGGGTGAGGCAGGGCACATTTATTAGAACGAAGCAGCAGTCTGTAGCAGCTCCACTGAAAAACCCCCAAAATACCAAAAGCAATTTCCAGCTGGTCTGTAAGGGACATGCTACATATCAGCTACAGGGTGAAAAACAGGAACAGCAATATTGTACCACACAGCACTTTTAATTTTCAAAGCAGCCTGAAAACATTTATTAATCTTCCTCTGACACAGGGAAATACAGTGCAGTCAGCAGCTTGTTCCTTTACTTATGCCAGGATCTGGGGAGACCCTGGGCCTTTTCCATAGCTGATCCATATCATAATGGCTCACATGACTCTGAAGGAGCCAGTCCCCTATACAGCACAACTGAGCAGTAGAGGCTGTGTTGGATCTGGAAATTAATGCACTGGAGAGAGGGGAAATATCTGCGCCCAACAACCTTAGTAAGGCCCACATTTAATATTTGTCCTATCTAAATCCACTCTTCAGTGTTGCAAGCAACACTATAGGAAGCATTTCAGGGGAGGTTAGGTGACTGAGGAATTAGTCATAAGCTCAGAAAGAATTGTGCAGTGAAACTCAGACACCAACATCTTGATCTAATTAAAACTTCTGACAAAATTTCTGTGCATCAGTGGGACCTGGGTACATCCCATTGAATTAGTGTCAGGGCTTGGGGGCTGCTTGTGCAGTTCTTCTCTCTTTAAAGAGAAAATGTTACAGCTTAGTGGTTTTTACTCCTCCTCAGTCTCCGGAGCCACTATTAATTTTTCAGTACGCTTGTGGATTCCTGTGTGGCAAAGCTGAGCCTACCAAACCAGGTATGCCTGAGGTGGGACCATGATCTAGTGGGATTTTCCATTGCCGTTTCACCCATACCCAGGATTTCTGGCAGCAGAGAGGAGGCAGTTGCAATATCGAGCTAGACTTACAGGCTGTGATCTCTCTGAGAGGCAGCTCGACTCCTAGATGTCCCCTCTATGCCTTCTTGGCTTCACCTCGTGTCAAAGGCTGGGTTCATCCCACTAGCTGCTCATGTTATGTGACAGCGGCTACTGAGAGCCTGTGTTTTTTCGGTGGAGATGGTACAGCCTGCAGCTTCATTCTCATAAAGTAAGCCTACTGACAGACAAAAAAAATATAATTACCTTTCATTTTCCCTCCCAAGCTGACACCTATTGCTTTTGGCTTACCTGAAAGCTGACATGGGCACAAGTGCCATTTACAGATACTTTTGCAGATGGCTGTGTTTTGCCAGGGGAAATAATTTACACAGTTGATCTCAAGATCAGAAGATGAAGATCGGTGATGAAGATGGCCATCCATGCCCTCTCCATAATAGCAGAGCTGGTCTCATTATCCTGTTACCACACCTAGTAGCCGTTAGCCAGATTTTAAAAGGTGTTTAAGTGTAAAACTCCAAAGCACCCAGGAGCCGTATGAAAGAAAGGACTTAATGTCCAAAGAGGGGCTCAGAATTTACATGCCATTATTAAGATGTCAGGAATGGAGACAGTAAGCAGGCCTGATGCCAGGGGATGTGTAACGCTCTCCTGCAGAAATGAAGAGTCATCGTTGTGAACACCACAGTTCAGGGAGGCCGGCAGAGGGACAAAAATCGCCCTGAAGCCAGTCACCGTTGCAGTGAGCGGGACTCACTGCCGTTCCCTAGCAAAGCAAGCAAGGTTGCTAAGTAGGATGGGTGTTGATGCAAACAGATCAAAGATGGGACAGGGATCTTGCAGGTTTTTCACATTGCTAGGCCTTCTTTCTTCAGTCTTCCACAGTAGAGGACGATTACTGAAATAAGGAGAGCTTTCAGGTTGTGGTCTCCTGCAAAGGGTCAGGCTGATTATTATTCTTTCTGTATACAGGCTCCTGTATCCACTTTATCTTGCCAAGGGACAGGGTCACTCGATCCCTCCTTCCTGGAAAATGTTTAGAAACCTGACCCTGCTCAGAAGATCACGAGAGGTTTGGAAGACAGGCTACCTGTATGACAGCTGCGTGCTTGTGCTTTCCTTTGCTGCTGTCTCACAAATCGCTGCACAGTGGCAATGCTCTGCAAGATCATACGAGTTACCAGTCTCTTATTTGGGGGAGATTTTATCAGGTGTCCAACACATGGATGATAGCCATCTGGTTATGCCACTTCCTCCACACAAAGTCTTGGTGTGACGCATACATCTGTGAGTAGAGAGAAGATGCAAGGGGGTGGTACTCCATTGACACAGCTGAGCAGGGCAGGCAGTGATCCGCATCTGTGAGTAGAGAGAAGATGCAAGGGGGCATTGACACAGCTGAGCAGGGCAGGCAGTGATCCGGCTGCCAACTCCCCTGCATTTTACAGTAGGTGATTTCAAATGAGCTTCCATACTCAGCTGAGGAGGTAAAGCTGAAACCATTCCTTTGGCATGGGAAAACATCGCAACAGGTGTCTGCCAGGAGAGGAGAGAAACATTTTGGGGGAGAGCAGCTACTCTGATGCACGTGGACTTCATCAAACAGTCTGGGCTGTCCCTATTGTTTGTGAGCACTGGATGAGAACAAAGACAGATTGGGCTAGAAAGGGCCCCACACAGAGACATTCAGAACACATACAGAATAGGACACTTTAATGGCTACACAGGATCACTGTTTTTTGATATAATCACAGGAATCGACTAGCTTGGGAATATATATACCCACACAGCTGAGGCCCAGATGAGTTCCCATAACTGTTTCTTTTTTAGTTGCGTATATCAAGAGATGGAACTGATCCATTAGAATTGTCGCTTCACAGACACGAGAGTGAGGAAAAAGCTTTGTAGTGCTGTCAATCTTTTTTATTTGCTGTTCCTAGTGCTCTGGGTGGGGTTTCCCAACGACAGTCAAGGCAGCATTTCCTTGAAGGCCTTGGAGCTGATTCAATATTACTATCAGTCTTTCAACAGTACCACCCCCCCTGCTCAGGAGGCACACTTTTAGGTGTCAAAGGTGAGCCTATTTAAAGGAAGAGAACCAGCCCCAGTCTAGACTAACTACTCTCTTTTGTTCGTAGATATCTACCCAAAGACATTTATCAAAGATGCTAAATTCAGAGGGAGCAGAGAGGAAAAGGCAAGCAGAGCCAAAGTGGCACACATAGGAAAGGGAGACAGGACAAGCAAGGGAAGGGAACAGGACGTGGAAGCCTACCCAGTAAGTAACTTCATCGGTACCACTAAAATGGTGGGGGAGAGGCTTGTTTTGCAATTTTCTTGACAAACTAATAATACTTAGCTGTAATCAAACACTCCTGTGAAGGTAGAGTGCATGTAAGACTGGGAGGAGAGCTCAGCGGATGTGTGTCCGTGCTTAAAATCAGTCTCCAGGATGGAGAAACCTTGAGAAGGCAGACTTCAGATCTGGTTTCCATCCAGCAGCAGTGACACATGGGTGGCACCACCTCCTTTAAGGCACAGTGTGTTTCAACAAGTCAAGCTTGTGAGAGAAGCCTGCACCTGATGAAACAGAAAATGCCTAGCTCTCCTTCTGCAAATGCTTTAGAGGTCTGTGAGGGGGCTGTCAACTCGGAGATGAGCTGTACAGCTGAGTAAACAATACCGTATTTGTCTCTGGGACAAACTAAGAGAGATGATGCATGGTTTATTCCAGGGCATTATTGAGACCACCACAGAAGTGAGAAAGGATTTATTTCCTTCCCAGATACAGTAGTAACAAAAAGCTGGAAGCTGTCTGCAGGTCTTGCATCTGAACATATGGTGATGAGACTTTGTACTTCCACAGTATCATGCACACAAAGATTTTAAAGTACTTTGCTGAGCTGAGTAAGCAGTGCAATTCTTGCTGCAGAGGTAAAAATTCTGAGTACAAGAGAGGCAAAGCAAATGATCTGGAACCCCTTGTCCTGCCAGAGGGGGAATGGCAGGGTTAGGCCAGGAGCGCAAGGCAAAGAGCTTTCCATTTGTTATGCTCTCCAGGCTCCAGTTTGGCTGAGAGCCTAAAGGAAGGGTGCTTGGGGGCTTTCATGGGGTCAGTTGCTTATATGGCAAATAATATAATGGGCACATGGGATCGGCCTTACACAGGAGAGGCTCTGAGTTAGACTAGCAAGGGACTTGCTAGTAAGGGTAGCCCGAGTCACTCATAAGCCAGTGAAATAGATGAAAACAAGAAGAGTGAGGAGTACTACAAGTTTAAACCCGGATGGGCTCACAAAACTGTAGAACCTCCTGCAACCCACACCATGCCTGATTCAGTTTCTTATTTCACTGGGACTACACACACAGATTACTCACATTTGGCAGGGGTGAGCAAGCTTTCTTCCTAGATTTGCAAGACATGACACGAGGGGGAAAGTCACCTTCACAGATGATTATGCATCAACAAGTATATCAGAGGCAGGCAACAGGGCATCAACAGTATCTCGGCAAGGAGCTGAGCTGCAGCAGTGACAGCTTGATATGGGACCTGTACACCCAAGAGAGCGCAGGGTGGAGGGCACGGCAGGCTACATCCTGGAAGAGGAAGGTTTTAAGGGAAGAGTAGGACACTCCATCCATTCTGAGGAGGCACAAAGCAGGAACAAAGCAAACAAAACCAGTAATTTGCCAATAAAGCATGAAGAGTATTCCATCATTACAGTTGTTGCATCATTATTAGTCAAGCTTCTAGGCATCTGCTAATGTGACAGCTAATTATTATTATTACAGTGTTTAGACAGATTTTCTAAAAGGCATCATGTAGATGTCTCCCTCCCATTAATTTCAGAGCGACTAAGGCAACAGGGACTTAGCTCATAGTCCAGCCTCAGCCTGGAACGTGGGAGGCTACATGAAGTGATCATCCCTTCATGGATCTCTAACCAGCAAAAAGCAAATGTACTTTCACAGGTGCCCAGTCAAAATCTGTACTGGTTTGAAAAGACTCATTAGACCGAACTAACTAACCAATCTAACACTACATCTTAGCCCTTGAAAACCACAGCATGAAAAACAGTCTTCACCTCATGCTAAGTTCTGAATGGGAAAGACCGCAGTATACCTGCAAAGGTATATCGTGCCTCCTCCTGCTGTGTTCAGATACATTAATCATAGAGCAATTAAGAGGAGATAGGAAGAGAAGACACCAGCTCAGCAAGACAGGGTTTAATTTAATGGAAAAATACTGATGGAAGGACTAAAAATCTGGGAAACAGTCTGTTGCCATCAGCAGGAGAGTTGGGTGTTAGGCTCCCTCAGGTGTCACCTTTGCAGGCGTGATGCCATTGAAAAGCTGTTCTCTCAGGGGCTATGCCAGCATGGTCTTTAGCAAGCTGTCAGGATAACTTCTTTACAGGCCAGTTAGTGAGGCCAATGCTGCAAGTCTGAAAGGAGCCCTGAGAACATGTGGTCATCTGCATGTCCAAGCATACCCTGTGATATAGTAGAGTTTAGGACACCATCAGGCTCATCATTCACACCGTGCAGAGATGATAGGAATGCCTAGTCCATGCTTACTTACAATCACCACCTACCCCCCACCTCCACTGACTAATTCAACAGCATTCAAAAAGCAAACTCCAGCAGAATGAGTAGATAGATCTGAAGAAATCTATAGCAGACAACAGAAAGGACCCATATAAACCCATTCCTAAGATAAAAGGGAGGAACTGTGAACTGGAGCCCATCACTACAGGAAAGATGTTGCATTGCTGGAACATGTCCAGAGGAGAGCAACAAAGCTGGTGAGGGGTCTGGAGCACAAGTCTGATGAGGATTGGCTGAGGGAACTGGGGTTGTTTAGTCTGGAGAAGAGGAGACTGAGGGGAGACCTTATCGCCCTCTACAACAACCTGAAAGGAGTGTGTAGCGAGGTGGGTGTTGGTCTCTTCTCCCAGGTCATGGGCGATAGGGCGAGAGGAAATGACCTCAAGTTGCCCCAGGGGAGGTTTAGGTTGGACATTAGGAAAACTTTCTTCACCGAAAGGGTTGCCAAGCATTGGAATGGGCTGCCCAGGGAGGTGGTTGAGTCCCCATCCCTGGAGGTATTTAAGACGGGTAGATGAGGTGCTTAGAGACATGATTTAGTGGTGGAATGGAAGGGTTAGGTTAACGGCTGGACTTGATGATCCTGAAGGTCTTTTCCAACCTAAACAATTCTATGATTCTGTGATTCTATGATTGTAAGCAGACATATTCCTCATGGGACCCATTTTTGCAAGTATGCATAGACAGCTCTGCGTGAGTGAAGATGAAGTACCATGAGTAGCTGGACCTCCTTGCAAAGGGTACTAGAGTGAACTGCTTCTTCTGGGAACTTAAATGAGGGCATGCTTAACTCCAGAATATTTGTCAGGGAATAGCAATGGCCTGCCGTTCCCAAAGCACAGACCAGCCAGGAGCCAAAGGCAATCCCAGCACAAGCAGTGCTTTCAGTGATGGAGCACAGTCCCAGGAGATCTGAGCACAGCAAGCAGGGACAGGTGCTGGTAGCAGGATCCATCAACAGCCCCAGGCACAGCAAGCAATGAACCAGGCCCAGGCTCCATGCAGGAACAAAAAGAAACAGAACCAGGACTGGAGACAAGCTGCAGCATACACCTGAGGGACCCATCCAGGAGAAAAGCTGCTGACAGTGGAGGTCCATGGTCCATCCAGGGGACAGATTAATTTGAACTTCTTGCAGTACAGCACTTACACATTTCCTAATTCTTGGGTTTTTTTAAAATTCAGCTATTATAATTTAGTATGACCCTTCTCCACAGAAATGTACTGACCTCAGTCTGGTGGAATCTCGGTTTCAAATCTGATCAGTTAGCAAGAGAAACATGTCTGATTTCATTCTAATTCCCAAAAGTCATGCACTCTCTTGGCAGTTTCTAATTCACTTTGGGTAGATCCAATTTCAGGTAGCTGAGAACAGTCAAGAAGCAGCCCATCACAAGGACTAGGACACTTTTAAACTCGATGCTCAACTGACCCATGTTTTCTTAATTTTCCTGTTTCCCCAGTACCAATTCAGTAGTAACCTCACAGAGCCCTTCTCTGCTTTCCCTCCCCTGCCAGGTAAATTCTGGTAGTCAAACCTAATAGGCTTTGGGGTATGTCTGGGTTGTTTTTTTTCTTGCTACCTCAAGCTGAGAAGCAAAGTCAGAACCTCACAGCGTGCAGACAGTGTAACTGCTTGTGAGCAAAGGGAGTTGGCTTCTCTCAGGTCGTGTAAGTCCTGAGCAAATGTTTTCTTTTTGGAAGGCTTCTTTTGAGTAGCTCCCACAGGAACAAAACAATGCAGTACTCCTTCCCCCAAAATAGCAAGCAAACAAGATAAATCTGGCAACGCTTACACACAAAAAAAATGGGAGCTGATGAAACAAATGGAACAGCTCACGACTAGGGGCAGAAAAGCAAAATGACAGAGCCAAGAGGTGGATCAAAAAATAGGTCAAAATCTGTCTGAAACACCAGGAAAAGCTTTCCCTGGCAAATTCACTTCAGCACCTGGTAAGTAACTGAAAGTGGAGTTGACCCACGTGTCAGGCAGGTGAGTTTTCTGTGGTTGTTAATTACCCCCTGGTTTCTGAAGGCACCATTAATGGCTACCGATAGCATATGGAGGAGCATCACGCTCCTGCCTACATCCCTAACTTCTAGGACAGTGATGCATACATAAGCCATGTTAAATTGCCATACAGCCGTCCACGGGCAGCCCACATACTTGCATCTGTGCTAGCTCACAGTTACTAATAGTTGTCATTAGCTGCTGAAAAATGAACATGGTGGATCTTGGTCGGGGGTGGGGAGAGGGGGGGTTTACTGTGCAGTGAGTCACTGCGTACGCCCTTGAGCAAAACGTCAGCAAACACAATTGGGACCGAACAAGAGATGGTTGTTAAATGATCAATTTAAGTTAACCAAGACTTCATTATTCCTGAGTTTTTGTTCTGGGTAACCTGGGAGGTTTTCTTTTGTGTGGCGTAGCTCTGTCTACATTGACTCATCAGACTTGAGGGCAAATGATCCTTACCCCTCCTCTTAGCTATTAGATTACTGCTAGGAAGCTTGTTTGTTTTATCTGTTCCTCAGTTCTTTGGCCCATACCCACAATCTGATCTTGAATTTGCATGTAAGCAGAGGTAAGCTCCAGCTCTGATTTAGCTGTTGAACACAGAAGTCTAGGTAATGCTGGGACAAAGGTGAGAAACATAAATTAACCTGAGAATAAATGAAAATCAATTGAGAATAAATAGAAATAAATAATTTGCCTTGACACAGCTGCTTAAAGTATACAAACTGAGTAAGCAGTGAGCTGAAATAGCCATATATATAAGCTATTTGAAAATAGCCTGAGGAGCTACGGTAAGGCAGGAGACCACCTTGTAAAAGAGGCCTTTTATGCATATTTCACTGTAATATCATAACCTATTTATTTTCTCGCCTCAAGCAAATGGGTGTTTGGGAGATTCTTAGACATTTCTCCTCCTCGCTGTGCACGGTGTGCTTAATTCTACACTGCTTTGCTTTTTGTGGAGTCATTTAAGCCTGGGATGAACTATGCAATCCCTCCTCTCTGGGAGAGTGTTGTAGAATAATACTCGACGTGAGACAGAGTGGTTTAGAAATCAAATTTTGGCTCATGACAGCAGCTCTCAAAATGAGACCCACAGCATCAAGGAATTCTTTCCTACCAGCTGAGCAGGACTCAGCTTTCCAACTAACACCTGTCTTTTTCCCCGTTTCTAGAAACCAGCATATGTAAAGTGGAAAGGCAAACAGAGGAAATAATTTCCTGATGTTACTCTGCTGTTGGTTTTACATGTTGGAGCCGTAGCAAGACTGTTCTGTGGCTGGGGAGGGAAGAGCAAGGCTGTCTGTGCTGCGATGAACAGGAGACAAGGTCTCCACAAGGCACTTCCCTGCTCAAATGTGTCTACACCAAAAAAAGCTGGCAGAACACGAGGGCTTTGGTGTAGGTCCTAAAAGCGGATCACCCTTAGGGCTCTATGCTGGCAGAAACCCCTCTCACCTTTTTTTCTATACAAACTCATATATTAAAGCAGAAGGGAGGTAGAGGAATGGGTTACATCCAGGCAAAGAAGTCAGGAATAAACATCCCTTCAAAGTACAGAAGAAGCATACACAGAGATGTGATGAGTAGGTGCAGTTTATTTCTCCTGTCTCCTGTGCTTGCTGTGACTGCGGGCTCTCGGGACCGGCACTGCACGCCACCTTACACTTTGGCAGGCATGGAGGAAATCAATTCCAAGCTTTGGTCACAGACATTTTCCACATCTTTCCTATTTGCAGCCTTGACCCTGCCCTCTGTTGCCCTTACTGGGACCTGGGAGCTGAAGGTGACATTCCAGGTTGCAGTTGTGAAGATACTTGGCCTTTAGGCCAGTTATGAGTTATGATGCTAGTGAGAAAGGGGTTAACCTGTTCCCAGGTGGGAGTAGTCTGCAGGCAGGGATCTGCGAGGCAGTAGGGGCTGTACCAGATGTGAGGGAACTGATTAACTCACTGCATGCCCTAGTACCACAGAGGAGCTGTGCAAAATTAGTACCTTATTATAGCAAGGAATGGGTTTTAGATTGGGGTCTGTAATTAAGAGCTTAGATTAAATCCACTTTGGTTGAGGAGAGAGAAGTGGAGAAAACAGCTGGGACTGTCTGGTACCATAGTGGTCTGGGCTTTATCCTTTCTTGAAGCCGAGGGAAGAATGCCTTAAGGTTACCCTGGTTTTGTTAGAGGCAAACAGAAGCTTTTCCTACCCCGAAACAGTGTGAATTCTGATAAGTGCTTATTTTTGAAAGGAGTGATTCATAGATACTTTTTTTTATTTAAAGATGAGTTGTTTTCTGGGGGATTTAAATCTTCCTTGACAGTGTTTATAACTTGAAATGCCACAAAGCAGAGCTGTCACATAGCAATTGGAGGATAATACTGACAAGAAGAGAAAGAGAAACTGGCTATTCTCGTTTGGCTGTCTGGATGGGAAGGAGCTGCAGACAGAGAACAAACAGAGCCACATGAAACACTGCTAGAAGCAACCCAGAGAGGTCACCTCTGTTGCTAGGCAGGATTGGCTAACACAAGCAGGGAAAAGAAAATTAGCCTCAGAAAATAATTTCAGCTTTAATAATTCAGCCTGGTGCTGACACTGAGACGCAGATTTGGTTTTTAGATGCTGATTTTTATTGTGGATGTAGCCTTCCCCCTTTCTTTTCTCTTTCAGCCCAATTTGCTTTGAGAATTATTCTCAGCCCAAGCTCATGATTGACGTTATCTGCGGTCAGCATCCGTGCCAGTGGCCCCTGTCGTGATCCCACCGGTAGAACTAAACCACCTGGAAAATTTGGGCCAAAAGGCCTTGTGTGGACAGCCCTCCAGGGAGACAGCGCTTTTTAATTAACTGGCAGAAAGTGTCGGTGGGGAATGATTGCCAGTTCCATCTGAGGGGCGCGATCCCAGCTGCATGCTGTAATTTCTGCTACCTGTACAGTGGAAAAACCTCACAGTATTAGCCTTTTTTTTCCTCTCAGAGGTGCTAAAAATATGCTCTTTGAAAAACACAGAGTGATACTGGTTTGGAACAGGAAAGGGAAAAAGCAAAGAAATCTGGGACCTACACGGAGGCCACACTGACAAATTTGCAAAGTGTTTTCAGTGGCAGTGGTTCACAGGGAATATCAGGTTCTGAAAATCATTGTCATCTGTCCCATAAGTAATTATTTGAGTGGATTAGTCACTACTGGCTTTGGCAGGGCTTTTCATTTGGTTTTCAATAAGAGGCTGCAATCTCCAGTTTCAACAAAACTGCTTGTGGCACACTGGCCAAAAAAAAAGGTCCATGAGGATAACATGGCACTTGTCTTCTAGGCAAGGGGGCAGAAGAATATTAAATGGCATTGTGAGAGGACAAAAGGAGAGCCATCTGTTCACAATAGCCTTGGACTCTTCGGTTTGGTTTGTTTCGGTTTTTTTTCCATACAGTGAGAAGCTCCTGGGATCAAGTTAAAATGTGGAAATGTCAGCTTTCTTGGAAAAAAAACCCAAAATATTTCCAGTTTCTGGGGTCCTGATATCAAGCAAAGGTGGCTTGCATTGGGCTAGTGAAGTGGATCCTACATTGCCAGCTCAAACCTTGCTGCTGTAGAGCAGGACTGGTGCCTGTCTGCCACAAAAACGTGAGGCTGCTGACTTGAGCCAGCTCGAGGACTGCAGCAAGGCCCACCGAGCCATCTGATCAGCCGGGCAGCCTGGGGAGCGGGGCTTGGTAACCTCGTCAGTCATACCAGTGAAAATCATCCCAACTCAAGGTTCACCATGCGGAGAGAACATAAATGTCAGCTTGAAGGAACATAATCAGCAGCAATATCAGAGGGAGAGGACTTGGAGTCCAAGAGTGTTTGACCATAAATCTTGGGAAACCCTCTTGCACTCAGCTATGAATTTGGCAGCTCTCATTCACACTTCCAGCAGATGTTTATCCAAGCTCCATCAACTGCTGTTTGCAAAGGGATTGAAGGGTACAGGAGTCACTGAGGTATCTCTTATCTAGAGCTGGGGTTTACCATTTCAAAGCATAATTGCTCTTGGTTACTTGGTTACTTTTTCATGCTTCCACTTCCCTTGATCTGCAGATCCTCCAAATGCAATGTAATATACTGGCGCATTTAATCAGCGCTGATTCCCTGAAGAAGTGCTGGGAAACGGGATTTAGAGACAAGAGCTGGGCATGCTGCGTTTGCTGGCCATATGTTGGGATATTTCCTTTCAGACTGGGCTCCAAGAGTAGCTTGTGTTTGCAGGCATGGAAATGGAAACAGTACAGATAGGGAGTAAACAGCATTCAAGAATCATGTTGAGATCTAGCATCCTTTATTTCAGAGAGGGAAGCAAAAGGAAGAAAAAAAGAGAGTAAGATCACATCAGAGGCTGTGGGATGAACATATCAGTTCTCATTGGCGTCCCAGCAAAGAGGAATTTAAAGGTGAGATTTGAAGGAGGATAATTTGCAGATGTTTATAGGGAAGATGAAATGATGGTGGCTGTAAGAAGGGAACACTCTGTTGAACTGGCTGGTTGCCAAATCCCACCATCAAGTGACTTCTGATGAACAACACAGTCCAGGGTTATGCCAGAGTTTGCATTGCTTCCACATGCGCACACAGGAGAGAAATAATGTGCCTTATCACTTCAGCTGGTCATAGGGCTGCTCCTGTCTCTTCTGATGAGGATGAGCCACTTGCTGCTGCCCACCAGTTCCTCACCTCCACTCAGCCCATGGAAGCCTGCTCTGCCCAAGGCTGGAAGGCAGCTGTGCTGGGGACAGGGAGAAATACAGAGACTCCAGGCCAGGTACATGTATTAGTCACTGCAGGGACCCAGCAGTCAGGGTACTGCGTACAGGGAGCCGGGAAAGCAGCTGTTTCAAAGGTCCCTCTAAAAACCTGCGTTCCTTGATGTAACACAAGTTGTGCAGAAATTTGTAACTCTTAAGCCTGAGCCTATTTTTTTTGAAAGGGAGGCCCATCAACCTGCTACAAAATGTGTTCCCTGCCTACCTCAACTGTCTCTCTCTTCCAGCATCTACCACCCACAGATAGACCGGTCTCCCTTTTCCTCTCCAACGGGGCCCATTGCCCTCTACAAGCTGCTGCAAACCTGGGAACTTTCTCTATCTAGAGCTCTTGTCTTACTGACCAACCTGCTCTGCTCCAAAGGTCAGACACTGTCGGTGAATCTGCATGGTTTAGGGAGCTAAAACCCAGAGGGAAGCCCAAGCTCCTTTGGGTCAATTAGATATTAATTTGGATTCCTGTATTTATGACATTTTTCAGGGATATTGTGATGGATGTTTGTTGCATAATCAATTATCATATTACGAACATTATCTATATTTATTTTTGGGAAAAACTTCTGTTGTTTGTTACATGTGTGCCGTGCTTGGCTACAACATCATCCACAGTTGTATTCCAGCTATGACTGAGTTACGTTCTCTCAGAGGTGTTCCCTCTGTGTGGTGGAGAAGCAGAGCAGCTGCGATCTTCAGGGCTGGAGTCAGACCTGGTGAGGATGGTGGGGAAGGAGGAGAAGAGGAGGTCCACCACATGACAGGATATGCCCTGGAGCAGAGCTCTGGACAATGCAAACAGAATTCGTGGAGGAGAGCAGTTCAGTTGCCATAGCTAGGAGTGGCGGGTACGGCAATTATTTCATAGGGCTTTCATGGGTTTAAAGCCAAAGGAGACATGAGGCTGTAGCAGTTGCTGTGCACATGCGAGTCTGTATTTGCTATTCTAAACTAGGAAGGACATTCTAGCCTGGTTTTCTAAGGAAACAAAGCTTACGCTGTCATGCTGCTTGTCCATCTGTTTCCCCTTTGGTTGTTGCCCAGCAAATCTGGAACCCATTGGCCAAGGTCAGCCAAATTTGACAGTGGGACAGTGGGCACTTCCCTCTGCAGAGAACCGGGTGGCCTGATGTAGGGGAAGGCAGGGATAAGCCGTTCCTTTAATTGAGGAAGGCAGCAGCCAACTGGACATGAGTGCTGGCTGGCCTGTCAGCCCACGCTTGGCTCTGCATCCGCCGCAGCTTATGCCCAGCCATGGAGGCTAGGTAAAACCATGGCTACCAGTGAGTACTAACTGTGCCTGGTGGGGAGACTTCCCTTCCTAACCATTGCACTAATTAGCTTAACCCTGCAAGATGACATCTGATTAGCTTGAGCTCTCTAAGAAAATATCTCACAGCTATTCTGTGTTTGGGTGATTAAAAGTATCCTGATAGGAGATGATATATTATGAAAACCCTAATTTTCTCAATAATCTGTATTTTGGCCTGATGGTATTTGAAGAAACCCTTTGAGGGATGTCTTTTTGCAAAGCAATCCCAATTGTTATTATAAACACATACCCTGATCAGTCTCTCCTCTGACCTCACACCATCAGATAAGCAGGCTTAGCCTTCAGATGTCAGTAGGGATTACTTTATAGCCATCCATAGTGGTGACTGGGATAAAGTGATCTTTTCTGCAAATACAGTTTAGCCTTTAGGAAGTTACTGCTTACTCGTGTGTTAACCTCAGATATGAGCAGGTGACCAAAGACAGGCGGACTGCAGCTTGCCGGTGCTAGTGAGCTATAAATAAAGAGGACCCTGCAGCTACAGTCGCCTGTGCTCTGCTGCAGGTAAATATTTGTTCATGGAAGTTTAGTGAGGGCAGCTTGCATTCAAATGGCTGACCACAACCCTCCCTGCCCACCCCCAGCAGACTGCAGTAAAAAAATGCTTTGGTGGCATCGGCTGCCACAGGGTATCAAGACCCTCAGGAAAAAACAAATCCAGTTAATTTTCTCAGTGACATGTTGTTGACACAGAAAGTTAGTGTTTGATACCAGAGACTCAGATAATGAAGGGTCAGGACATCACCAACCTCCACCTTCTAGGCTGAGGCAGGAGCAAGTACTTCTAGATCATCCTGAATGTATTTTAAGTATATCAAATGGCAAAGATTCCACAGTCTTTCTAGGAAAAGCTGATGTTTGTGATACATTTTCTTTCTAAAGGGTATTCCAGTCTGATTCTCTGCTCTGCATCCTCCCTGAAATATATCCAGCCTCTGACTTTGGGTAGGATGCTGTGCAAAGGCAGAGAGGGCAGAGAGCAGAGCACTGAGGAGGACAGAAGGGATGACCATGCTACTCCCTCGTCATCACCACCCTCTGCACTGTTTTGCAAACCCCTCTGTCAGCAGCACCAAAGCCAAGTTTCTTACCTTTGCCTCTAAGTTCTTTTGTGGCCTCTTTTCATGCAATCTAGACGTCTCCATTTAGCAAAGGACAGCAGTCTCATTGACTAGATGTTCTTTCCGCTCTGCACCATGCCGCAAGGTAGCTCCTCCATTTAAACACCATGACATTGCACTTCAAGGTCATCCTATAAATTCCTTCCTAAAATTCTGCTACCATAAGCTCTGCGGAAAAACTCAGAATTAGACTGATGGCGTGCACTGAACACACTGCCAGGCATGTAACTCAGCTCTGACCCGCTACTTCGAGCATGGCTGACCTGCGAGGTAGCATCTCTGTTGTCTTATATCTCACATTGGGCTGGGTTGCTGGCACATGGGGCACCTTTCTCTTCTGTCTTCATAAAACAGGTACCTCAGTACAGAACTGGGGCTCTGAGGTGAGATGCAGATAATAAGCAAGTTGGTTAGTGCAAAATGGAGAATTAGTATCAGTCCTTTCATGTCAAAAAGCTCTTGAAGCTCTGTTAATGCATTTTCAGTGTTATTCTTTCTGAAACAATCCTGCTTAACCAAGATGACCCACCAGACTTTTCCCATCTCTAATTTTAATGTAGTTTTATAAAATGGATACATTTGGCATGTCATCTGGAAACATTAACTAGGGAGGTTAAAGGGGTGAGGCTCTTGGGTTTAAAGCATCCATTTAGTGGATAGATAAATGAATTGACTAAGTGCTAGCACATTTGTCATAGGGCTATTATACCTGAAATTTTTTCTGGGCTGGTTATAAGCTATTGGTTAATGGAGTAGAATTAGATTTTTACAGAACCCCATGCAGATAATTTTCTTGGAAAACATTTTGAAGAGCCTGCCTGTCCAGAATATGAGTTGTGATGTTCCACTGCTGTCTGATTGATTGCTCCTCAAACAGCAGGACTGCGGCTGCAAGTGGTAGCCTGTGGCTCCTCCATTAACGTTTCTGTGCTAGCACAGGAGGGCTGTGATAAAGAGAAATGACACATTAATGTAGAAGCAGGCTCAAAGCCCTCAGATCTGAGCATCACGGGACCTTAACAAAATCTAACATTTGATCTAGAGCAGGGCTACTTGGCCAGGGGACACTCAGGTCCAGAATAGTCACGTCTTCAAATTCTGGGTGAAGATTGTTTGATTGAAGCTTATCTGTCCTCAAGAGATTAATCCAAATAAAGAATAATACCAAGGAAACTCCCTCACAACAGGATCTTAATACAGAGAAATGTAGCTCCTTGCCTTTCCAGTATTCCAATATCTCCCTCAGTCAGGCTGAGGAAGATGCATGAGGAAAGCTCTGGGCTGTTCCAGGGATATGAAGTATTTAATCTCCAGGACACCGGTATCTGAAGTCGGTTGAGACACTTCAGACAGAAATAGGTTCCATCCTAACAGACAGTAAAGGGAACATATGATATCTTCTAGTTGCTAATTGTCAGGAGTCCACAAAATTACCACCAAGATATTACAGACAAGCTTTTTTTAGCCCTAGCAGTGAGGCCAAGGGATGGATAAACCACAGAAATAGTCTGCAAAAGGTGAGGGGCAACTCCCTATACACTTAGCAGAGCTTATTTGCCCCAGTAAGAGGGCTAGGGGAAGATGGTGTTATCCCTTCTGTACATACCTCCTTTGATGCTTTCCTTTTTATCAGACAAAAATGGTCTTTTCCCACTGTATATCCTTGACTCTTATATATATTCATTATGCTCTTCATATCATCCCGCTTTGCTCTTTTTCCCTCGCTTGTTATGTTTTCCCCAGCAGACAGAGCCTCATGATGCTCTCTGTGGCCGGGAGGAGCTCCCCCAGCACACCCCCGGATCTCACTTGCTATTCGCTGTCAAAATCCTTCTCGGGAGGCCCAAATGTTTAAAGAAAAGTTGGCAGCATGTAGGCTGACATGTGCCGCTCTCATGTTTGCTTGTCTGGTAGCTCCTGATTTTAGACCCCAACCAGCTTGTGCTCATTTTTTTTTTCTCAGAGACTTTTTGGGATTTTGTTGGCCATTTTGCTCTGAATCTGTGTCTCAGCTAGCACGAGAGGGTTGGGCACTCTGATTGATACTCCTGTATTTTATGAACATAAAGTTAATATTGTGAATAGTGAGCTGCTTTAGAACCATGGCTTGACAAGTTCATTCATACTGAACTGGAAGTGGACTGGGGCCCAAAATAGCCTGTGAATGCCTGACCAGGGGAGGCCGAGACGACAGGCCTGCTTCCTAGCAGGGGCTCATTTATTTTGCAGGCAGCTACTGTTGGAGGTCAGGGCCTATTTATTGGAACATGATGTGACTGCATCGCTTCTGTTAAAATACAAACAAAGAACAGTGTCATCCCAGTGACACTGAGAACGGTCCTTTTAACGAGGTGCATAAATAACAGACTGTCTCACTGGAAACCCTTAGCGGTGTGAGGACAAAACAGGATAATAAGCAGGAGGTGCCCGCAGCTATCGTATTAGATCTGTTGCCTCTAGATTTTGTCTCAGAAGCCCCCACAATTTTCTGGGGGTCCTGCAGTTTTGAAACTGGTACTCACAGAATCACGGAAATGTTGGCTGGAAGTCCCCTCTGCAGGTGTCCTGGTGAAAGCGTCTTCCCTAAAGTCCAACCTGGGCCTCCCAAACAGCAAACTGTGGCTACCACCTCTTGTATCGTCTGCTACTGCTGAGAAGTATCTGCTGTCTTTGTATCTCTCCATGGGGTGGTTGTAGCCCACCACTAGCTCACCTCTTCAGACACCTCTTTCCAGCCTAAGCAAGCCCAGCTCCCTCCACCTCTCCACAGGGGTATGTGCTGTGGGGCCCTGAACACATGGGCAGCCTGCACTGGGCCCCACTGGTTTCCCCATATCCCCCTTGACCTGGGAAGGGGAGTGAGGGCAGATGCAGCAACCCAGGTGTGGCCTCACCATCACCAAGCACTCAAGAATAAGTAACTTCTGTCAGCACTGGCTGCCTCCTTCCTACCCAGCACCTTCCAGGCTTTCTGGGTGAGGAGTTGCTGTCAAAAGCCCTTCATGGTCTCTATTCTTCCATAAAGTTGTCCAGTTGCTTTTTGAACCTCTGTAAAGGCTGCACCTACAGTCTCCTGTGGCAAGGCGTTTTACAGATTTCTTGCACAGCGTCTGAAGAACAACTTCCTTCTCTTTGTGGAGAACTTGCTAATTGCTAGCTTCATTTCTTGTTCTCATACAAGAAAGCACAATGAACCATTGTATAGTATTTAGTCTCCCCCTGCCCTTTATGATTTTGTAGATCTCTATAGAAGTGATTACAAAAGAGAGGACAAAAATATGAAGGTAAGACAAATACTATATTCTGCTTTTCTGTCCCTTTGTTCCCTGCAGCATGTGACTCCTCATGCTTCACGGAACTCTACCAGTTAACAGCAACTAGGCTGAGGCTATAAACAACCTTTTTCCTGCTCATTTACCTGTGTTGTTCTGGCAGTTGCTTAATGGTAAACATATGATTTACTGACACACTTTAGACAGAAACGTTCACAAGTTTAATTCCTTGCCTTTAAAAGACAGGCTAATACAATTTTCCTCTACATTCCTTCAGGCCACAGAGTCGAGGACAGCCACAGGCAGAGGTGCTTTCAAGGCCCCCAGCTGGATTATCATCTGAATTTCATTAGAATTATGAATAGTGCTGCATATGAAATCGACTGGGGGAAAAAAAACAACTTAATCTGTGAAAGAGCTGCAAAAGAGCTGTAATTCTTTCTGAAAGATTGCTTTGGCTTCTTGCTCTGCTAATCTGGTGTTGGTGTTTATGAGGGCAGTCAGTATGCATCCTCAAGCAACAGTTGTAATGTCTGGTCCACATATGCTATTTACAGAAGCCACTGATCTTGCAGGCAGTTTGACATTCAGCAAAGAACAGGGCCTGACAGGAAGGAGATAACCTGCAGGTTAGGGACAACCAGCTGAACCCTACAAAAGCTCACCCCGACCTCAAGAGGAGCTTTGCTAGAGCAAGGGATTCAGGCCGGGTCTGAGGGAGTGGTACACTTCTAAGCCACCTATCTGAATCTGACACAGGCAGGAAGCCTCCAAGGCCTTAAAACCTTCTCTTTGTTCAAGACCTACTAGAAAATAAGCTGGTCATCTCCATGTGAGTGGGAAAAGTGATGTGGAGTACAGCTGGTGATGTCCTGCTAATACTGAAATGAGGGGTTCCGACTCTCCACTCTATTGACTCAGATGATGTTGCAGGAAGGACAAGCAGCCTCTGTACAGGAAGGGGAATTATCACAGGGCTGACAGTTACCCTTGCCAGGGACTTTTCCCATGCCTATTAAGCCTATCCAAAGCAAATGAAGCTGCATATTTTTGGGCCATGAGGTTAAAGGTGATCTCTAGTTAATCCAACACAGAGGTGTGCTGATGGGGAGACAGTCTTGACTGTGAGATTTATTGGGCTGCAGAAGCATCTGGTAAGGAGGGAAGCCCCTAGAGCTGCATATAGAGGTGGACACAAGCCTGCAGCAGGGAAGAGGCTGGAAGAGATGCGAGGCAGCAGCCAGAAATCCTTGATACAATCCTTTGGACTGACTGAGTGCAAGTTGCTGTTGGGGTGTTGCTTGGGCTACAGTTTAGAAAAACGACTTGCTTGTGCAATAGGCGGTAATCCATAAGGGGAGCTGGATCTTGGCTTCTCTTCCCTAATGCTTTGGTGGAGTCTCTCCTAAAATTATTGAATGGCACCACCTTGTGGGTGCTTGAAGGTGATGAGACTTTTCCATCTTTTTTCCATGTGTTGGCTTTGCAGGGGTACCTTTGAATGGTGAGGCATTCATTCTCACTCTGCTTGTCAAAGACTAGGCAGTCATCGAGAACTGGTTTTCTGCTTGTTTTCTGCCAGCTGACAGAAACAGATTTTAGCGCTTAGGGGTTGATTTTCATGGCTTAACTGATTTTGCCTTTGCTAGTGGTCTTATTGGAAAACTGTAAACACAGATTTAATAATTACAGTTTTTCAGTTATAGAGGAAATGCAGAGGAAAAACACTGAAATGTACATTGAAGGTCATCTGTCCTGTACACAGTATCTTCCCTCTTGCTGAGATGTGAAATTCATGTGCCAGCCAGTTCATGCATCACAAAATCCACTAAACTAATGAAAGTAAGGTGCAACTAGAGAATTTACCATATGTAGTATTGCGTTTGCCTTTAGGGATTACCCTGGCAATGACAGCACGCATCCTTTACTGCAGTTTCTGGGAAGCATCAGACATATGTTCATGAATAGAACAACAGCTCGTGTACGAGTCCAAGACTTTACAGAAAGCATTGGCTGCCTGGTGTGGTGTGTATTTTATACAGCAACAGGATTCATGTTATCATGGGTATGCAGGAACCAAGGATGCAATGTATCCACTGATGAGAGAGTCGGTGTGACTGTACATGTATGGAGTATCCATTTTTTTGGTCGAATGGGACTATCACACAGCTATAAATCCCAGACAATATAGCAGCTCCTTGAAAATGACCCAGATAAGATTTTGCAGAGGGAAA
>NW_009258621.1:1762067-1791164 GCF_000687185.1 Egretta garzetta
GCACATTGCCGGCTCATGTCCAGCTTTTCATCCACCAGCACCCCCAAGTCCCTCTCGGCAGGGCTGCTCTTGATCCTTTCTTCCCCCAGCATGTATTGATACTGGGGGTTACCCCGACCCAGGTGCAGGACCTTGCACTTGGCCTTTTTGAACCTCATGAGGTTCACACAGGCCCACCTCTCCAGCTTGTCCAGGTCTCTCTGGATGACATTCTGTCCTTCTGGCATGTCAGCTGCACCACTCAGCTTGGTGTCATCTGCAAATTTGCTGAGGGTGCACTCAATCTTGCTGTCTACGTCATTGATTAATATATTAAACAGCATCAGTCCCAGTATGGACCCCTGAGAGACACCACTCGTCACCGGTCTCCATCTGGACATCGAGCCATTGACCACTACCCTCTGGATGCGACCATCCAGCCAGTTCCTTATCCACCGAACAGTCCACCCATCAAATCCATAGCTCTCCAATTTAGAGAGAAGGATGTTGTGGGGGACCGTGTCAAAGGCTTTGCAGAATTCCAGATAGATGACGTCTGTTGGTTTTCCCTTGTCCACTGATGCTGTCACAGCATAGGCAGGTGAGCAGACAAAATCGTCCACTTCCATTGCCCATGGTGAGAAACACAGTAAAACCATAAATAAATACAAATGGTTAAACCGCCAATTAAATTTTCCAAGCCTGCTTCTCAAACTCAATTTCAGTTTTGGAAAGAGCATTTTGCTTTTACAGTGTTGCCCACCCAGCCATGTGCCCACCCAGGGTTTTTCTAGGCATAGTTAAAAGGTCAGGTTATGTGGGGTGCAAGGCTGTGCCAGAGACATGCTGACAACCCATGGGCAAAACCAAGTGGTCAAAGCCACGTGGTCCAAGAAGCAAGGACCGTGTCAGGCAAAGGGATGAGGAAAGCTCGGCAAGGCTTAAGAGAGGTTTCTGAGAGTAGGCTCCAGGGTAGGAGCGAGAAGGCACAAGGCCCAGTCAAAGCAAGGCTCTGGGCTCTGGTCATCCTCCCGTCCTTCACCATCTGCCTGATGTCTGCTGGCTGGTTCTGCCCCTCGAGCCTGAGAGACCTGCAGGCAGGGAGCAGCTTGCTGCATGTTACCAATAACCTCAGTCATCAACCGGGATTGCACCATCTTAGGTCTTGTATGAGCACAGAATAAAACAGTCCCTTCCCCAGAGAACCTACAGCATGATGATAGTCCAAGATGTAGAGATAGGAAAGCGTGTGCTGCGAAAATGGCTGGGTGGTGTGAGAGGCAGCAATATCAGCACATCAGCAGTCTAACCTCTGTTGAGTGCTTTTTCCAGCCATGACAGTGAAAGAGAGTTCAAAGCAGGGATCTGGAAGAGGAAACGAGCCAGTCTTAGAGACACTGATGAGGAATTCCTCTTCACTGTCCCAGACTTGCCTATGTGAGAGAAAAGATGAAGAAGCTCACTTAGAAATTCAGAAAACTGATGGCAGCAGTGAGCTCCCTGGATCAATCAGAGACGGATATAAATATCCAGCTGTTGAATGGCAGTGGTGGGAAGGATGGGAATTTAGAGGCTGAGGAGATGAGCAGTGAATGTTTGCAACCACGGTGAAAGGGAGCAAGGGAGCTCCTCTAGTGGGAGAATCCAAGAAAGGCAATCACAGCCATCAGTGGGGAAAATGATCCCTGTGGCAGCAGGATGGTCACAAACAAGAATCAAGATCATCCCAAGAAACAGACAGTGTAGCATAATTTATATTATGTAAGGCAAAAAAAAAGGAGAAAAATATTCCAACAGTTTCTGCCAAACTAATTGCAAGAAAAGTATTTCCTAACTTGCTATCTGGCAAATGAGTCAAGCCTGATCATGTGAGCAGAACGCGCCCATCGTGCACACAAGATACTTTAAATTGGGTAGAAACAGCAGCATATTTCTCACTCTTTCAGCCGAGACTCCAGAACTTGGTGTTCATTCACCAGGTGCTAGGGAAGGTCACAGAGACACTGATATGCTCATATTAAAATATTGGCCCTACATTCTGCATGAATCCAAGATAGCCAGAAAGAGTTGTGGCATGTAAAAAAACCATACTGTGGAAAGAAAGAAACATGGACTGCCTGTGTTATTTGGGGAAATCAGTATCTCTGTTTCTACCTCAGTTTCCAATTTGTAAAGTGAGGGTTGAATAGGAATTCTTCACTCTTACAAAGAGTTGCATGACAAAAACCATGAACGCTGTGAAATGCCAACATACTAAAGGCAGGGAACCAGATCAGTTTCTGGCCCTGACAGACAGTCACACCAGGGTTTTACAGTTGCAGATTCTGTTTTAGCACCGAGCTGCCAAACAGGACAGCCGAGCAGCAGGGCCGTGGGGGGAGAGGACGGCTCCAGCTGCAGAGCGGGCTGGCTCGTGGCAGTCCCCTTCTCCTGCAGGAGCTGTGGCTGTCAGGAGGACGATGCCTCTGCCTGATGAAAAGAAGTCTTCACTTTCACGGATGAGGAAGATAATGCATATTAACCATCTGTAATAGTTTAACACTTTCGATTTTATGATGCAGCAGCACATTCAATATTTCCACCTATTTATGTAGTGGGTTTAGGGCTGTATTTGACAGGCTTTAATGTAAATATGGCATTGCTGGCACACAGACAGCTTTTTTTTTTTTTTTTTGGCATTGCTTTTACAGTGTCTTTACATAGAACGAGTTGATGTGTGACTCATGTAAATTCAGATTTTTACTTTGAGCAGATGCGGCCCATCAGTGTAAGCCAGAGAACAGTTGGGCTGTTGCTGTGATTTTAGTTACAAACCTCCCAGTCAACAGTTTCAAATCTGGGATAAAGTTAGATGCCTGTCTCCATGATAGATGGCCTCATTTTGAGAAGGAGCGAGTCCTGACAACTGGAGCTGGCTGGGAGAATGAATTTTTGTTTCACAAAGATGATTCTATCTTCAGGATATTTTCAGACCCCAGATCTCAATCACCAAACTCAAATATCATTTAGAGATGAACAACATTTCATCTTGCCAACTTAGGGACTGTTGGAGATCCCTAGCTGCCACCGGTGTTTAGCCGGGCTGCTGGAAGAATGAGGAGTCCCAACCCTGTTGTCACCTGCCTGACTGAGTTATAGTGCAGTGGGGTGGCAGGAGTGAAGGCTGGCTGCGAGCCTTACTCGAGGGGCTGTGTGGTTCCCAAGAGCTCCAGTGCTCAGGGAACAAGCCAGCCTGCAAGCCTGTGGACTGTCCTTGGGTCTTGGCATGGCAGGGTTGTCCTAGGAGATCCCTGGGCTCCACAGCAATCCTGAAGGTAAAAGGACCAGAGAGAGCTGTAATAGAAACCCTGATTGTTCTTTAGCCCTGCTAGGGTCAGACCTCACCAGAGGCTTTTCCAGAGCTCTTCAGAGGAGAACCATTTCCATAAAAACATTCCACTCTTCACAATGAAGACTCCAGTAGCTTTGAACTAGCAGTCATGGTCTTCAGCATGCCCACAACCGATATGATCAGAAGGTGAGGTGTGTGCACAGCATGGTGCCACCCAAACCCCCTGGAGCAACAGTTGAGGGACGAGTCCCCACTCATGTCACTTGGGGTGGCTACAGAAGCCTGTGGAGCCTCACAAGGTGTCTAACATTGGTGCTAAGTCAGAAGCTCCAGGTTATTTTCTCTGGCCTCCAGCTTTCTCTGGAAAGGTGAGGAGCTTCAGTAGGTCCTTCTAGCAGCTCTGTGTAGGTGTCTCAGATCCTTAGCACATCTCAAATGGCACTAGATATTGCACTGAGGGATGGCAGCCCCCTGTGAATAGTCCGTCATTGTAAACATCCCTGCCAGGCAAAGCAAAGGGAGGGCCACCTTGGGTATCTGCTGAGGTTTCACACCATCCATGATGCCAAGAAGAGAAGCATACCCCCAATCTAACTCCTGGACCCCCAGAGTCTGGATTTTTGATTCATTGACCACAGCTTGGTGCAGAAATGCAAAGCCTGAGATAAGGAGAGAGAAAGAAGAGGGAAGGAGACAAGGTGGGAGGGAGAGAGAAACCACATTCAGAGGGCAACGCACATGACAACTGCAGGGTGAGCTGCTGAGCAGGGGGGAGCTTGCAGTCCCAGAACATGAATATAGGCCGTGGCCCTTCATTGCCCTGCATTACGATTATTATTATTAGTACCCAGAGGAATTGTACTGCCAGTGGTGTCTCTCTCCTTCTGCCAACTATCTCATATCCCATTAAGAAAAGAGGGCCACACTGATGTTTTGTTTTAATTTCGCTACCTTGCTGTTGAGATCTTGAATGAGTGTTTGCAAAGGCAGTCTGGCGTGAGCCACACAGAAAGGTGACTCTAAACATGAGTTTGTGCAGACTCCATATTATGGAGGGAAAGTGCTTCTACTTCCTAGGTTTTCACTTAAAACCACCAACAACAAAAAGAAAACAAAAGAAAACCAGCATCCAGCTGACACATATATTGAAAATTTAAGCCATCCTTCTAAATTCCAGCAAAGATCTGAAAGCTGAGCTGATTTCTTTCTGCCTCTCACCTTGGTTACCTTGTAGTAAAAGTTCTTTCTTTATCAGTAGTTGTCAGCTTTATCAAAAGGAGATAGTGGTGATCATATTCTGCAGAAGACTCTTTTTAAATGGAATATAGGAATGATTAACTTGAATCCTGCAGTATGCTGAAGCAATTCAACATTCTTTGGGGAGTTATTGAGGAGTATTTCAGAATGTTTAATAAGGCACAAATAGATTTTTTTTTCTGTCTGAATCAACTCGATATATGAGCCAGAGGCTTCAGTCAATGAAAGGGTGGCTTTGACTGTGAAGATCTTTAAATTATCCTTTGGTTTTCAATTCAACAGCTGTTAGCTGGGATGTCACTAAAGGCTGTTATGTACTAAGAGCTGTTTCAGGTTTTCTGATATTTATAGCATTGGTATTGTGAGACAGCTCAGAGGTGCCCAGGATGACATTTTCCTGGGTGCTGATGAATAGCACTGAGGCAGGCCTCCCACAGAAAGTTCACGGTCCCAGCAAACACCATATCTCAATGGGAAACCACTGTGCCCAAACCATTTCTGAAGCATCAAAATGCTTCCCCTTTAAGCAGCCTTTTGGAATTCCCTGCTTTCATTTTGCTAGTAATCCATCCACTGTTGAGTGAATTCTCACTGGCCAACTTCACATATACATTAAACCATAAAGAAGAAGGAAACAGATGACCAGCTGCAGGTTAGCAGGCTCTGAACTCATTAAACATGGTAGTAGAAGCAATTTGTCACTGGCTGAGTCATCACAAGTGCCCCGTTCAGGGAACCCATTCAATACAATTCTTTGAACAAAATACAGATAATGAAGTCCAGAAGGATCTTACTTGGACAAATATAATTTTCAGGTATTTCTGAAGTGCTTATTGTTGATGGGACTGTGCGCTTATCCCAGGTTAAAAGCCCATTGCAGAAAAACCCACTGGAAACTGTGGAGAACATAGCGGTTCTCTTTGTCTCTGGATGAAGTATATTGTCTATGAGACAACAAAGTACAGGGCCTAGGAACCGGCATGCTTGATAACTGAATTAACTTTGAAGGTTCTATCACCCTCTGAGGCCTCAGAAGACACTGCAAAAACTTCCTTAACAAATAATTTTGTAATGATAGTATGGCTGAAGATTGTTTTCAGAGACCTCCAGCAGTTAATTATGGATTACAGCCTGGAGGTTGTAAGGTTTAACAGAGCTTCTCACAGCCTGGATTTTTCTTTTGTAATGGAGTCAATAAAAATAATTTAAAAAATATGTTCATTCTGTTTTGGACCATGAGTTTTGCCAAAAGATGGAATGAAACTGATATGTTCTGCAAAGAGGCTCAGCCTCATAGCACTGGCATTTCCCACACACAAGCATACAGATGTTATGTTTCTGACAAGCTCTTGTTTGCAATACTGATACAGGACCAGAACTACGAAGAACATGCAGACAAAAACTTTGAGAGTGACAGAGCACTGGCACAGGCTGCCCAGGGGGGTTCTGGAGTCTCCTCTGGAGATATTCAAAACCCGCCTGGACAATGTCCTGTGCAACCTGCTCTGGGTGACCCTGCTTTAGCAGGGGGGTTGGACTCGATGGTCTCCAGAGGTCCCTTCCAACCCCTGCCATTCTGTGATTCTGTGAAATCTGTCATCATTGTGTTATGGATGGCGCAGCTATAGTTTATTCTTTATTTGCCCATCTGCGTGGTGGTAGGACCTTGGGATCACAGTTTCGGTGTAGTGTCAGCTGCTGCATGTACACAGAACAAAGACCTTAATGTTCACAGAAAAAATAAAAATCTTACTTTGGAGACTGCAGAGCATTTATCCTCATTGATATTGTGTAGCACTGAATTCCCCAGGTTAATCATGGGTTGTGCAAAAAAGCATTGCTTTTCATCAGTTTTGGAAACTAAATGTATTCATGCCTTCCTGAATGCTTTCTTGGTAGTTGTCAGCCTTGACATTTTCATAGAGGTATGGTGAAACAGGGCACCGATACTCATGACCATCACGAGGAAGGAAAACGTCCAACAATATAAGACTGTCTCACAGTCTCAGCCATTCACTGGAAAAACAGCATCTGGTTCAATGCATCTGTAGGCACAGACCGTCTGCAAGGGCTTTTTGTTCTTTAAACAGAGCTCAGCTGACAGGTTACTTTCTGGGAGAGGCATGGTAATCTGTCTATTTATGTACTGTATTTGAGAAATGTAGTCTGAATTTAGGATAGGAGTTGGGAACTGAAACAAATGGGCTCACAGAAATGGGAGACACTGGGATTTTTGGCGTGCAGGCTCTATGCAAGGGGGTCTTGAAAGCGTTTTGAAAAAATGGAATAAAATGAGCCTTGTTTTCATAGCTCATTAAGCCGAGCTGACATCCCATCCTCCAGACACAAGCGTACTACTTGATCTAACCTATATTTGAAGTGATGTATGACATTCAGCGAGAGTTAGCAACATCTTTATCCTTCCTTTAGAGTTATTCCAGTGTTTACTGAGTGCCTGCCTTTAGAAGTGGGTAATCCCTCCTGGGGAGCTGACAGAGGAAAAGCGTTTGATTCATGGTGGTAGGGATTCTGCCCTGACCAGCCTGCACCACCTGACAGTTCCCAGGCTCAGGCAAGCCTGCCAGATGCTCACAAGCAGTTTGCCTGAAAATGGAGTGCTCAATAAGCCAAATATCTTATTTGGGCCCTGGATCCCATATCCATGAGAGGCCCACTCAGAACACAGGCAGAAGGGTGGTACTACTGGCACCTCGTTGCTTTCTGTCTTCTCCAGCACGCTGAGAAAGTTGACTCTTCAATTCTGCCACTTCACTTGGGTCCTGCTCCTCACCCATCTCCTGGCCCAGCTCACTTTTTGTCCAACTTGAGACCTCAGCACTTGTCCCCCTTGCTCAGGCTTCTTCGGACCCCAACGCCTGCCTCCTGCAGCATTCCTCATGTTGAGGCTTGGGAGGGAAATTGCTTTGGGAAAGACACAATATTCCCACATCCCTCATCTGAAGGTAAGGGAGGTTGTACCTCAGAGTTGGGGGCCATAGCTAGTATTATGCCATAGGTCTCAGACACTCAGGTCACGTAGTGACACCCAGTCTTTAACACGTCTCTGTACTTGGCCAGTGACGTGCAGTTACGCACATTGAGGTTATGTATGCCAGAATAGATGAGAGTGGCTCCGAAAATAAGCATTCAGCTTTCACCTGGGGTAGAGATAGAGACCTGCCATGTATTTTATAATTTCTGTTCCTTAAAGCAAGAAGATGGATTAAAGGAATAAATATTCATCATAACTCAAGAAGTGCTGTTAAAAATTCCTGATAATTGCTGTGAGGGGGCAGAGTTCAGAACTTCGCTAACCCCAGGATACTTCATGCTTTGCCATCTGCGTCTCTCAGCTACTCCCTCCCAGACATGGAGGATGTAACAAAAAGCATTAGCACTAGGTGACCGCAGTGTTGCAGTGCCAGGGATATTGCTTAAGTATCCTGTAGGAAATAGAAGAAAGCTTTGCAGATTTACCTAAGTAGTCTCAAGATCCATCTTCAGTTTTACACCTTCCTTCTGCCACTGTTGTAGAGATGCCATCACATTTGCAGCAGGCTCCACTTCACTGTAAGTGTATTGCAAGGCAGCTCATCATCCGGCGCTGCTTTCAGGATGCTCATGTTGCATTGACCTATGTTCTTGGTGGCCACCACACCGCGTGGTTGCTTCTAAAAAGCATCCATATCACTCAACATCCATATATGCTGGAAGCGTTTCCTGTATCAAGGGCTCTGTCTATACCCTGAGCTTAAAAGTGGACAAAGGAACAGGCAAAGGCATGCCTGGCCCCCTTGATTTGTGCATTTTCTGTGCATGGTCTTTGTGGCTTGCTGCCGGAGAGCTCAGCCTCACTGCAGTTGGGAGGTGAAGCTCTAGGTGACACTCGGACACAAACAGGCTAAGCCCTTTGCAGGCTGGATAAACAAGACCCTTCAGGAAAACTGTGTTGGCCAGGCTCCCCTACCTCTTGTGAGTGCTCCAGGTCTTGGTGTAATGTGCAGGTGTGCATCTGAATGTAACAGTATGAACAGGACGTATGTCTGGATTACTGCAGTGCTCAACCGGCAGCGTGGACATAATCTGAACATCCTCCATTTGTCTCTGGATTATTCCCTCTTACATATATTGCATATGACTTCTTGCACTTTAGGTAGTTATCTTTGCCTTCCAACCTTCTGCAGGTAAATAACCATCTGGGGATTGATTTGTTCTGCGTACAGCATATTAGCCAGTCCCATTACATGTAATTCAAGTGCCTTCCAAACTGGTAAAGCTCTGCTTATTATCATTTCCAGCCTTTAGCCATACAGTCAGAGATTGCTTCACTTACTGTTTGAATTCTGCAAGCAGAAGTGAAATATTCTGCAATTCAGGACAGATCAGACTGTAGATTTTTCCACCATCTCAAAGCCTTGTTTAGTCAGCTGGATGAATTAGAGCTGGTAAGTGTGTAGCAGGATATAAAAGAAACCCTTCACGGGCCGTAAAACCAGCTTTCTGTGTTAGCTGTACTATTCTGGTTTCTTGACATAAGTAAGCTGCCCACTATTTTCTTAGTAACTGCGCAGTTTCTTTTCTATCCAACACCTGCAGTCTTTGACCTTGGTTTTATCAGGTCTTTTAAGTCACACTCTTTTTCACCATGTCCCTGAGTCGGGATCCATCCTTGGCACCAGCTGAGCCTCTCTCTCTTCACAACCACAGCATTAAGAGCACGAGGAAACAAGAGAGGTGCAGGACAAGGGTGCTAACTCATCACACAGCGTGCCTGCAAGCTGCATCGCATGGGCCGGGCATGGAAAGCTGGACACAGCGAGCATTGCTGGAGGCTCACTGTGACTGAAGGGGTATTAGCCATCACCTACAGATCAGGGTTTTTTTTCCCAAGGAAAGCAAGAAGTCCAGCAGACAGGATACTGAAACCCAGCATCCTTCTGAATCAAGAGCTCAGGTTTCTGTAACCCTCTTGCCTCATACTCAGGCACCTGATACCTGGCAATGGCTTCACTTCTTTGTGTGTCCTGTCTAGACCACCCTGTGCAAAGCACCGAGAGGAACTGGCATCAGTTGTGCCCTGCAAACAGATGCCAATAAAGATCACTGAAGAATGGCAGAAAGGGAGCAAGAAACATCCCACTGAAGTTTTTGACAGATGTAGGATGCTGGAGGCAGTCCCAGTCTTCCCCAAGGCCTTTTGTTCTGTTTCTCAAGCAGCATCTTGAAGTTTTTCACGTGTGTGCCCAGGCAAAAACATGGTGGGAAGGAGCTGAGTGCTGCTCAAATTAGCCATTAGACAGACTGCTGTGGCCTGTGGCGTGCCTGCTCCTCTCCTCAAGTAAGGAAATGCCTTGTTCCCATCAGCCAGTGAAACGACAAATTTGAAAGACCCACTCTCAGCCAAACAAGCAATTCATCCTCGATCCCAGAGACCAAAAGCTGCTGTTACTGTTGTCTGTTTCCAGAAGGTATCTTCATCCACTTTTGACCCCACAGTGTCCCTCATTGCTCCTTGTGTCTTTATACAGAGTGGCAGGAGAAAGAAATGACACCGAGCAATAAGCCTAAGTTGCATTCTGAGTAGTACACAGTATGCAAAGCCTTTCTGCTTCGGTCTATTCCAGAAACAGGATCTATTGAAACCCTCTGTCCCTGCAGCACAGTATGGCCATTGCTAGTAACAGGCCACAGGCTTTGTGTTGAGTTTGCAAAGGCTCAGGACTGAGGCTTGTCAGGCTTGCTTTGCCTGGACTATTACTGACCTGCCTGTTGCTCTATTTTAAATTGGTTTATCTGTAAGAGCATTTTTTTTCCCTTCTGACCAGGTGGCTATGGCTGATTTGTTTTACTTTGATTAGCACTGTACAGTACAACCATAGTTTTATACATACAGCAGTAACAAGTAGCTATCTGGTGCACCATGAGATGTTCACGACTCCAACTTAATGCACTAGAGATAATAGAATTAATCATAGGCCTGGTATGACAGCAGCAGCGTTGAGAAGCTGGAAGCACAGGATGTGGTGCAGAGGAGTAGAGGCATGGGATGGTAAGAGACAGGACACAGGCTTGACTCTGGAGACCTCACAGCTACAAAGAACTCACTTATGGTCAGTTAAAGAAGTGCAGATATGGAGCTGGACAAGAATGGTTTTAGGGGTAGTAAAAAGGATAAAGAAATAGTATCTTACATGCATATAATCAACATATATAGTCAATTTGGACGTAAAATGGAGTTTCAATCCGATGAAGGAAAACCAGTGTATAAAAGCATGTTAACAATCATAAAACTGACCCCCAGAAGATTCTAGAGTGAGGAAGAAGAAACCATCACCATCAACCTCACATTCCTCCCACTGAAGGACTCTGGGTGCTGACAATTCCCTGTAACACGCCCACCACCCTCAGAATGAAACCACCAACCTTAGGACCCAGAGGAGCAAGGGCAGGGGGAGCATAACACCAGGAACAGGGGTAGAAACCAAGAATTGTGTGCATAACAATTTATTATTATTATTGTTGTTGCTGTTGTTGCTTTTGAAACTTTTTCTGCTTAGGAGTATTATTTATTTTTCTGTAATAATTAGACCTGGACTAATAATTATTTTTTTATTAGAGTGCTAAGATTTCAGTTATAGTAACAATAAATTCTTATCTTTATATATAAGGTAGGTTTCCCTTTTGCCCAGAAACAATATTTTGAGCATAACACTGTAAGAAGGTTCCCAAATAATTCAGAAACACACTATATGTCTCACAGGCTCACAATAACCAAATCACTTTATGAGCTGAAATCACCATCAAAATGTGAAAAAATGCATCTGCCTGGGAGAGGTCTAAAGAGCCTCTTGGTTTCAGCTGAAATTGTAAATGCTGTTTTGGGTAAAATCAAGGGGTTTTTTTTCAGTTTCGCCCTTCAAAACTGTTTCTGCTCCCTTGGATGCTCCCTCTATGAGTCAAAACCAATTGTGCTCACCTTCTAGCCTGCACTTTGGCAAAGCAGGAAGCCACAACAAATACCTTGTGAGTTAGGATGCATTATTTTTAGCCACAGAGCAAAATTCAAAGAAATAAGCAGAAACTCCCAAAGTCCTTATCTTCTTCCAGTTCCTCAGTAAGGCTTCCCAGGTTAATGTCTTCCACTTCTAATGGAACTAGAATGTTTTACAGATGCATTACGTTTGTAATAAAATTCAGATGAGATGCATTGCCATCACACATGTGCCCTTGGCTCCAGCTTTTCTAAACTACTGAAAAAGCCAAGAACAGGCCAATGACAGAAGCCAGCACAGCAAAGACCTGTGCCATTTAACACCACATAGAGGTGAGCAAACTACGCAAAGGACTCCTCTAGTTTTGTGCTGGGCTTCCTGCACAGAATTACAGTGTAACCCGTAATTAAAAGGTAACCCGTAATTACGGATGTTTTTATGCCCTGGACATCCTGGGCCTGTGGTATAGGGGTGATTGCCATAAGCCTGGTGGATGTTCCTGATTCTGGGATTTTGGCTTCCCTCTTCCTTGGAGACATTCACGGGATCTTTTCTCTTGACTTTTATGTGTCTCTGCACATATTAAGTTTGACATTGCAGCCACCTCTCAGTGATTGAGGGCTGTCCCTGAAAGGGTCTGGCTTCCTCATTTCGGATCTCCTGGCTGAAGACTTCTGCACCGTTCCTTGTGCCAGATAAGCTGTCCTGCAGCCTCAGGATCAGCTGGATCAGCAAGCAGAGTCAGTGCCAAATTATCTCTTCTCCATCTCCAGAAAACCCATGGTCAACTTTCCGGTCCAAGTGAGCCTGTGAGCTCGCAGTCGCCAGGCTGGGTGCAAGAAAGGAAGTGGGACGCACAGCACAGGCTTCGTCTCTCAGGGGCTGGATGGCCAAGGAAGGGAAGGCAAAAGGTGTCCAGGTCTGCTGTGTGCCACAGCCTACAGCAGGTGAAGTGCAGAAATAGATTTGCATTTTACTGCAAAATGACTGCCCATCAGTCTCTGCACAGCAGAGGGACAGGAGGCACTACGAAAGCGGCTTTGCTTGGTCATCACCCTGCAGAACCACTTTGGTCAAGATGGTTGCCATCAGTGACATGTTTAACATCAGAGAAGACAACTGTGAGCCTGCCTGCGGTGGGGTCAATATGCCATGGATTAAGCTAGGAGTGATAGCATGAGGCTACCTGGTACTAAAACACTAAACCATAATGTCCTGTGAGAGTGTCTACCCCTACGGGGGAGCCCAGGCACTGTAATTCCTGTCTCAATATACCAAGCACTAACTTCCCTGTACAGGCGTACTCTGCATCCTAATTTATCGTAGAATCATAGAATAGCTCGAGTTGGAAGGGACCCATAAGGATCACCAAGTTCAACCCCCTGTCTCCTCGCAGGACTACCTAAAATTAACCCACATGACTAACAGCATTCTCCAGATGCTCCTTGAACTCTGACAGGCTTGGTGCTGTGACCACTTCCCTGGAGCCTTATCTAAACACCTGCAGTAGGTGAGGGTTTGCTTAATGGCTATAACCCCTGGGCAAAGACACAGCAACTCCTGGTTCAGTGCCCAGACCCACCCATGAGCTGGTCTGTAAAACTGGGCTGTGTACAATGTGCGTGTATGTCATTTTCCTGTACCTGCAACACGGAAATAATGAAATCTATGTAATTCCTAGGGTAGAATCATAATTTGCTAGTAGGAAAAACCCTGTGAGAGCTTTACATAAAAGATCATAGCCACTTAAATACTAATTCACTGCTCTTTGAGTACAGAATGCTGTTTCAGATGAAGTTTCAGATGCTTTGGGTTAGCAGTTGGAGAAACAAAATATCTGTCTCCAAGTGCTCAACTAATGTCTGTTCCAGAGCATGCTGGAGTCAGTGGAAACCTCCCTGTGCACTTCAGTAGGCTTTGGATCTGGCCCTGAGCATGCACATGGTTTTTCATGACCATGGGTACAAGACAGGTAATGCCATGTGCAAATGACTACGTAGCAGCATTTCCATGCATAACCACAGTAATGATAGGTGAAAACTGGGCATATACTTGTTTATTCCAACTGTATGAAAACTGGCCCTAAAATGAAATGTTTGGCCTATGGACTTGAACATCCAGAACTTTGGAAGATGTGCTAGATCTGGACCCAGTTTTGTGAGTGGCTTTGGTTTTCTCTTTGGATGACCCCAGACATCATTTGGAGACATTCAGATTTTATACTTGAATACTCTCTAGTTTGAAGTTCTAGCTGAAACCCAACACCTGAAGTCCCGGGGAGGAGATCACAAAGTAAGACCTGTAAAACAGGGAAGAGAAACTAAATGGAAAGGAAATAAATTTAAAGACCCGCACACGGAATGTCGAGAACGGAGGAATGAATTATGGCGGACTGCAGTAGCCCTGGGCATCCCCAGAGCTGCAATTCAAGGTCAGCCTACTGGCATTATCTTGAGTCTGATTGAAGCATTCCAGAAATGAGATAAGGGTGAAAGGAAGGAGTGTATTTCAACTCCTCCAGCACCAGTCCCCCGAAAAGGAGACAACCCCTTCCTCCCCCTTAGGGAGGAATTGCAGGACATGGAATCAAAAAACGAGTAGTGTCCAGAAGGCAATTGGGCCTGCCTGTCCGGAGAGTGGAGGCCTTTCAGTGGATAAGTGATGGTGGCCCATATATTTTAATTCCAGTCAGTCCTCAAAGACAATTTTTGCCTCCCTCTCACTCCATCCGCGACAGCATTGCACAAGTCTGCTTAATCCCACTTCCCCCCATTGCAACTGGCTCCAACCCCGGTCCCGGAGCATGACATCTGAGAAATGTTTAGATCAAAGCTCTCCATCCACCAGTAGGGTTTGGCCATTAGCCTTTTGTTTACATACCTGCTGTGCAATAGAGAGGCACTTCAGATATTTCCTTGCTAAACACAGACAGGCGTTTAAACCGAGCAATATGCTTTATGACTCTGGGCACGGTTGCTCCACATCCTCTTTGACTCTTTTTTCTGCAGAGATTAATGTTGGGATTTTAAACATCCCTAATGCCTTATAGATGATCCATTAGCATCAGTGTCTCCTAAGTGGCTAGCCATACCATTATTTATAAAATAGGGATCCCTTCCTAATGCTACAGCTACCAATCCCTTGATTTTCTGAGCATATAATCAGGCATATTATCAGCTGTGGAGCATTTTACACTGCTACATATTTTTCACTATATAATGAGCTGCGTGTGTGTGAGTGACATACAAAAAATAGGCGAATATTGCTATTGCACTTACTGCAGTGTATGAGCTGATCTGGTTAGACACGAAATGCAGACAGAAATCCGCCTCACCTCTCAAGCTAATTTTAGTCTCTCCCTCTCTTCTCTCTAGCTGTGTGTGTATAAAATCACTCGCAGTCTGACAGCATTCCAGTAACCTATGCCACGCGCAGAGCGGGATGTACTTACTAACCATCTGCTTGCATGGCATGGGTTAACTGAGCCTGTGGGATTGTGCTTACCTAAACAAAACCACTGCAGTGAGGGGAAAAACAATGAATGGGTGGAGATGATCAGCCCATGCATTCCAGCTAGTGCAGTCCAGGCAGCAATGACAGCCTGAAGGTTGCAGCAGCATCGGGATCTGCATTCCAAGTGCACAGATCTTACGGTCTGGAGTGATTTTACGTGGAGCTGCTCTTTATTTGCTGAGCCATGGCCAGTAACCAGGCCAGCCTGCAGGATGATCAGAGCAGGCACTGCAAGTTCTTATCCTACATGTTCTACCAGGCTGTGAGAGATCACAAGCCCGTGTGGATGCTGGAAGACATGAGAACTATGGAGTATTTTTACTGGGAGGAAAATGCCAGCCTAAGAACCTACTCACCTTCAGAAGCCCTCCTCTATGCAGTGGTGCATAACCACCTGCCTTATGCTCAGTATCTGCTGTCTCATTTTCCAGAGGAGGCTCTCAAGGTGCCTGGGGAACACTTCTGCTATTGCCCATCCTCTGCTCCTCACTTGGCCATGGCGGTCACATATGACAGAAGAGATATCTTGGGGCTGATCATCAAAATTGCACACAAGCTCCCTAGCTTGAACTCCTACATCAATAGGACTGGCTGCTTTCATCTGGAAGATGGGAAAACACCCCTGCACCTTGCCTGTGAACTGCTGAGGTCAGAGACGGTCCTCATCCTCCTCGGAAATGGAGCTTCTCCCAGGATAGAGGACAGTAAAGGGCTTACCCCGCTGGATGTCATCCTGGAGCAGATGTGGGACTCCAAAGTCAACGTGGCATCAAAGAAGCTCTGCCTCGACTACCTCTTGCTCTTCATGCCCAACCCACAGTTTAAGATGCGGAAAGTTCTGCAGGAGCATCCGGACCACTGGACAGCTTTGCTGGGGGAAGACAAATTCAACAGCCTGGTGGGGAACACACCTGCTTCTTTATATCTGCAAGCTATGCAAACTATTCTCCAGACTCTTCCACCCTCCCACTTCCCTAAAAGCATCCAGGAACTACCTATACCTCAGGCACTAAAGCCCTTACCATCCTATGGCAAAAAGCTACCGACAAAAAATGTGGTAAATGTTTTTCCTTGACTTTATTTGCTGGGTCTTGGATTTTCAAAGGCAGTTTAGGGGAGCTGGTCATCCACCACCCTCTGCATTTTAGTGTGATTTTAGAACTTAACCTATTAGGCTATGCTGGAAAATCCAATATTTTGTGACAAGATTTTAAATGTCTTTTCTAATTGATTGCAGGCACGGCACTTTTAAAGGCAAAAGCCTTCCTTGTTTTCTGTTTTGTTGTGCATGTGAAGGGTTAACCATAGTCGAGACTGTGTTATGTTTGGTTTCTTAGCTGTCAGCTGGTATCAGTGTATCTGAATTCCCAATATGATAACTGTATCCTGTGTAATGTACCTGGGTAAAAAGGAACTGTGCCCAGTGGGATTTTCAAATGGTGTAACTATGGGACTGTGTTCTGCTAGAGCTGGGAGAAATACCATCCCGTACCAACAGGGTTCAAACGTCAGGTTTCCTTTCTAACAATGATCTGGCACCATTTAGTAATAACCGAAAAGTCCATGGCTGGTGCTGCAGGGACATAGAGGGGGTCCTGCAGGGTACCTGGTTTTACTGAGCTGCTTTACAGCAAGTCATAGCGTGGAGGGCATGAGTTCATGGTGGGGCAGTGAGTGTATATTCCTGGGAGGGGGGAGGGGATAGATACGGGCAGAACAGCTAAGGGGAAGCATCCTGTCTCACCTGGGAGTGAGGGGGTTAAAGGCAATCCCAGCCCTGATGCTTCTACAGACTTGTGCAAAGGGGAAGGAACCATTTTCCCTGCTGTCCAGTAAACAAATGCAGGGCCAGTGGAAGCCCTGTCCTTCATAAGTGGCATTATTTCTCCTTGACTTGTGTTTTAGGGCTGAACATGTCTCCACAAGAGACGTAGCTCACTAACTCGATTTCCCAGTAGGTGTTGGAGCCACTGGCATTTGCTAGTTATCCTAAGCAGGGGTGTGCTATCCTGCTGTTGACAGTTGTCACTTGTTGTCAATTAGAGTGTTTGCCACCCGGGTCCAGACAGAGGGCCTGATCCTGGAAAATACAAAAAGTTCCCCTTGACTCCCCTGGGTACAGCAGGCAGGGTGCGTTTGCAAAAAGCAGGGCCGGGGCTGCCCTGCTCTCTGGGGAGCTCTGTGCCTCACTGCCCAGGCAGAGCCCCATCCTTTCAAGGTGCTGGTCCTGCTCTCCAGGCCATGCTCAGCACCAATGGAGCAGTGGCAAGACCACAACTCCCTGTGGGGGACATACCTTATTTTGGACCCCAATGTTCTCCTCTCTTTGTAAGTGCAATCCTCTGCTCTGCTGAAGTAGCATAACCCATTTCCCCAGATCCATGCTGAACAGCAGTGAAGAAACCACTCACCTCTTTAAATAAATTTGGAGCTAAAGGCCGTGGGGCACAAGCCCCTTTTAGCAAGGCTCTGGCTGAAAAAGGATGTTCGTTCACATCTCAATTGCTCCATGCAAAAATGGCTCGCATCTCATCTGGCTAATTCCCTGCCTGTGCCCAGGCGGCTGTGCTGGAGCTGCACCCTTTTTTCCATCAGCACGGGGAGCACTTCTGCTGGGTTTCCCTGTACGCAGGTACTTCCCGTATTCCAGGACGCTGGCAATGCCAGCCATGGCCAGGTGGAGATTTCCTGCAGGGCTGCACAACGTGCCGGGGACAGCCAACTGGAACATCTTTTGGGAAACACCAGGATGCTCCTCCTGGACAGCCCTTCCTGCATGCTGTGGAAGCACCTCAGTGCCAGTGCCGCCCACGCTGCCCTAAGCGAAGATGCAAGCTTGCTTGTGAGATGGAGAAAATGTCACCCCAGCCCTAAAAGTGGCAAGCAGGCCACGAAGGGGTTAACCCTCCTCCTGAAATCCCACATCCCTCCTGCTGCAGTGTCCTTCCACCCCAGCCCCTGGGGACTTGCATGTCTTTCCCCATCTATGTCTATTCCTCCTCCTGCGATGGGGGAGGGTGTGAATGGCTGCGGAGAAATTCAGGGTCAATCTTGGGCGAGGGTTTTGCCGAGAGGCTGCTCGCTCGGCAGCCTCTGCGGCAGGCGGAGGCTGTCACAGCTTGGGAAGCAAAGCAGAGCCCAAGGCAGATTTGCATTATAAGCGGTGGCTGAGCTGCTTCTGCCAAGCCCTGCAGGCTTCCCAGCCCTGGCAGCCCCCAGAAACCCGGAGCTGGAGGCAGGGGACAAAGCAGGCACTCGCTGCTCAAGGCTGATGGCAGAGTATGGCTCCTGTGGCACTCCTGGAGTCCAGAGGAGCAGAACTGGGTTTTGTCCCCGGCAGCAATGCGGTATCTCATCTGAATGTCGGTGGGTGAGAGGCAGAGGAGGCTGGTGATGGATATTATTAGAATAGTAATTAGGCCCTGGGAGCAGAGATTCCAGGGAAGGAAGGAAGAGAAATCATCATCTGTTATTGCACTGGCTCAAAACCATGAGAGTTTCAGTGCTATAAAGAGTTTCAGAAAAGACAGGCGGGAGGGGAAGGCTGTTCCACTGACAAATCAAAGGAGGCAGGTAAGGATTCTTGGCATTAATGAGGTAGCACTTTCTAATGAGGCAGGGGGCTGTACCCAGAGAGCCAGAGCAACCGACTGGGAGCAAGTGGGTCTAAAACGGTGGGTGCAGGGGTCTCTTGTTGGCTGTAGCAGTTGTGGATCATTGCAAAGGTCAGGGCTCAGGCACTTCAGGCTTGATGGGTGGATTTGTAGCAGGCAGCAGGATGCTCGTGTGCATGCATTTGTCCATGTGGGAGGCTATCTTCTATCCACCAGCCCAGAGGATCAGAGAAGGATTGTCAGCAACTGCTCAAGAAACTCAAATTCTAGGGCATATCTGCATCTGGTAGCACAGCCTGGAAGAAAGCTGCTGGCCCACTGTTGGCCAACACGCAAAAACTCTGCTGTGCTCGGCCCCATGTGCAACAGGCAGCTACCTGCACTGGAAAGGTCACTCCACAGCCCCTCTCGCTCCTCCTTTTCCTGACCGTTTTAACAAGAGATCAAGCACCAGCTGGCCCTCAGCTGTTGAGCTACCACCTGACCCCCATGCGTGGTCCTGCTGGGCCAGAGTTTAGGGCCATTAGCGTTGCGGTGACGACTCTTTCCATCGCTTGTAGTGATACAAGTGCAGGATGGGGCATCCATCTGCTGGAGTGGAGGAACCTGCTCCCTAAACCTGGTTTGCTTATCTTGCGGTGACCTGCCTGTTAGTTTGAGATCCCATTTGTCTTCCTGCTCAGTACAGTGACATTACATCAGATACAGCCAAATCTACCTCAGCCCTGTCCATGTTGATTTTTTTCCTCCATTCTTTCCAAGCCGGGTCATTAGCAAAAGTAAACTCAAAATATTTTCCACACTTTCTGCAACCTGACAGTCCGTAGTCTTGAAAAATCCCTATGCTTGCATGACAAATATGTTAGTGACTTTGTTAATCAAAAAGGCAAAAAGGGTGCTAGGTGCTGTGTAGTGATGTTTACATTTTGCATATGTACATACTGAGTAAGTGTAGCTAAGATCTTTCTTTCTGAACTTGGGAAAAAGAATAAAAGCAAGAAAGAAAAGGGAGAGGGCAAAGTTTTTGCTAATTTTTGGATTACAGGCTGGCTCTGCAGGTTACATCTTTTTAATTTCAATTTTGAGGAGTAGCATTTTAAGGATTTGAGGTGTGTGTGTATGTGTGACTTCAGTTTTGATGAGTACAACTTCAGTGAGCAGGGCAAGTGACTTGGCGTGTGTGTGTGCATGTGTGCATGTGTGTGTGTGTGCATGTGTAACCGTGCGGGCCCATGTGTGCACATGTGTGTCTGTGTCTCTGTCTGCCCTCTCCTGGTAAAACTCATAACTGACTTACAGTACTTGTACGCGTCAGAGATCAATGCCTTAAGAAAGCAGCCCTTTCACAAGAGAAGTGTGTGTCCCAAGCTCTGTGCTGCTAACAGGTAAGGACATTTTTATTCTCTTGTAAAGAGGCAGCAGCTTTGCTCTTGAAACGGGTGTTTTAGCCCTGAACACCTACCACAAGGGCTTCTGCTCGCCAACAGCCACAACCATCCAGCAAAGGGTTTGTGATAGCAGCCACATTTTATTCTCTAATATTTTTTTTTTTTAATAAAATCTATTAAACATACATCTTTGTCATTCTGTTGTCTGGGCTGCCAGCATAATTCTGCCGCCAATGACTTCCTAACCCTATGCTTCTGTCTATTTCTGCAGCACCATTAGCAGGAAGGACAGGCCAGATTCTGACCTCAGTTACAGCTCTTTACACCTGAAGTAACGCTTTTTAAGTCAATTGCATCCCTCCTGATGTTTGTTGGTCTAAAAGGAAAACAGAAACTGTTTGTACACTTATATTCTTCAAGGCTCCATAACTCTGACTTCAGCATACAAATAAACATGATGCTTAATCCCTGAAAACATTTTTTACATTTTTTGTACTTTGAATGTATAGAGATACATATTTTCCATCTCTCTAACACTGATGGGCATTTCCCTGTTCCCAGTTCCCTTGGCTTTTTTTTGGATCAACATGACACTGACAGATGCTGTTGTTCACTGATTAAGACTGAATGTTGCCATGCCCGGGTACAAATGAATGTTCATTGTATGATACGACTTTCTTATAAAGCCATACTTTTGTAATTTTCGTTTCTCTTTTTTAGGGAAAAAAAAAATCTTCCATATAATTGTGTTTGTACATTACTCGCTGCATGATTAAAGATAAAACGTTTGTAATGTGCTGGGAATAAAATAGATATACATAGCCTGATATAATTAGGTATATTAGCTGTGAAAATCATTTAATCTGATTGTATTACTGTAATAAACTTGCAGTATAAAACTGATGTGTCTTTTATTAGCCAGTTGGTCAAAAACACCTACTCTATTGTGTATCTATTGCTTTTGCTTTGGCTCATCTTGGTGTTTGGTGATTTCATTCTGATTGCTGAGCCATTACCTCCAAAGATGTGATCTGAGGAAGATAGTATTTTCCTTCACAGGCTTGCAATAGCTGGCTGTGCTGTCAGGGGATGACTCCAAGTGATGAGGTGGACCCACATTTCACAGATCTGCTGCAAGGTGGTGATGAATCAGAACAAGGGGCTCAACAGGGGCGAGTGGTAACTGGTTTTGGAGATTTTCGTCTTTGAGGTTTGAGCTCAGCTCACAGCAGCTTATGGCAAAGCTGTTTACAGTGAATATAAACAGTGCCAGCAGCCTCCTTTCCCTGTCTGTTTTGTATGCGGTCAACAAGCTCCTTTTCTTCCTAAGGTTTTTCTCTGTGCAGGAGGATGTCTCAGTGAGGTTTCCAGCACCAACCCCAGCGGCTCCTGTAGGCTCAGCTGCTGCTGAAGGTCCTCAGGCAGATGTGCACCTTACACCCGCCGTGCCACCTCCCTCGGGGTAACAATCCACTGGCTTCAGTGCACAAACACGGAGCACCCAGCTCCCCTGCAAAAAACAGGTACCCAAAGCATTTCAGGTGATGGTATCACAGGGCTCAGACTCCACCACCAACTGTACCCATAGACCTCCTCAGTGCGCAGTAGTACATACCAGAGATAACCCAAAGAGTTTGCACTTTAGCCTGTGCTTGCATAATAAGCTATTGGTTTCACAGAAGAATGAAGAGAGGGGAATTGTTTTCACTGATCTCACTTGAAAAAGTCTATCCCCTTGCCTTCACAGTGGGAGATTTAGTCCTGAACTACTTCACCTCAAGAATGTGGTCCCCAGAGATGTAAGTTTTCTGGGTTATTTGCTTCCACCTTTCCTGTACTTGGGAATGAGAAGCTGATTCAATTCCTCACGCGCCCCGGCAGCTCAGGGCATTAGTGAGTGGCTCTGGCTGCTGAGGGAGCCCTGGGCTGACGCATCCCTCAGAGCCAGTCTCATCTAGGTATCAGGTTTTTTGCAGCTGTAGTTAGCTGTAGCCCACACACCAGCAGGCAGCAAGACAGGTATTTAAATGGAGAGAGAAATTTAAAGGGTATATTCCCTTGTGCGGGGGGAAGCACTGTAAGAAGCAGATGGTAGGTTGACTGAAATCCTGCCCACGCCTCAGTTACTCGGTTGCACTTCTCTGAGGGAGTGACCCCAAATGCAGCTGAGGGCTTTGGCATGTCCCATACTAGCCCGTGTCTGTCTGGCCAGCACAGCAGCAACGCCTTCTGGGAGCACAGACTGTGTTTTGCTGCACCACCACACTCAGCTGATGATATGGATGACTACGCGTGGCCATCAGGATCCAGCTCCCAAGACGCCCACAGTTGTCTCTAGCACTTGGGAAGCTGCTCTGAAGCCAAGCAGACAGCTTTCTCCAGGGACGACTCCCAAAGGCCGCTTGAATTGGAAAATCAATGGTAGTTTTCCAGAGTGGGTCCAGCTCTAGCAAAGCCTGTTCATCTTTTGCTATGGATGTCCTGTGAAACAGAGGTTTATTGCTAGTGGGAAGGCTTTTGGTGAATTTCATGCATACAGAGGGAAGATAGCTGTGTTCTGTACGCCAGCTATGCCCACCCACACCATCAGATGGGCCAGATTCCCATGCAGAGCTGTGAGGAGGAGGAATGATTATCAGAGCATTGCTAGACTCACAAAAGAAACTCTGGGAGAAAAAATGGGAAGAAAAGGATGGGAGGGGCAGAATGGCAAGATCCCTTCTGGGAAGCAGCTCCTACAGTTAAACAGAAATAGGAAAAATAGTGTGGAGAATCCCAAACAGCAGTACAAGCTACGAGAAGCACAAAAGTACAGAAACCACACCCTGCCACTTTCTCCCGGAGCTTGGCTTCAGGATCACAGAGAGTGTCAGGTAGCAGTCTCAAAACTGAGATAATATAATGCCCTTGCCATCCACACTCTGGCTGACATCTAGCTCACACGGTCTTTGTCTCATATGGAGAGAGATCGGCACGAAGTCTTCAAGCTGGCGTAAGCAGGCACTGGCATAAGCAGTTCAGAGACACAGGCCCACCCTGCTGCTGCCTGCCTGCTCCCTACCCCTGCCCTTGACCGAGCAAGCCCCAGCAAAGCTGGGTCACGGTCCTGTCACACCAGTGCTGGTGCCACCCAAGGGGATGGGGGCTGTGGTAATGGGAATGAGCAACCAGGCAGGTGGCATTACTCCTTTCCAAGATTGCCTTTAACTTCAGCAGTAGAAGATCCTGTTCTTTGATGCAAAATGAAACAGGGGAGATTTCTAGTAATGCTGAACCAAGCCCCTCCTCTATCATGCCCTACATTATATGCGCCTAAGAAATACCTTAACTGTCTCCTTAGACAGAGCAGACTTGGCATGCTTATAACCGCGAAGGCTTGTGAAATGGGAGAAGAGGAGGCTGATAAACATTAGAAAAGGAAATAATCACTGGAGCTGACTGGAAATTGATGTTTCTATTCCACCAAAAATTACAATATTGCAAAACATGTTTCAGAATGAAAATTCAAAATATCAAAATCAGTATGGACTCAATTTTACACAGAAAAGTGATCCAGATCTATAAAAATATTTCTTAATGAATAGCAACATTTAGATGATGTAATATTTTGCTTTTTATTTTTAATATTTTATCATATATTGTAGTGTTAAAGCACTATAATATAAAATAATGAAAATAGCATGCATTTAAATTTCTCCATAGTAGCACAATTTAAAAAAAGCCAAAAGCCAAAGTCAAAATTTTCTTTATCAAAGCAAATTATTCTGTTAGGTGAAACTCTTTGTTCAGGTTTTCTTCTACCAGAAATTTTGCCAAAATAGGAACATAAACACCACACCACCGGGTCCACCCAGCATCGTGCTGTGTTTCCAGCACTGGAAATAGGAGAGGCCAGGTTAGGAGAGCCCCTTTGCCCAGCTCATTCCCTGCTTACTCCCTCAGCACCCACAGCTCTTGGATTGGGGATGTTAGTGGGTACATCCTTCCCTATTCATCTTTTGGCTTGGTGTCCCAAATTAGTTTAATTCTGGTTTGAGCCTGTGGGTACAGTCACATCCACAACACCCTATGGCAGCAAGTTACATTTACCTGCAGTGAAGCTCATCTGCCGCTTTTTTGCCCTCTCAGTTTAGTGAGGTCCTCCAGGTGTCTTTTGCTATTTGCGTGGTGTTTGCATACCTGAAAAAATCCAGTACCATTGCAAACATAGAGATTTCACTGTTCAATCCCTTCTCCAGTCATTGGTTATGTATTAGACAAAACTGGTTCCAGCACTGATCCCTGGAGGACCCCATTGCTGGCTCTTCTCCATGCCAACCAGTTTTCATTCCATGAAATAATGCCTGTGATCCCATGACAGCTTCATTTCTTTAATAACCTTTGGTGTGGAACCTTGCCAACAGCTTTTTGAGAATCCAAACACATTATGTTCACTGGATCTCTTCTTTATCCTCTATCCTTTTAAGTTAGATAAGTCATTTACAAACAATTCAATTTTTATGAAAGTACATTTTGCAGTAAAACCTGTTCTGACATCAGAATTAAAAAGCGTTGTCTATCAAAAGGAGCTAAAGATTTTTATAAATCGTACAAAGTCTGCTTACAGAATTATCTCCCCCAGCGTGGAAGCATTGCTCTGTGTGGGATGGAAGCCAGCAGAGCGGCTCAATACCTCACCATGGTACTTCCTCATCCGGTTGAACTTTCCACTAAAGACTTTAAAAGCTAGATTTTTGGCTTGTAAAATATAGCAGTGCATATATAGAACTGAAATCCTTATTCTGTATACATCTGTCTCTGGTACTGGGACAAATATAGGTTGGGCTGCCTTTTCTACTTCTGTCTCTCTTTACTGACCTCATCCCAAAACTTTCTGAAGAATATTATTGTATTATACATATGTGACACCCAACGTAATTGGGCCCAGTTCATGAAGGAAGTACTTACAGGGTCTCTATCAATGAGGTAATGCCTGTCCCTCTGGAGCAACTCCCATCACAGTGTAAAGCACAGTGTCTCGAGATTGCAGGGGAAATCTAGATGAGATTTTTAAAAAGTCTCTTCTGCTTTTGAGGCTTTGACTGAAGCCAAAAATGAGCAACTACAGGACAAAAATCTGTTGTTCTGCCTGGAAGGTGTTAGTGACACTGTAAGCAGTGACTTTTTCTGAGTTTACAGAATTCAGAGAGATGCTATTTTCAGCTGTGATGCATATATTTTCAGTCGCTAAACTTCTCACCGATATAGTTGATTGCTTGATTAAATGTTTTTTATGGGACTCCTTCTGTGGGTAGAACTGAGCTTCAGTGATAGCTACGGGCTTTGGCTTACTTCTGTACCAGACAGCAGAGCCCTGCATGGTGACAGACAGAGATAAAATTACATTCCATGCATAATTTCGGATTTAATGAAAGAAAATCAGAAATTATAGGAAGAAAGAGCTCTGCTTAAATTAAGTTTCTGCTTAAAAGTGTGTTCCCTAAGCACTCAGAAATCCACATACTTACTTAGATCACCTCACTCAGATCTGGTAAGCTTCCAGAAGGTGTAATTTATGGCAAGTAACCCAAATTTGGGAGCACGGAGGCTGAGGGTAGCTTTCCCTCAAAATTACCAAGCTCTTCTTTTGCAGAATTAACAGATTCTAGAACCAGATCTATACTTTGTGTTCTTTGATGAACCAGGTTCCAGAAAGTATCAGTTTTACCCCAGTACACATCATCATCATCATCCTTTCAAGTATAAAACATCAATTAAATGACAAGGTCTAAAACTAGACCTGTCCATGCCCATTCTTAGCCCCCTTTTGCAGACGTTTAGACCTGGGGAGCCCCTTCCATCATGTCCTGAGCCTTTGCCCCTCACTGCCTCAGCAGGGATGAACACTCAAATTTAAAGCTCTAAAAATTACTGCACATGAGGTAGAGCATACAGGATGAAAGCACATGCAAGCACCCTGGCTGATGTGAAAGAGGACCTTCATGAGTCTTACTTTTTCTCACTCTCTCTTTTGCTCTCTGGGTAAAAAAGACCCTGCCTCAGCCAGGCAGGACTCCACGAGGACAAACAACGTCCCAGTTCAGTGCTGGTGCCAGCTTGCTAGGTTTTGGCATGGTTCCCAAGCTTCCATGCTGGACCCATCAGTGCAACTGCACTAAATTTCAGGAAGGCAACTCCTTGCCTTTAGGAAAATCAGGTCAGACTTTAAATAGGCAACTGTAGCTTTAGTTTGTAGTAGCTACTGCTTTTATTCTCTGCATGGACCTTTACACCATCCTCAGTGAAATCTAAAAACTGTTGAACCTGGCAGAGCTGCTAATGAATATGCTCTCACCAGCTAAAAGCAAGTAAAAAAAAAAAGTGTATTTTAAAATGAAAGCCATGTGTTTAAGTCTTACATTTCAAATGCTTTAAGAGTTTCTTCTTTCTTTCCTGCAGAGTTTCCTGAAAGGCCAGTTTTGCCCGGCTATTGTCTGATTCAATACATGGCTCCTTGCATTTTCACTGTCGGTCCTCAAATCGCCACAGCTTTGAAGTGGATCCACCAAGGCCTTTTCTTCCACCTCTCCTCATCGTCAGTACTGCGAGAGCCCTGTGGGGCTTTTGAACTCAAATGCCACCTTTTATTAGAAAAGAAAATAAAGATTATAACTCATAAAATGGAGGAAACTCCGCTGGGCAAGGCAGGATAAAAATAAAAGGGGGTTATGAACAACCAACCCTCCCTTCCCCTGGGCTTGCCCTGGCTTGTTGGCCGCCAGAGCTGCGGCTTACGAAGAACAGCTAACACCTGTGCAGCTGCTACCAGTCAGCATTTCCACACACCGCAGTTGGCTTGGTGGGGGGTTATGGGTTTTTTTTGTTTTCGTTTATTTTTTTACGACTCTCAATATTTTCCAGAGCAAAACTGAGCATCCCGGTGGGTGCTGCTGGCTGAAAAGCAGCGCGGCCCCGCCTCAGCCAGGCGAGGGGCCGCCGCGCAGCTGCCGGTCGCAAGATGGCGCCGCGACCCTGCCGACGGGATGGCGCGGCCCTTGGCCGCCGTGAAGGCACCCGGGGCCGTGAGGCGGTCCCGCTGCTGCCGCCCTCCCCTCACCAAGCCCCGTTGATGATGATGGCACAACTTCCGGACGCAGTGTCCAAACCAAATCCAAATAAACAAACCCAGTTACAGGAAGGTGATGCAGATGTTTTTACTCTCGGCCACCAAAGATGTGGGGTTTATTCCAGCTCAGGTACCCTAGAAGTTGACCCTGGAGCTAGTCTCTACACAATGAGATAGAAACAAAAGCAAATTCTTTTGCACGGTTCTTGCAGGGGTTGCTGGGCACAGATGAGTTTCAGCCCTGAAGAGCAGCCAGCCGTTTCCCGCCCTCTCATCTTTGCTGTCTCTGAGGGACAAGAGAAGCTGTGGTGGCTGAAGCTGGCAGTGGGCATCTGAGAGGCTCTGTATTTGTATTCAGCAAAACACATAAAATCCGGGCATCCGAGACAGCCCCACTGGTGCACTACTCCTGCGCAAAAAAGCTCATCAGACGGAGGAGTCAGAGGTGGTGGAGCTGCGAGAACCACCATTTTCCCCTTTTCTGAAGTCCCCTTCAGACGAGACTGCCTGTGGTGGGACGTGGAGGAAGGCATTTCCACTGCAGCCGGGCATGGAGCCTGCCTGCGAGCGTGGTCATCTCCTGCAGAAAGCAAAGGATTGCTGAGGGAGTTGATACCTACCAGGAGCATGGAGAGGTACTGCCAAAGATGTCTTTAGCTGTGTTTCTGGCACCTGTGATTAAATCTCAGTAGCTCCCTAGACAGTGGTAGCAGGCCTGATAGCCTGAAGTCTCAGCTAACAAAAATCAGTACAGCTTTCTGGAGCTATCGCCCTCTGATCTGGGGGTCTGTCCCCTTATTTTCACTCCTCTGTGCCTCAAGGCTAAACAGCAGAGCTTGCAAACCAATAACAAATTGGTTAAAAATCACATCGGTTGCAAAGCCTAAAATAAAACATCTGTATATATCCCAGAAGCCTTCACAACCTCCTGTTTTATTGATATCTCTACAATAACTTTTCTTTCCTGACTCTAATTCCAGCCAGAAGCACTCAGATAATCCTCATAGGACTGTTATGTGTATTTCCAATTAAGCAATTTATAAGCATTGGCTGCAAGGAGCTTTTTGTTCTTAAGGAAATTATTTCTTCATTAAGCGTAAAACAAGTCTTTTTTTATCCCTGCTTTATCTGAAAGCCCTTGTGCCCCCTTCACATATGGTTTAAATACTGAACTATGTAGAAGGAGATTAATCATCTTGTATCCCAACATGCAGGCAAGACACGGCAGCTGGGTCAGCTGCACAGGGAATAGGCTTTTCAGTGTTTGTTTTCAGAGAGAAGTAAAAGTCAGACAGACAGACACTTAACTTTCAAGCTACTTGTGTTTGCCAGAGGCAACCCACACAATCATGAGCCCTTCTGGAGCCTGAGTCATGAAGAACTGCTGCAGATAAAATGAAGACAGTCAAGAGGAAACAAAAAAATCCCATTCATACCCAGCTAATGAGTAGAAGTTTCAAATTGCCTCTTGTTTTCTAGACTGTGTACCTTAATTAGATGAATCACAGAACACTAAGGGTGGAAAACATGGGCCAGAGAGCTCATAAGACTCCTTTCTGTTACACTAGCAGCATTATCTACCTCCTGCCAGGGAAGAATGTCCCTCCATTTTCTCGGACAACAAGTTTTCTGCCATGAGGCATGGACTAGCATGGAAAATGAGGAGCACAAATGTATGATTGACTTGAGCTAGTAGCAGAAGTACTCTATTCCTATTCTTCTCCCCAAATCCAACTATGTATGCTTTCTGTAAAGACACTTACCAGCCCACTTTCTGGTCAAGGTCAGACCCATGACAGGATAGCATGAGTTGGACCAAGCAGCAACATGAGGGACCAACTTCAAAGTGATGGCCCACTTGCTAGTATTAGGAATTGAGTCATTAGAAAGCCTTCTGATGTGGTAACAGGAAGACATT